>NC_091469.1:344165340-344511333 GCF_036971445.1 Narcine bancroftii
TCTTGCCCATGTAGGCTTGCAGCATGAATTGCTCTACACCTACACCCCCCCCCCATTTTGTTCAGATGCCTGCTGACATTTTTCCATAACTTGATGAAGAGTTCAAGCTTGAAACATTGGTTATGTATCTTTATCTTTGCTGTATAAAATACACTGTTTGACCTGTGGTGTTTCTCCAGCATTGTGTTTTTACTGATTACAAATGGGTAAATAATGAATGAATAAAAATAGCTAATTCTGGAAACACCCAATAAACCAGATCAAAACTATTCTAACGAAAGGTAATTGACCATGAATATTAGTTCCCTTTCTCCCTCCACTGATGCCGTCTGACATTTTGAATATTCTAAACATTTATAGTTTTATTTTGGATTGCCAGCAACTTCAGTATTTTATTTCTGAATTTAAATCAATACATTTTGTAATTTATTATTTATATTCTTAATCAAACTGAATCATTTCTAATTTACATGATATCTCTCAATGCCGCCAGATTAATCTAGTTCTGTGTTCCTCTCTGTGCAAGATTATAACTAGTTGAACAAAATTCATTCATAATACAAAGCAGTTCATATAGCAGGGGGAGAAAACCCAGGGTAACAATTACATAGGAAGGAATTTTGCAAGATTTATTCCAAGTTATCACTAGCTGCCTGTGCTCATGTAAAGCTCAGTTTGTGTGCTGATATTCTGCACTTCTTGCCAACTTAAATTACTCTCTGCTCTAAACTGCAGACTGAGCAACACACGTGAGACCATCTGTCATCCGTTACCACATACAAAAAGCCTTTTTAATAGGTTATGGTAGCATTTAACTGAAAACTGCCTGATTAATATAGTAATCACATAACTGACTACTGTCCTGAGGAAACCAGATGCCTCTAAATGAACTCAGGAAATGGCTTTGAGCTTGGACCAAGAGATTGTTTTATGTTGTTCTCTGTGTGAAATGACAAAAGGAAATGTATCTATGAATAAACAGATTCAGTATTTTTAAAAATGGCTAAATGAGGATATTTATTTGAAATTTGAGAATGGGTACAAATGTATTCAGTATCTGTCAGAATTTTAGCAATCTACATTCATAGGTTAAACAGGAAAATAACATAGAAGTCCAGAAAAAGAGCAAACATTAAAAGGAGAAAAATGTCCGGTTAAAATTATTCCATTAAAAAATAAGGGAGGGAAGTAAGTTGTTTTTCATACATTGCCATAGTTTTGAATTTCATGGAGAGAAATTTTGAAGAGAAATTACAAAGGTTATGTTCAAATCCCAAGGTTTTAAAATTAATTTATTAGCACCGTTTAGTTTTAGCATAACAGAATAAGAATCAGGTTTATTGTCATGTACATGTGTCATGAAATTTGTTTACTCTAAATTACAATTGCCTAAATACAAGATTTTTTTTAAAGTGCAAAAAAGAGCAAAAGTGTGGTAGTGTCCATAGGTTAAACTGTCTGTTCAGAAATCTCATGGCAGAGGAGAAGAAGCAGTTTTTGTAATGTTAAGTGTAAGTCTTCAGGCTCCTGTACCTCCTTCTTGATGGTATCAGTGAGAAAAGGGCATGTCTTGGGTGGTGAGAGTTCTTGATGATAGATGTTGCTTTCTCGGGGCACTGCCTCTTAAAGATATCATTTAATGCAGGGAAAACTAATACCCATGATAGTGGTGACTGAGTTTACTACCTTCTGTAGTCTATTCCTGTCCTGAGCATTGGCACCTTCATACCAGAGAGTGATACAACCAGTCAGAATGGTCTCTATGGTACACCAATAGAACCTTACAAAACTCTGGTGGCATTCCAAATATCCTCAAACTCCGAATGAAATATAAGAGCTGGCATGCCTTCTTCATAATTGCATTGACATGATAATCCCAGGATAGACCTTCACAGATGTTGACACCCAGGAATGTTGTCTGAAAATGAATAAAATGCTTATACCTCAATTATTAAAGCCGTTGTGCCAATGATAAATTGCTCACACCCTTTCAGTCTCATCGAAACGACTCAGCTAGGCTAGTCTGATTTTGTCCTTGCTCTCAATCTACAAACCAGCATAATAAAAAATAGTGGTAGAATCTGCACAACACCAAAATATGAGACAGTGCATTGCATAAGGAGAAACAAAAAAATCTGGTTCAAAGAAATGTGAACAAGAATAATGCAGCTCGATCAGCAGTTGCTGAAACTGGAGATAAAGAGCAAAGGGATTATGTGGTCTGAGATTTAAAATAAAGCAGATATTCACCAGGAATATAGAACCATAGAACCATGTGGCACACATTCCTCTAGATAGATAGTGGTGACATTGAATACCAACTCTTCATTTTAAAATTTTATTTATAGATTTAAAACCACACAAATAAAGCACATAATGAAAAATAATTCAAATTAATACAAATACATGTGGCATATAAAAAAAAGAAAAGAAAACCTACCTATATACCATCCACTCCAACCCTCTATCCCCCTACAAAGAAAGAAGAGAAAGTCAAAAAAAGGAGTAAAAAGGGACAAGAGACCCTCAACAGGGGTGCCTATTACTTTAAAGTTTCTTATAGTATTCTGAGACCTTAAGGAGAAAGAGAATGCCAGACCTTCATTTAAATATTCACCCCCATACTTTGTAAATATGGCTCCATATCTTCCAAAATATATATTTATCTCTTGAATTATAAGTAATTTTCTCAAATGGTATACAACTCTGAACTTCAGCATGCCATCTTTCTATACCCAGATCCATGTCAGACTTCCAAGTTATGGCAATACATTTACTTTCTATTGCTGAAACAATTTGAACAAACTTCTTTTGATACATATTCAATTACAACTTAGGTTCAACATCCTTAACATCGCTCAGTAAAAATAACATTGAATGCTGTGGGAATTTAATCCCCAATATTTGCTCCAATAATTTACCCATCTCTAACCAAAAACATTTACTTTAGGACATGAATGCCAACTCTTCAAAATCCAGAACACATTTATAATACATGAAGAAGGTTAACAGTCTTACCACTGTGTCTCATGTAAGTCCTATTTTCCAATGTTTCCACATAAATGGGCCGCTCAATGATCTGTTGTCCGCATGGTGTCAAATGAGTGGGTAAATAATGTTAATAGTGGATCATGGTGATTTACTGTACATTACCCTTTGATTCACCTGCATACAGGTTCAAATGTCGGATGCCTTTAGTACTTACTGGATGCCCGACAAATGTTAGAAGGGAATAAAAGCACCACAGGTAACTTGGTGATCCAAGAAAGGGCTCACAGGATGTGAAGTACAATATAAAAGGAGCATCAAACAAGGCAGTGTTATCTATGGCAGATATGTGCAAGTATCAGGAGCCTCTGAATATGTGTCCTCTGACAGAGATCCCTGACCACCATACTTGTCAATGTGCTTAAAAAATGATGCTTCAATTCTTGTCCTCTGATGTTAGAAAAATGTTTCAAGAAAAATCTGACATGATGTGAAAAAGAACATCTATCAGGATATTCTGAATCTACTTAAAAACCACAGGGCCATGGGCTGGTTTTCCTGCCAGGTGTGCACATTGGAGGCTAATGTTGTCAAACCTACCCATCAAGCTCACTTCAGCAGATTTGATCACACAGCTGGGCATCAATGAGCTTGTGGTGGATATTGTTCAGTGATGCACAAAAAAGCAGGAGGGATGCAGTTGGTCCTATGACATCCATGAATAGAAATGATCTTAATGTTTTGTATTGGGACTCTTTATAGATATAAAGGTGGGAAGGGAAGGGAAGGGAGCAAGCATAAACAGATGAAGGGGGCTAATTATAAATCTGATTGGAATGTAAATAATTTAGGCCAGAGTAGTGGCAAGGAGAATGGTTATCCTCATGTAGGGGACAGCGTGAGGCATCACAATTTAAGATTAAGGAGTGAGCTAGTTAGGATAGTGATGAGAAGAAATTGCTTCAATTTTAAAAGTACAAAGAGAATGTTTGTAATAACGTGAGATCAAGGTTGTTTGCATTGTTGCATGTATGCTTGCAGTGCTATCTAGTTAGTTGATGAACAGTTAGAGAATAGAAAAATAAAATAATAAAATTGTGAGGTACAGAAGAGAAACATTGATAGAAATCTGAAACAGGAGAGAATATTGAAGAGAAAATGCTTCAGAACTGTTTAATTATTTTGATCAATGAAGACAATGGGGATAAGGCAATTAGAATAAGGGTATTTATTAATGTGCATATGGGCCCAGAGGACCCCAAAACCCAGCAGCAATAGAAATTCACCAAGACAAATGGTTACTTAAACAAAAGTTGCTTTTAATTATCTTTAAACATGAAAACAGGATCAAGCTTTAACTTATTACTATTAACTTAAATTAGCATAACTTAACCCCCTTCTAATCCTAAGCGCACGTGTGTGTAAGTTCAGAAAAGTTATTTGATTCACAGTCCCATCTCACTTCTCACTCCTCCAAGTTCACCAGTATCAGGCAATTCTTATACTGTGCATAGAATTTAACATTTGTGAATTTCACCAGGCTTTAGTGCTTGAAAGGTAAATAGGAAAGGTTCTCTTTGGTTTCAAAGAGAGATTTGTTGCTCGTTGGACACCCACAACTGATTCCTTCTGATCAGTCACTTCAGTATCTTGCTGAAGAAACTTACCCCATCAGGTTTTTCCAGATGATAACTTCTTTCTTTCAGGTCACCACAGAGTTACTTTTTTGTTTCCCTTATTTCAAGTGAAACATTATGCAGCCAGTCTTTTCCTCTTATATGAACCACAAGGGCTTTAACCAGGCTGAACTAAGAACTCACAAACCATCTTCAAAATGGGGTTTTAAACAAGCTTACCAGCTTTTCATGTTCCAGTCCCAACTGCTACTGCTGAACTGTAGAATTGAATTCTCCCCCATTGCTCTCTCTCCCCACATGACCCTCTTAGAAAAGCAAACTGTGGCACCTGACCCAATCTTCTGAGTTCATTCATCTGTTGCTTTCCAAAACAATAGTCCATTACCCCACAGCATGTCCAATTAACACTTACTCAAAATTTTTGCAAAGGCACTGGACTGTCTGGCTTGAGCCAAGCTCTTGCATTTTAAATTAGATTCATTTTGAAGTGTTTGTATCTGTGCGTGACCTAACTACATACCGCACAATTTATCTTACAAAAGCATATCTACATACAATATAAAATATAACATAATCTGTACACTTGTCAAATCCAAAGGCACTGTGCCACCAGGACAACATTTGCATTTAGCCTGGTACACAAATAATCTGTGCTCACCACTCCTTTCCATATCAGTAAGTTGAAACAATTTTGTTTTCTCCCTTGAAGTAAACAATGTCTTCAAATGCTGTGATTGTGATAAAAACACAAATCTGCTGGAGGACTCAGCATCCATAGGAAGTAAAGATATATAACTGGCATTTTGGGGTTGAACCCTTCATCAAGATACAAATCTTGAATCTTTAAAAAAAATCTTTTTATTTATTTTCTCAATTTTCTGTTCTAATGAAGGACCGTTGTGGTAACTCTTCATTCTACTCTGTAGAATGCTGCCTGACCTGATGAAGATTTGCATATTATCTGTTTTTTTTTCTCAAATTTCAAGGATTTGCAGTTTTTATTTGCTGAAAGAAACTCAACGTCAATTGAAGTGAGGTATTCCATGTTAACACCAACATTTTGAAGTTTTTAAAAACATTATTGCATAAAATTGCAGTATCTAAAATATGGAGAAAGATTGAGTAAACTGGGTCTTTATTCATTGGAGTGTAGAAGGTTGAGGGGGGATTTTATAGAGGTATATCAAATTATGAGGGGAATAGATAGAGTAGATTTGAATAGGGTCTTCCCCCACAGTAATTATATGGTTATAAAACATAAAAGAAGAAACAAGCCTTCCGTCGCGCATGCAGCCATCTTCAGCGCAAACTCCGGGAAATCCAAAATGAGTGGTGGACTAGCCTCGCCAAACGAACCCAGCTCAGCGTGGACATTGGCGACTTCAGGGGTTTCTACGAGGCTCTAAAGGCTGTGTACGGCCCCTCACCCCAAGTCCAAAGCCCGCTGCGCAGCTCAGACGGCAAAGTCCTCCTCAGCGACAAGATCTCCATCCTCAACCGATGGTCAGAACACTTTCAATCTCTTTTCAGTGCCAACCGCTCAGTCCAAGATTCCGCCCTGCTCCAGCTCCCTCAACAGCCCCTAAGGCTAGAGCTGGATGAGGTCCTCACCCTGGATGAGACATATAAGGCAATCGAACAACTGAAAAGTGGCAAAGCAGCAGGTATGGATGGAATCCCCCCAGAGATCTGGAAGGCTGGCGGCAAAACTCTGCATGCCAAACTGCATGAGTTTTTCAAGCTTTGTTGGGACCAAGGAAAACTGCCTCAGGATCTTCGTGATGCCACCATCATCACCCTGTACAAAAACAAAGGCGAGAAATCAGACTGCTCAAACTACAGGGGAATCATGTTGCTCTCCATTGCAGGCAAAATCTTCGCTAGGATTCTACTAAATAGTAGAATACCTAGTGTCGCCGAGAATATTCTCCCAGAATCACAGTGCGGCTTTCGCACAAACAGAGGAACTACTGACATAGTCTTTGCCCTCAGACAGCTCCAAGAAAAGTGCAGAGAACAAAACAAAGGACTCTACATCACCTTTGTTGACCTCACCAAAGCCTTCGACACCGTGAGCAGGAAAGGGCTTTGGCAAATACTAGAGCGCATCGGATGTCCCCCAAAGTTCCTCAACATGATTATCCAACTGCACGAAAACCAACAAGGTCGGGTCAGATACAGCAATGAGCTCTCTGAACCCTTCTCCATTAAAAATGGCGTGAAGCAAGGCTGTGTTCTCGCACCAACCCTCTTTTCAATCTTCTTCAGCATGATGCTGAACCAAGCCATGAAAGACCCCAACAATGAAGACGCTGTTTACATCCGGTACCGCACGGATGGCAGTCTCTTCAATCTGAGGCGCCTGCAAGCTCACACCAAGACACAAGAGAAACTTGTCCATGAACTACTCTTTGCAGATGATGCCGCTTTAGTTGCCCATTCAGTGCCAGCTCTTCAGCGCTTGACGTCCTGCTTTGCGGAAACTGCCAAAATGTTTGGCCTGGAAGTCAGCCTGAAGAAAACTGAGGTCCTCCATCAGCCAGCTCCCCACCATGACTACCAGCCCCCCCACATCTCCATCGGGCACACAAAACTCAAAACGGTCAACCAGTTTACCTATCTCGGCTGCACCATTTCATCAGATGCAAGGATCGACAATGAGATAGACAACAGACTCGCCAAGGCAAATAGCGCCTTTGGAAGACTACACAAAAGAGTCTGGAAAAACAACCAACTGAAAAACCTCACAAAGATAAGCGTATACAGAGCCGTTGTCATACCCACACTCCTGTTCGGCTCCGAATCATGGGTCCTCTACCGGCATCACCTACGGCTCCTAGAACGCTTCCACCAGCGTTGTCTCCGCTCCATCCTCAACATCCATTGGAGCGCTTTCATCCCTAACGTCAAAGTACTCGAGATGGCAGAGGTCGACAGCATCGAGTCCACGCTGCTGAAGATCCAGCTGCGCTGGATGGGTCACATCTCCAGAATGAAGGACCATCGCCTTCCCAAGATCGTGTTATATGGCGAGCTCTCCACTGGCCACCGTGACAGAGGTGCACCAAAGAAAAGGTACAAGGACTGCCTAAAGAAATCTCTTGGTGCCTGCCACATTGACCACCGCCAGTGGGCTGATATCGCCTCAAACCGTGCATCTTGGCGCCTCACAGTTTGGCGGGCAGCAACCTCCTTTGAAGAAGACCGCAGAGCCCACCTCACTGACAAAAGGCAAAGGAGGAAAAACCCAACACCCAACCCCAACCAACCAATTTTCCCCTGCAGCCGCTGCAACCGTGTCTGCCTGTCCCGCATCGGACTTGTCAGCCACAAACGAGCCTGCAGCTGACGTGGACTTTTACCCCCTCCATAAATCTTCATCCGCGAAGCCAAGCCAAAGAAGAAGAAAACATAAAAGATGTAAGTCACACATAAGTACATTCCTCAAACTGAGCCATGGCCATTAGAAATTCAGGTATAAAATAAAACTGGGTAAACTAGAGTATGGTGATATGTAATTACACAACTAGGTTGCCAGGGGTCATCCTGGTGACCTTGTATTTCAAGCAGTCCAGAGCTACAGTCTAGCCTTCCAGGTTTGTCATGCTGAGAGACAAGACCTCTTAGTGTACATATTAGTTTATTAAGGCTGTCTTATACTCGCACTGCTGTTGTGATTATTGTCAGTACAATTTAATAAACTAATATCATAGCTACTAGAATGGAAGGTGCTTCTACTCCAACGCGCATTCCCGACCACCTGGAGACTCTTCCTGAGGAATGGAAACCGGGGATGACTAGCACGCACGTGTTTCCGAGGACAGAGATGGCAAGGAACCACTGTACTGGAATCATGGTGGAATGCAGGGAAGACCACAGAATTACGATAGGGCAGGTAAGAAAAGGCCAAGATCCCTGCCTGCCTGTGGGTTCGGCAGTACAGGTGCCGCTGACACTAAACCCCGGTCTGATCAGAAAGGGGCCACTACAGGTGCGGGTGGAAGGATCTCCACAAGTCATGCTCCCGATCGCCACGTATGTGCAGAATTCCCAACCACTCCAGAGCCAGGGAAAGGAAACACTGCTACCATCACTCCCCCAGCAGCAGTTTGCCCAGTACCACGGAGAAATGACGCTACCACTGAGATCCCCCCTAAGCCCGCTGCAAATATCCCAAAGCCAGAGACTCAGCCAACAGCCCCAAGCACCCAGGTTACTCCTCCAGCAGACACAAGCCCCACAGAGGCTCTACTAGCAGCTCCCGGGGTCCACCCTTGCTACACCTAAGGGACCAGAGACTGCAGCTTAGCCATGTGCTGTGACCAGACAGGCTGGAGCTTGACCCCAGAAATCCCGGAGCCGGCACGCACTTCGGCCGCTGGCAGTGATGCTTTCTGAATTACGTGAAGGGTGCTGAGGCATCGGATAAAGACCTATTGATGCTGCTGTTAGCCCAGCTGGGAGACCACCCTTACTCCTTTATACAGGATGCCAGGTCCTACCAAGAGGCAATGAGCATTTTACAGAGGCATTACAGTAAGGGGCATAGTGAACTCCACTCCTGGTACAGACTCATGACCAGGTCACAACAAGTAGGGGAGTCTACCAGAGACTTTATATTCTCTCTGAAAGACCTGGCGAGAGGCTGCAACTTTAAAGCAGTATCAGCTCAGGAGTATGCGGAGGACCTTATTAGGGACAGAATTGTTGTGGGCATACGGTCCACTGAGATGAGACATTGATTGCTGGAGAAAGGAATGGTTGGGCTAGATGAGGCAGAGACGATTGTAGAAGCTTTAGAAAGCACCAGGAAAGAATTGGAGGATTTCTCACAGGAACCTGGGGCTGGGACAAACATCACACTGATGGACTCTCTAGCCCCATGAAAAGAAAAGTATGTTGCCTCACAGGAATTCACAGCAGCAGCAGCACCCTGAGGGTCCCAAGTGGATTTTCTGTGGACAAAGAAAGCACCCCAGAGCCCTCTGCCCTGCCAGAGAAAATGTCTGTTCCAACTGTGGAAAACGTGGGCATTATGCAAAAATCTGCAGAAGCCCCAAGGCCACACCCTAGGCCCATTCTCATGCTAATAAGAGGTGGGAAAGCTCTTCTTTCTCCACAGACAAACAGAAGAAGAATGTCATGTGCAGCCAGCCATCTTGGACAAATGCTACAGAGCAGAGGACACAGTCTTCAGGAGATGAATATGACCCCGAGTACTATCGGATCGAAGGACATGAAGGACACACCAGACTTGCTTCCCTATGCATGAATCTAGCAAGTCCACACAATTTATCTGATGCCACTGTGTGCATCAAAATTAATGATGTGAGGTAAATTTCTTAATAGATAGTGGAAGCACTGAAAGTTTTATTGACCAGGGGTTAGTCAATCGCCTTGCCCTCCCCAAATGCCCGAGTGAGCACCAGATCCTGTTAGCAGCCAGCAGCCTTGCAGCTGAGATAAAACAGTTTTGCAGGGTTACTCTAGAAATCCAGGGCACAAAATATGAAGGGTTCAAATTACTAGTACTCCCTCACCTCTGTGCCCCGGTACTATTGGAGTTAGATTTTCAGTGCCAGTTTGAAAGCATTACAATAGTGCACAATGGGCCTCACCCCCCACTACACCTTACGAAGAAACAACACTGCAGCCTGTCTGTCCTGAACATAGAACCCCCTCTGCTGTTCACACACCTGATCCCAGAATGCACTACAATAGCCACAAAGAGCAGGAGGTACAGCCCGAGGGACAGAGCCTTCATTAGGACAGAGGTCCACAGGCTACTACAGGAGGGCATCATAGAGCAGATAACCAGCCCCTGGAGAGCCCAGGTAATTGTAGTAAAGTCAGTATAAAAACTGCACATGGCAGTGGATTACAGCCAGACAATCAACAAATTTACAAAACTAGATGCCTAAACCCTGCCACGCATAGAAGACATGGTCAACAACATTGCACAGTATAAGATGTTCTCTGCCATAAACCTGAAGGCAGCATACCACCAATTGCCCAATAGAAACAGCGATCGCATTTAGACAGCATTTGAGTCAGACGACAGGCTGTATCAATTTCTGAAACTCCCCTTTGGTGTCACCAATGGAGTGTCCCTGTTTCAGAGAGAAAAGGACCGAATAGTAGATGAGTTCCAATTGAAAGCAGTGTTCCCCTACTTAGACAACGTGACAATCTGTGGCCACACTCAGGAGGATCATGACACAAATTTAAAACGCTTCTTCCAGGCAGCCAAGGAAAGGGATCTAACATACAACAGGGACAAATGCATCTTTAGCGCCAGGAAGTTGCCAATCCTGGGCTACATAGTGCAGAAGAGGGAAATCAGCCCAGACCCAGCCGTATGGACCTTCTCCTAGACCTCCCAGTGCCACACACGCTGAAAGCACTAAAAAGGTGTTTGGGGCTGTTCGTTTTCTTCGCCCAATGGGTCCCCAACTACGCCGACAGGGCCCGGCCACTTATAAAAGCCTCAGTTTTCCCACTGTGCCCAGCAGCCACCAGAGCATTCAGGGACATTAGGGACCATATCGCTAAAGCTACCATGCGGTCCATAGATGAGTTAATCCCGTTTTAAGTTGAAACGGGTGCATCCGATGTGACTCTGGCAGCCACCCTAAACCAAGATGGACGACCGGTGGCCTTTTTCTCGCGAACCCTACAGAGGTCAGAAGTAAGACACTCAGCAGTAGAGAAGGAGGCCCTAACTATTGTGGAAGCAATAAGGCACTGGCGACATTATCTGGCATACAAACACTTCACCTTCGTCACAGACCAGAACAGGGGGAGAATTAAGAACTACAAAATCCTGCGCTGGCGGATAGAATTGTCTACATTTAACTACAACATTCTATACTGCCCCGGAAGACTCAACGAGGCCCTGGACGCGGTGTCTAGAGGCACTTGTGTCATCCTTAACTACATGTCCCAGTTGCAGATCTTGCACAATGAGCTGGGCCACCCGGCGGTCACTAGACTACTTCACTTCATTAAAACCCAAAACCTCTCATTTTCAGTAGAGGAAGTGAGGTCAGTGAACAAGAGCTGCCCCATGTGTGTGGAATGCAAACCGCAATTTTAGCAGCCAGACAAGGCCACCTGATAAAAGCTACCAAACCTTTTGAGTGCCTCAGCCTCGATTTTAAAGGCCCGCTCCCATCCAATAATAGATATGTTTATTTCCTAAACATAATAGATGAATATTCCCATTTCCCCTTTGCTAGCCCATGTTCCGATGCATCAGCAGCCACTGTTATAAAATGCCTCCAACCCATCTTCAGCATATTTAGGTACCCAAACTACATACACACAGACAGGGGTGCTGCATTCATGAGTGCAGAAATACAGCAGTACCTGCACAAGAGAGGGATTGCTACCAGCCGCACTACAAGTGACAATCCCAGGGGGAATGGACAAGTCGAAAGGAAAAATGCCACTATCTGGAAAACGGTCCTCTTGACTTTAAAAGCAAAAGACCTGCCTGTTACTAGGTGGCAAGAAGTGTTGCCAGAAGCCCTACACTCTATATGTTCTTTGTTGTGTACTGCCACTAACATGACCCCACATGACCGTATCTTTTCTTTCTCAAGGAAAGCCACGGCGGGCACAGTGCTGCCTAAATGGATGATGACACCGGGACCTGTTCTCCTCTGGAAGCACTGCAGACCCCACAAAGTGGACCCGCTGGTTGATCAAGTGGAGTTGAGGCACGCGAACCCTCAGTACGCCTGCGTCACATTCCCAGATGGAAGAGAAGACTCGGTGGCCACCAGGGATCTCGCGCCGGGCGGATTTGTGAACAACGCAGAGGAAATACAGATGTCTACGGATCAACAAGGAGCACAGCAGCAGTCACTAGAACAGTCATCCATCTTGTCACCCCAGAGAACTATACCACCCACCCCAGAAATCAGGACCTGGGTATGACCGCCCCACAAAATATCACCACCCAATACTTGATTGCAGGACCTAATCCCATACAAGAGGATCACCAGCCCACATGGCCACATGGCCAATATTGTACTTTCCACTCCCACACCTCCACCAAGAAAGGCCGAAAGGCAGACCACACTCCCCACCCCTATACCAATACCTAGGAGGTCCAGAAGGCAACGGAAGCCACAAAAAAATTTTGGACTTATGAACTTACAAACAAGGGAAGGAGGACAGTGGGGGGAGGGAGATAACATTTTTTTAAGGGGGGGGTGAATGTGGTGATATGTAATTGCACCACTAGGTCACCAGGGGTCATCCCGGTGACCTTGTATATAAAGCAGTCCAGAGCTACAGTCCAGCCTTCCAGGTTTGTCTTGCAGAGAGATAAGACCTCTTAGTGTATGTATTAGTTTACTAAAGCAGTCTTATACTCACACTGCTGTTGTGGTTATTGTCAGTACATAGAGATGAATAGATTTCCAGAGAAATTTCTTAAAGAAACTGAGCAGCCACCATTGTGATCGTGCTCAATGCTGCTAAAGCAATAACATTGTGTAAAAATTATAAGATGATCTTTAATGAACAGGGGCTTGACAATGAAAACATATCCATCATTGCACTCCATGCAGAATTAGCAGGAACAACATGTTTTGTAAGATTAGACTTCGTGCACACGTACACTAATTTAATGCAGATGATGAGAGCTATCATGTTTTCACCATTAATCCACACAAGTTGTTATATTAATTCAAAATTGTCACATGGACTTGTCTTCTTTGACAAGATTTTCCAATATATTGTCTTCGAAAACATGATGACCTTCTCATTGCCACTCTTAGCATAAAGGTCAACCTTTGCATTTGAGAAGAGATAGCTAAACATAATATTAAACTTAAACAAAATAAATGAATATTTGTTCAACTGAAAATGGTCCATCTGAAATTAAAAGTGGACTTTAATGGCTTTAAATCCTGGCAGGTACAAAGTCAAACCTGTTGTAAAATTAAAACACCATAAAATATGGCAGAAATCAAATCAATTCTTCTGTGTCCTCTAATTCTCAAGATTTATTTTATAATTTATTAAGAGCTTAACCATTATCCCAGATCTTCAAAAAGAAAAACGGAAATGAAAGATCAAATGGAAAGTTAAATAAAAATTTAAAATGCTGCAAATAGCTTGCAGTTTTTTTTTCAATCAACTAACAGCAATTAACTTATGCAAAGAGCCTACCTGCAATTCCTGCTGATATGTTATGACATAATGAGAGCACTGAATGTTGCATCCTGTTCAGGAATGAGTACTGTTGAAAAAGTCATTTGATCACACTATCAATAAAAGCAAACAGAATTTTGTCATTCATTTCAGAGATTTTTTTTTAACCTGATCATAAATCACAAATCCTCACAGTGGTAGGCCTGAACCAAAACATTCATACCATAGAGTATACAGAATTCTGACACGTGTAATTTTGTTATCCTATTATGGATATGATTTATTTATGAACAAAATCTAACTGCTAATAACTAAGGAAGTTTCTGACATACAGAGGCCTCTATAATGTTTGAGACAAAGACATTTTTTCTATTTATTTGCCGCTGTGCTCCACATTTAAAATTTGTGAATAAACAATTCACATGTAATTCAAGTACACATTTTAGAGTTTATTCAAGGATATTTGTCTATATTTGAGTTTGACCATGTAGAAATTACAGCACTCTTAGAGAGAATAGGTAAGTACGGGATTAGGTAAATAAAGATGCAGATGAACAAGATGGGGGTTGGGGTTCCTAAAATTGGAACAAAAATATCTTCTCACCATTATTTTCAAGGCTGTACAGGAGGAATATAATGTGTTGTTCCTCAAGTTTGCACTTGACCTCACCTTGACAATGGGATGAGGATGAGGACAGACATGCCTGTGCAGAAATAGTTGAGGTAGTTAAAAAGGTTCCACCTTCACCTCATTTCCCTACAGGCAGGACAAAGAGTCCCTCTAGTCCTCAATTTCTACCCCACCAACCTCTGCATCCTCTGATACATCTGCCAACTTCAACGCAATCCCACCACCAGCCACATCTTCCCCTCTCTATCCATATCTGCTTTTTTTCAGGGATAAGCCTCTCCAAGACTTCTTAGTCTGCTTTTCCCTTCCTACTCACCCTTTCATGCCCTTAGGTACTGCCCAATAGAAGTGCATAAAGTGCAAAATTGCTCCTACATCTACCCCTCCCTCCCCACCAACCTCATCTAGAGGCGCTACACACCTTCCAGGTGTTGAAGAGTTTACATTCACATCGTTCAACATAATCTACTGTATTTGGTGTACATTACTGTGATTAGTGAGACCAATCTGAGATTGGGTGACTACTTCACCAAACACTTAATCTCTGTTTGTGGGTCTAAACTTGAGCTTTGTGCTTTCAACCATTCAAACTCCCCCAATCATTTATTATTTTTATAATAATAATTCCTGTACATGTATGTCTGTCCTTGGCTTCATCCATTGTCAGGCTGAGACCAAAGATAAACATGAAAAACAACACCTCATTTTCCTCCTGGACAAGCTTTAATCCATCAGCATGAACATCGATTTTTTTTTCAATTTTAGATAGCCCCCATTGAGTACAAACTTAATTGATTATAAAGTTCACAGATGATACCATGGTGATAGGCCTGATCACAGGGGATGATTAAACAGATTATCAGGGTGAGGTTCAGCACCTAGCCTCATGGTGTGGTGAGAACATTCTGTTACTCAATGCCCAAAAGACCAAGGAGATCATTGCAGATTTTAGATGTGCAATAAGCCATACTCACATGCCGATTTACATCAATGGAGTGGTGGTGGAGCATTTACAGAGCTTTAAATTCCTTGGGGGGGGGGGCGGGGAGTTCATCTCTCTGCTGATCTCACTTGAATTCATCAATTTTTTGAGATGCATGAAGATGATACGCTTCTGCCCAAGAATACTCTTGGATTTCTATAGATGCACAATTGACATATAGTCAATAGACATATAGTATTTCGGTGTGGTACAGGAATTGCACTGGTCAAGGTCATAAGGCACTCCAGTGAGTAGTGAAAACTGCCTAACAGATTGTTGGAATGCAATTGCCCACAATTGAATCTATCTATAGGAACAATGTTTGGGCAGGGTGAGAAATATTATCAAAGACGCAACACACCCTAACCATGAACTATTTAACATCGGGCAAATACTATAGGAGCCTTCACTCGCGCAGCACTAGGCTTAAAAAGAGCATTTTTTAATGAAGCCGTGGCAATGTTAAACACCAATTCATGGCACTGAGTGGAGCTGCACGTATTTTATACCAGTAATTTTTAATGATTCATTTTAGAATAGTCTGGTTTTAATTGCATATTGTTTATTGTATTTTTTTAAATCTTAATATATGTTCTTCTATCTTAATTCAAGTCGATGCTGATTGAGTTTAATTGGCTGGGCTACCAGCACAATGACAATAAAGTGTTTCCATCATTCCCATCTGGTGTGAAGTGTATAAAATCCAGAGGAAAGCTGGCTAGAAGGTTCTATGTAAAATGAACTATAGCATCCCCCATGCTTTGAAGAAACAAATACATTCCACAATTCTTTTCTCTCATCAGTAAGCACATAACTAAATTTCGGATTCAATTTGTTCTAGCCTTTGCTTTTCCTCTTCTACATATATAACTGTGAAGAGCATGAATATTCAGAAACAGTTATAATCTCTTTTAAAAAGAGGAAATGAGAATGGAATTTAATATCCTTAATTTTATTGCCACAGTAGGTTTAGTTAAGTTATAATGAACTCAGTAATGTCTTGTCAATTTAGCTAACATGTCCAATAAACAAATGCACTTATGAAGTACTGAAATTTGTCATATTAGCCACAAGTCAATTTTAATATGTAAAAAAAATTAGAATAGCTCCAAGCAGTAACATTCAACTTTAAATGTAATTTCTGTTCTATGACATAATTGGAGAGGAAATGAGTCTTTGGTTAAAAATGCAGGAATATCTTTATCATGCAAATCACTCACCATTAGTTAATATTAAAATCACACCTGGGTGTAGGTTAATGGGGTGTAAATTGGATGGCATGGACTTGTAGGGTCAAATTGGCCTGTTACAGTGCTGTATGTCTAATTTTTTTTAATTAAAATTATAACAAAAATGGTATTTGCTGGAAGTAATTCTTTTGCAAGCAAGTTGAAAATTAGCTTTGAAAGGAACACAAGTGTCTCAACATTTTTAGTGCATTTGCTTAGACTGATTTAAAATCACAAGGAAGAAATTAAGTATTACCTGACCTAAAACATAAATACACCTGCAATATAACTGTGCAGTTCCTGAAGTTTATTTACATTGTAAAAACAACAAATACACAAGCTTCTCCAAGAAACTAATAATCAAGGTTTTATATGCTTCTGGTAACCTTCCTGATTTTCCACTCTGTGAGAAACAACCCCAGAACTTTATAGCTCATGAAGTTGATCATTAATCTGAAACCCCTTTCACACAGTGTCCTGGAATAGGAATGGGGTTTTGGCCTTTCGCATTAGACCACTCCTAATCGAGACACTGAATGCTTTCACACTTGCAAGGATTTATCCCCGGTGTTTGGTCTGTTCAACCTTTAATAGGAAGTGCCCACAATGTTACTGCCTGTTTCACAGTTAACTGATCTTAACGCTGGTATCTGCAGACACAGGGGATTGTACTAGGGGTCGAGGCTGGCAACCCCTGGCATGTGATGCCAGCATTGAGCAGATTTTGCTTTCACACTTCCCACTTTAAAGGTTGATTGGCATTCGATTCCTGGGATCACTGGCAAATGTGAAAGGGGCTTGAGTCAGTATCTGTATTGATCACACTGCAGAACCCAGGTAGTCCTCCTGGGACCCAGGTGTGATTACTGGGTTGCGGGTGCAGCCAGACCTAGCTGATAAATCGTCAATCCGGCGATTTAAGGGGGGCGTCCTGCCCTTGTGATGATGTGGTGAGTGATGCATCAAACAGTCTGTTCCCCTTCTGTTTTAAAGTTCTTCTAAATGTCCCCCCCCCCCCCCCCCACAGCACCAAGTGACTTGCCTGCTGTGAACAGGATGGTTGGTGCCTCCATGTGCCACTCCACTTAGCGACAAACTGGAGTGGCGTTCACAGCAGTGGCACATCATAGCTCCACTCCCTCCCCCGTTTGTGGCAGCGGCACACCACGGCCTCCCCCCAGATCACAACTGCAACCACTGTGCCCCCGTTCATGGCAGCGGCACACCACATCCTCCCTCCCCACGCTTGTGGCAGTGGCACTTCATCCAGGGGTTTCCCTGTGACATTCGCATGCGAGTCCTGATGTCGCCAAAGTAACTGGTGGGCCATTTTCCCTTTCAATTCGCCGAAGCAGGACTCCTGGGTAATTTTTACTGTGTTTCCTGACCACTTCTGAGCTAGGTAGGTCAGGGACCCAGTTGGGTTTTGACCAGGTTGACCCGGTTGGACCCTTTCAAATAGCCATGTACCTGGGTTGTCAAATGTGCAAATTTCTCAGTTAACCCCATTTTGTATGGTAATTTGAAAGGGCCTACTGTCTCTGTGCCTATGGATTCTGTTTATTACCTACTATATTCAGATTTTATAGTTCAAATTATATGATCTCCAGTTCTTCCAAACATACTGCACCATTGCACATTGACAAATATTAAAATACATTTTTCATTCTATAGCAAACTTGGATACTCACCCTTTTTTTGCCTTCCTTCAGGGTGCTGTATTTATATAATTTGATCTCCATTCCCTGTTTCTGTATTAGATAAAACCTCTTAATTTAACCTAAATTGTAATTTATTCATTATTGACTCCAGATCTGGATGAAAAAAAAGAACAATAATTATGATGCAGTAAGTCCCCGGGTTAAAAACATCTGACTTACAGTCAACTCATATTTGCCAATGGACTATGCATGGCTTCAGTGTTTTGTTGACTCGAGGAATGAGAATGCCGTTTGCAATTTTAAGTCAGATCACATTGTCATTACCACTGTGTTGAGTGTATGACTTCGTATTTGGCTTAATTTTTTCTCTTATTTACACTTATAACCAAATGTAAATCTGATACAAGTGTTGCCTGTATGTACCTGTTCTAACTTACCTATGTTACGAGCCTAGAGGACCTCAAAACCCAAAAGCTGCCACAATTTATCTTCTAAAAGCTTACCTATATACAATATATAATATAACATAATCCATCACATCTACAAATTCAACATAAAGACATACTTAGGAATGAATCTCGTTCATAACCCGGGAACTCTCTGTATTTTTAAAAGAATAGCCAAATTGTGCAAATTTATGAAAGGAAAATCTTTTTGATTAATCAATTGAGGTTTCTTACAGAGTGATTATTAGAGTAGATACAAGAACAACTAGCAGATGTTTTTGTTTATGTCCCACATTGGAATTTGGTCAACAAGGTTGGGACTCACAGAGTTGGAAATTGATTGGAAATCAATGTTTGAACAGAAAGGAAATTTTAGGAATAAATGGATTATTTCCAAATTGGCAAGTTGTAACCTGATTATGCTGCTGGATCAGAGGTTGCACCCCAGCTGTTCACAATATATATATATATATATATATATATATATATATATCTTCTTCTTTGGCTTGGCTTCGCGTTCGAAGATTTATGGAGGGGGTAAAAAGTCCACGTCAGCTGCAGACTCGTCTGTGGCTGACAAGTCCGATGCGGGACAGGCAGACACGATTGCAGCGGTTGCAGGGGAAAATTGGTTGGTTGGGGATGGGTGTTGGGTTTTTCCTACTTTGCCTTTTGTCAGTGAGGTAGGCTCTGCGGTCTTCTTCAAAGGAGGTTGCTGCCCGCCAAACTGTGAGGCGCCAAGATGCACGGTTTGAGGCGATATCAGCCCACTGGCGGTGGTCAATGTGGCAGGCACCAAGAGATTTCTTTAGGCAGTCCTTGTACCTTTTCTTTGGTGCACCTCTGTCACGGTGGCCAGTGGAGAGCTCGCCATATAACACGATCTTGGGAAGGCGATGGTCCTCCATTCTGGAGACGTGACCCATCCAGCGCAGCTGGATAATATATATATATATTATACAATTTGTCAAATAATGTTTTTCCAGTTTTAATGATGGCACTAAACCAGGTGGGATTGTTGGAATGAAGGAGGATATAAAGTGATGAGCTGAGTAATGGGCAGGAATATATAGGATTCAGTAACACGTGGGAAAATGTGAGATAGAAAAAGACAAGAACAGAAAATATTTTAAAAGATATTAGCACAAGTTATGCTGTTATTCAGAGGGACATTCAAGTTCTTGTGATGCTAGTGGATGTTCACTGAAAGCTAATGTGTAAGTGTATTAAGCAATTAGGAAGAAAAGTGGTATGTTAAGCTTTTATATCAGAGGATTTGAATGCAGGAGGAAGGAACTCCTGCTGCAATTGTATATGGCACAGAGTTTTGCGCCTCGTTTTAGGCTCCTTGTCTAAGGAAGGATTCATTTCAAGTTCAAGATTATTTCATGTACAATACATTTGCACAGATGCAAAGAAGATTTCACTTTCTGCAACTTTCTAGGAACAAAAATCATCTAACACATAAGAAGAAAAAAATATATAAAGGAAGGAAAAAAAGATAATAGATAATTTAAAAAATCATAGTTGTTGGTAGTGTAAAAAAATGCCCTGAGTCATGAAGAGAAATTTACCAGAATGGCTCTGTGAGCAGAAATTGAGTGGACTTGGGGCTATGTTCTCTTGAGTAAAAGGTAACATGAAACTCTTACACAGCTGGGGAAGAAAAGATGATTTCCCTGTCTAAGGAATATAGAAGCACTTTCAGATGGGGCAAAATGTAAAGGCAGAGAACCTCCACCAAAATGCATAACCACGTACATCTCTGAATGTGCGGAGGCCATCTCTGAGCCGCCTAATCCAACCCCTCTTGCGGCGGAGTGCAGCGCTCCTCCAATCGATCTGAATGTACAGCTGCACTAAGCAGCTGTTTAGGGGCGAGCTGATGATGCCGTCAGCACATGACCCATCTCCCCACTTGTCCCTCTCCTTCCAGGTCAGGAATCGTGGGGCAGTGGTAGCCCTCGGGGCAGCATGGACGGTGAGGCAGCTGGGGCTCCCTGGGCAGTGGGAGCCATTGGGGGGTGGCCAGTGCAAGCTGGGACAGCCACTGGGCCATTTCACCCTTTGGGGTCACTCTTTGTGGCTCAAAATGTGGCAGAGAAATTGCTATCTTCCCTACCCATAATTCCCCAGGCAGCTGGAACTGTCCTGGGAACCACAGAGCGGTTCCAGCTGCCTGGGGAATTATGGATAGGGAAGATGGACATTGCTCTGTTGTGTATTTATGATGGGTGGTGCTATGGCACCAGTTGCCCCGCCTCCGTCTGATCCAAAGGGTGCTATGAGGGGCCTCTGGATATGAATGGGACGCTGAAGCAGCCTTTTAGGGCTGTTGTCTGAAAGGTAAATTCTTAGTTTTCCATCCACTCCTGTAGCCGGCCTCAAGGCGGAGGCCCGACATGAAATGGCCTACAGTCTCAGAATGAAGCACAAGTTGTTCATGTCTGAGTTGAGGAAAATATTCTCGACTAAGAGACTGTTGGATCTTTGGAATTCTCTTCACTGGATCATGGGATATGAGGACAGGGCAGGAAATGAGAGAGGTCAGTCATGATTTTGATAAATGGTGGAGCAGGCTGGAACAGCTGGATAATTTTACTCCCACTCCTGTATCTGATGGTCTTATGTTCTTACTTTGCCCATCTTGCGTCATGGAGTTTGGTGTAATGAATGTGTCAGATGTGTCAGTGTTTGAGCGCCCTTCATCAGATTTTGCATTGTCCCTAGTTTTTGAAACCAGGTGGCAAGAACATAAAAATGCAAAGAAATCAAAGGAGGAGTAGGCCACCTGATCGCTCGAGCTTGTCCCGCTATTCAAACCATTCATGGTCAAACTGCTTCAAACCTTAATATTTCTTCTATGTCAGCACATCAAAATCCTCAATAAATCAATCTTTCCAAAATGATCTACCACCCCTTTAAATATCTCCAATGATCTGACTTTGACAACCATCAGGGCAGAGAATTCCAGGCATTTATTGTATTCTGCCCTACATACCTTATTTTAAATATCTCCCCTTCACTTCTCCTGCAACTGCATACCCTCATTCAAAGTTCTCATACATTTCAATAAGATCATTTCTCATTTTACTAAATTCCAAAGAATGCAGAGTTACCCCGTCCAGTCGCTCATGATAGGGCAACGCTCTCATTCCAGGATGGAACCTAGTGATTCTCTGCAATGCCAGTGCATCTTTTTCTTAAATAATGGGACCAAAGGTGCATACAGAAGATGTACAGAGAAATTAACAAAGGAGTCAGAAAGAGATATCAGAGATTTGACTTAATTGGAAGGACACACTCATGTGAGCCATAATTTGGGTAGAGTCCCATCCCTACATTATAAATCATAAGTTTTACCTATTTAAAGGTGACTCAGTTAAAAGTTGGCTTTTCAATATGATGATTCTAGTGGAGAGTGCCATTTTCCAGGAATGCATGGTGAAAAGAAGTTTGGAGCGAGATTTGACAGAAACCTTCAAAATTCCACAAAGTTACAGGACAGCAGCTTGGGAATGTGAGAAACTGGAATAATTATAATTAAAAAATAGAGCTCAATAGGCTAATGGAGTTCCTCCAATGCTTTACCAATTCCATGGTTCCTGAATTCTTCATGCATGATGCCCTCATTCTGTCTTACAAGGTTTTGTGATTCTCTGAAATGATTATAAAGTGCTCACTGTATCAAATGTGATTGCATCAGAGTATGGCATTACTGTTAATTAACTTTTTGTTATGCATGAAGCATCTCAATGATCTTAAGGTCATTAAGGTTTCATGTTACTTATATTTCATTAAATAAAGGCGCACAAAAGGATTCAAATGAATAACTAGAAAAGTTTAACAGTCCTAATCAGAATCTCCCCAAAGGCTTGGAGAGGTTATCCCACGAAAAACATTCCACAATATGTCAAGAGAAAACCCAAGTTCAAAAGTAATTTGTGCCACGTCAACCAAAATGACAGCGCAGGCAACTTCAAAGATCCAAGTTAGAAAAGTAATCAGTCAAGGTTCATGCTGTATTTGTAGCGATGGATCTAGAATTGTGTTGCCCATTGATTTGCTTGCATCAGATGGTTTTTGATGTCAATACAGCCATCCACACTGACTAAAAGTTAATATGTTTGAGAGATTAAACAAAATGAATAGCATACCTGAACTATTGGAATTAAAAATATTTGACATTTGTATTTACTGTTTAACAACTGTTTTAATTTTATTTCCTACTTTCAAGGTTTCTGTAAATGTTGTGAATGTGATGAATGAGCACCAATCAAAAATTTGGTCACTAATGAGATAATTTGTATTTATCCAAACTACCAAATTATTTACTGCTGCTGACTCTCAGTGGCATGCAGTATTCCTCTGTTTTTCTTTTGCTCAGTTCACCGACTCATTCAACATTCTTCAGTATCTCCCAGATGCTACAATGGTTTTGTGCTTATTGGTTTATTATTTCATTCATGAGTTGAGGTCATCACTTGCAAGTTCAGTACTTATGTTCCAACATTAGTCACCTTTTGAATGAGGTAAGCAAAGAAAGTCTGCAGATACTGGAAAAATGGAGCAACATGCAACATGTTGGAGGAACTCTGAAGATCTGGCAGCATCCAGGGAAAGCAAAAAATAATTAATGTTTCAGGCCAAAACCCTTCCTCAGGAATGATCGACCCAAAACATGTTGCTTGCTTTCTGTGGAGCGCTGGGTTCCTCCAGCATTTTGTGTCTTGTCCTTTGAATGAGGCTTGTTAATCCCTGTTTGTTACCCTGTTTGATTCCTTTCAATGAAGTAGATGATCCTAACTCCCAATGGCTTGGGAGGGCAGATTTTCTCCTTCAAGGTCAGCAGCAAATAGTAATCAGTTGGACAATCTTGCACATTCAAGCTCACCGCTATTGACAGTAACTTTCTATTCCAAACATTTATATGATGTATCTAAGTTTCCTAATTGCCACGGTAGAATTGAAGATTCCATTTATTGTCATGTGCACCAAGTACACAAATGCTTTTCCTTTGGTTGCCTTGTGAAGGCACAGAATGGGCCACAGTGCTGCTATCGAGACAAGAAAGGGAAGCTAAAGAGAATCCCTTCAAAGTCATCGAGTGTCTGTGGATCCCACTACCTCTTGAGATCCCATAACCTCCATAGCCACAAGGCCTCCTGCCCAGACCAGCAGTGAACCTGAGCTGGAGGCATCCAAGTCACCCTACTTTTTAACTAAAACTTCAGATTAATAATCCAGGTTTCATAACACCGATTCAATGAGCTAACAGCTCTTCTACTATTCCCCAATGAGGATTAGCCATCCATTCTCTACAGCTATTTACTACAAACCCACCAAATTCCACATTTACCTTTGCTATACCCCTTTACATTCTGTCCCCTGTAGGGATTCTATACCTTTCACTCAGTTCCTCCATCTCTTTTGCATATGAGGTTTTCCATTTTAGATCATCTGTGATTCAAGATTTAAAATCAGTGTCATAATTATACAACATTGCCTTTTATCTGCTGAGAGGCAGACACATTTGTTATTGGCTGAAATTATATAAAATACTTCTTACTGTCAGAGAAAGAGAAGCAAAAGAGAATTCCCTCTCCCCCCCCCCCCCCAAGAGTCACCATGGATTTGCTTCCAGCACTCCCCCAGCCTCCGCAGCCACACAGTGTCCAATCCAAACCATCACCAACCCAAGATCCAGATCTGAACCTCTGATAAAATTAGGAATCTTTCAGCGCCTTTGGCACTCTCTCCCATCCAAGTCCCAATACCTGTTACTTCTTCAGTCAGTTTCGAACCAGTCTCCAGCAACCCACAGCCTGCACGGGTTCCTCACCTTGAATAACTAGCAGCCCACCACCTGTGTGGGTCCTTCAGCTGCAGAATCCCTCACTGGTCCACTGCCATGGTCACTGTCCTGTGGGTTGTCTCCTTTAGTTTTCCTTCTCAGACAGCAGGATGGTCTCCCCATTTCCTGGTGCCCTGTGCCAGTCCTCTGTTCTCCAAGAGTCTGCCAATCATAGGCACCGCCATCTTGGGTGCAGACCCTGCAGTTAAATAAAACTTCCCTGGCTCCTTTAACAGGTTGTACAGAGCTGGCAGCTGTTGGAATGGGTGGTTCGACCGTCCTGTATCCCCGCTCCCCGTGAGTCTGCACCAGCAGCAGCTCCAGCCACACTTCAAAAAAGAGATGGCTTCTCCTCTGCTTCCATTGGCTAGGCCCTTGCCCGCATCTCCTCTATTTCCCACAAATCTGACCTGGGCCACACTGCTCCTAGAATAGAATTCCCCTTGTCGTTACCTATCATCCCACCAGACTCTGCATCCAACATATTATTTTCTGCAATTTCTGTCACCTACAATGTGATCGCGCCACCAGATGCATATTTCTCTCCTCTTTCCCTTCCACCCCAGGCCACTCCCTCTGTGGCTCCCTCAGCCAGTCATCTATTCCCACTAATCGCCCACTTGGCACCTCCTTCTGTTGCCGAAGGAAAGGCTACATGTTTTGCACACACCATCATTCAAGACCCCAAGCATTATTTCAAAGTGAAGCCACACTTCACTTGTGATTCTGCAGGGATCATCAACAGCATCTGGTGTTCCTGTTGTTGCCTCCTCTACATCAGAGAGACTGGGCACAGACTGGGAGATCATTTTGTTGAACACCATCGCCTTGTTCACTGCAATGGCCATGACCTCCTTGTGGTCAACCATTTCATTTCTGGATGCCAAACCCATGGGCTCATGCACTTCTAAACTGAGACCGCTCACAAACTGGAGGACCAACAGATAATATTCTGTCTGGGCATTCTCCAACCAGATGTTATTGACAGACTTCTCCTGTTTCTGTTGGGCCCATCTCTATCCCTCTGTCTCCTTTTCTCCAGCTCCCCACCTGCTTCCCTCTCCATTCAGAGAGCTACCCCCTCCCCTATCCCTCTTCTCTTCTGCCCTCCCACCCATATGACCTCTTGTCTGTATGTCCTCCCCTGCCCCTCTCTGCAACTGCCTGCTTTTGGCTCATACCTTGATGAAAAGCTCAGGCCCAAAACCTTGGTTACATATCTTTGCTACAGAGGAACACTGCATGATTTGCTGAGTTTCTGTAGCACTTGTGTGTAATGAACTCACCATCCATTGTGCTTTGATGTGCCAGGTTCTGCACCACTGAGTGAAATATAGATTGTAGACTTCAACCACTAATATTTTCTTCAAGAAACAAGTTTTATCCAGAGTTTCAAAATTTAATTGATGTCCAAGATCCCTGCTATTTGCTAGGCTCCAGACAAAATTTATTTTAAACAATAGAAGGACAACAATCCCCTTAACACTTTATAAGGAGAATGTGAGGAACATACTGTAGTGATACAAATATGTGTACATGTGATTGTCAATGGGTATCTGGCCCGTCCATTTGTGGCCCTGGAATAAAGGTCGACTTCCCTCTTCCTGTCCTCAGTCGAGCACTTGGAATCAGGCCTGGAGACCCCTTGCCACTCCCCACGCCCTTTAACCCAGGTCCTACCTACACCCATACTGCCCCTGTCTGGATGCAGATCAGTGACCTACCCCCACCCACCAAGCCATACACCCTGGACCCTGCTCCAACTACTCCGACAACTGCCCCCACATACAGCCAAGACCCACCTCCCACGGAGACAGCCCTCCTTCCCCCAGCCTCAAGACACATGACTGGCAATGGAGCCGACCATTGTACCACAGGTGGAACTGCGCTAGTCAAAGGGGCAAAGGATACCACCCGACCGGCTGAGCCTCTAGGACTTTTAACGCGGTGGGTTTTTGTTTTAAATGAGGGGGTGAATGTAGTGATAAAAATATGTGTATATATGTGACTGTCAATGGGTAGCTGGCCCATCCTGCACTGGTGACTCACTGCCTGGTAACTCCTCTCCTTGTGACCCTAGAATAAAGGTCGATCTCCCTCTCCCTTCGATGAACTCTGTACCAAAACCCCAAGGTCCCTCTGTTTGTCTGCATACCTCAATGCCCTCCCCTTAACTACATATGTCCTATTTTGGTTATTTTTTCCAAGTCGAGCACTTGGAATTGGGCCAGCTACAAGTTTAAAATGTAATAAAGCCTATCATTCCTCACCCTACGGCTTTGGAGTCATTGATAGAGCATATCACATATACAATCCGTGAAATATTTAAGGGAGCTATGCCAAATTAATTTAATTACAGTAATACACTGCTCCATCAATAGATTAGAAACTCATCAGTGCAGACTTATATAACAATATCAATTTTAGCATTCAGTGTGATTTTTTTAATATGTTAACAAAGATACCCTTGAAAATTAATGAGCCCAAATCATTTCACTGGCCATTGAGATAGGGTCTTTGTTTTACTGAACAGCTGTTCATTGCTTAATGTCCTTCACTAAGCTGACAATGACAGTCCACACAAAAGCATTGCACTGAATGCAAAATAATTCTTATTCACAGAACATGTTCCCAGCATAACCTTTGTCCATGAGTCAAGTTCAAGTCAATTATGATTTTTTTCTCTAATAACTGCTAAACACAGGGCATTAGAAGGAAAATGTCCACTTGGAACTTGGCCCATGGCACTTTGACTTCCCTTGAGAAATATGATTGAAACCATGCTTAATAATTATTTTAAGAAAATTCTGTGAATGTCAAGCAGGAACATTTAAAAAAAAACATTTATAGCATCTTTAGCATAGTAAAAACACCCCAATTCATTTCACACGAGTATTGTCAAACTATAGGGTACAAAAATGGGCACTGAAATACAAAGGGAGATATTAAGACAAATGACCAAAAGCTTGGCCAGAGGGATAGATTTGGAGAAGTATTTCAAAGAGTTCCAGAGAAGTGAAGAAATTTGAGCAGGGAATCTCACAGCTTGCAAAATTAATTATCTGAGGTCATTCAAAAAGTTCTCACTATTTCAACATACATAAACTTGCATGGAAGAGGATTTGTGTGGGAGATCCATTTTGGTAATGTGCACAATGTACTGAAGTTATGAATTGTGGGCCTGTTCCACACATTAGCCTCAAAGTCAAAAGGATGTTGTGACTTTTTCTACATTGTTTCTCAACATGATAACCTTAAAAATACAACAATGGAATATAGAAATGAACAAGTGTATTCCATTGGAAAAAAAAACAACAATCTAAAAGACAAATATACTTTATTTGAACAAATTTGGGAACCATACATAGAATATATTAGAAATATTTCAAACCTCCATCTTTTAAAGTGATAAGATACAAGTACAGAAATACTTAAATATGGAATTTTAGAAAACACGATTTATTTTTCTTTCTTTTCTTTTATTGTTTATTTTTCTCCTTGCTCTTTTTATTTCTTGTTTTACATTATGGGGTGGGGAGGGTGGGAGGAAAGGGTTGAAAAAAATGAAAATGTCACTGTGTATATTTTAATGATGAACATTTGTATATATTTTTATTGATATGGCATGATAAGAGCTGTTAAAGCTGGGAATCACTGCTTCAACTGGTGAAGATACTTTTAAAAAAAAATAGAGCATGAATGCAATCTCTCACTAACATGAATTTTGCAGTTGAGTATCTCGCATTTGGGGCCATTACAGGCATCAGCACACCCGACGTGAAATGGATATCCTCAGTCTAGGAGATCGGCCAGCATGACCATCAATATGCCAGGTAAGTATTGTGAAGATACTTTAGATCAGATGTATCATTCAACCACAGGTTGGTTATACGTTTGAGTAGTATGTGAATCCAGCAGCTGACTCAGCATTGCATTAACTGAGGTGAATGCCCAGATCATGGATCATGATAGACCCTATATCCAGAAAACAATCATAAGTTTTATCTCAAAAAATACAATCAAAGAGGAATGAAAAAAAGAGTTCAGAAACACTCCAAATATGATTTCAGCTCTACACCTAGGGCTGAACAGCAGTTGAATGTGAACATGCTTGTTATAGATAGATAGTGATAAGCACAGGTATGCCTGGGAAGGCTTGTTATTTTACTTCAAGGCTTTTTCTAAAAAAATATATTTGAATCTATTTGAATGGTTTTTAAATTATTCTGATTCTGATGCTCTGCCCAAAACTGTCTTGTCATTTGGTGCACAGTATGCACAACATTGGTTGGTTGCTAGGAAGTCAACCTGCTCAGCGTTCAACATCCAGAGAAAGTGAATGAGGGAGAACAGTAACCTAGGGGGCCATGTCCAGCTAATGGGCCAAGTCTCTGGTGATCTAGCCCAACTTGGTGACCACAGTGGTGTAGCTAGTGGACTGCTGTCCACCATGACCTAAGGTGAACTCTATATGGAGTTTGCACATTCCCCCGTGATCATATAGATTTGTTCATTGTAGGTATGTTAATCCTCTCATCCTCAGAATCATTCTTATAAACCTCCTGTGGCCCAGAATTGTTTGTAATACTTCAAATGTGGTCCAATCAATGCCTTATAAAGCCTTTGAATTGCATTTTGCTTTATGATTCTAGATCTCTCAAAATGAATGCTAATATTGTATTTGCCTTCCTTACTACTTGCAGGTTAACCTTTAAGGAATCCTGCACTAGAACTCCCTTTGGCCCTCTACTTTCTGAATTTTCTCTCCATTTAGAAGATAGCCTCGCCCTTTATTCCTTCTATTAAAGTGCATGACCATACACTTTCCTCTGCCATTTCATTGACCATTTTCCCTACCTGTATGTCCTCCGCAGATGCTTTGCTCCCTCAACTCTGTCTGTGCCTCTACTCATTGGATGACCCACAAACTAGGTCACAAAGCCATCAATTCTGTCATCTAGATCATTAAAATATAACCTGAAAAGTAGTAGTCCCAACAGCAACCCCTGTGCGACATCACTCATCTTCAGCATCCATCCAGAAAAGGTTCCATTTAACCATATAACTATATAACCATTTACAGCATGGAAACAGAAAATGTCGGCCCTTTGAGTCCATTGTTTACTTGAACAACTTCCTCCTGCTCTCCGCCCATAACCCTCCAACCCCTTCACATCCATGTACACATCCAATCTTCTCTTAAATGATGGAAGGGACCCTGCCGCAACTATTCCTTCTGGAAGATCATTCCATTCTGCCACCACTCTTTGAGTGAAAAAGCATCCTCTAACATTTCTCCTAAAGTTTTTCACCCTTACCCTTAACTTATGCCCTTTTGTTCCAACCTTCCCTGCCCTCAGGGGAAAAAGTCTATTTATGTCTAGACTATCTATTCCCTTCATAATTTTAAATACCTCTATCAAATCCCCTTTCAGCCGTCTACGTTCCAATTTTCTCCATTTTCTAGATGCTGTAATCCAGGCAACATCCTTGTAAATCTTCTCTACACCCTCTATATCTATACCCTTTCTATAATTTAGAGAGCAAAACTGAACACAATACTCTAAACCTGGCCTCACCAATGCCTTAAACAGCCGCAGCATCATTTTCCAGTTCCTATATTCTATACTATGATTTATGAATGCTGTTAAAGAGTTCTTTGTTGTGTATTGATCTATGTGTTGTGTGGTTTTATGTTAAAAAGTGATGGTTTGCCTTATAGAGCCAAGGTGAAGGTGGACTGCTGAGAGAGTGGGAGACAGACTAAGCATGTGCAGAAAATGAAAAAAAATTCTGGACTTGGATGATAAACCACCACTGGGTGGTGCTGTGGAGTGGAAGAAGACCCAGAGCATGAGTCATGGTCTGGAGGACAGTTTAGAATGTTGGGATTTCAAAAAGGATGAACATTCTGAAGGCAGCCAGAAGGATCCAGACCAAGCCAGTTCCTCTCTCTGCAAGCAACACAAGACTACTTTGAATTTTGTGCTCTCTCTCTCAGTCTCTCTCTCTCTCTCTCTCTCTCTCTCTCTCTCTCTCTCTCTCTCTCTCTCTCTCTCTCTCTCTCTCAGTCTCTCTCTCTTTCTCTCTCTCTCTCTCTCTCTCTCTCTCTCTCTCAGTCTCTCTCTCTCTCTCTCTCTCAAAGATCTTTTGGCTTCAGTTTACCAAACAAACTGAATTTTGTTTATGATCTTTGCTTCAGTTGAGATCGAAGTTTTGTGTGTCTTGTGTTTGTTTTGAGTCTAAGTTTATCTGTGGGCTGGTTTGAAGTATAGATTAAACTTTGATTACGTATGTTATATTTAGGCTGGGGAAGTTATTAGTTTTACACTGTTATAGAGATTTGCATAGTAACCAGTGGGCATTGTTATAAAAAGGGGGTTTTGAATTAAAGTTCGAAGGTGAATTTTTTGTTAATAATGTAATTGTTCAGCTTTATCCCTCTGTGATATGCCTTCTTTGTGGTTGCTGGTTTGATCTTACCCACCCTGTCTACATGGGAATCCTCCTTCAAGGAACTCTGTGCCATAACCCCGAGGTCCCTCTGTTTGTCTGCATGCCTCAATGCCCTCCCCTGAACTACATATGTCCTATTTTGGTTATTTTTTTCTGAAATGCAGTACCTCGCACTTGTCCACATTAAATTTCATCAGCCATCTTTCAACCCATTTTTCTAAACAAACCAAATCCTTCTGTAATCCAAGAAAACATTCCACACTATACAACACTCCCCCTATTTTCGTATCATCTGCATATTTACTTACCCAGTTAACCACACCTTCCTCCAAATCATTAATATAAATGGTAAACAACAAGGGACTCAGCACTGATTCCTCAGGTACCTCCCTTGGTTACAGGCTTCCAACCTGACAGACAGTTGTCCACCATGACTCTCTGCTGTCTATCTTCCAGCCAATCTCTGAACCCATCTCACTATCTCTCTATTTATCCCTAGTGACTGAACCTTCCTTATTAACCTTACATAAGGAACCTTATCAAAAGCCTTACTAAAATCCCAATAGATCACATCAACCGCCCTACCGTCATCCACTTTTTTTGTCACCTCCTCAAAAAACTCAACAAGGTTTGTCAAACATAATTTTCCCTTTATAAACCCATGCTGGGTGCCCCTAATCAATCCTTGCCTATCCAGATAGGCGTATATACTATCTCGAGGAATACCCTCCATAACTTTCCCCACCACCGAAGTCAAACTTAATGGCCAATAATTACTTGGTCTGCACCTAATGCCTTTTTTAAACAACGGAACTACATTTGCAGCCCTCCAATCCCACGGCACCACACCCTCCTCTAGTAATCGTTGAAAAATCACTGTCAATGCCCCCAATGGGGGGTTCTTTTCTTTAAAGGGGGGTTATTTTCTTTAAAGGAGGGTTCTTTTCTTTAAAGGAGGGTTCTTTTCTTTAGGGGGGGGTTCTTTTCTTTTCTTTTTTTTTCTTTTTTCATATATATAAAAATAACGTTCATGTTTATGGTTAATTGTTGTATATGTCATATATTATTTGTTTTTTGAACAAATAAATGAAGTTTTTTTAAAAAGCCCCCACTATTTGCTCCCTGATCTCTCTTAACGTCCTGGGAAAAATCCCATCAGGACCAGGAGACTTATCCATCTTTATTAACCCTAGAAGCTCCAAAACCCTAATTTTACTAATCCCTATCCTTTCCATAACTAAGCAATTTGCCTCACTTACCTCATATAGCCCAATGTTCTTTTCCCTCTCTGCCTTCTATCAGTCAGCCCATCTACATTCCATGCTAGTACCTTTCCGATAATACCATGCAATTCTATATTATTTAGCAGCCTCATGTGCAGCACTTTGTCAAAGGGCTTCTGCAAATCCAAATGAGCATCCACTGACTCTCTTTTGACTAATTTGCTTGTTACCCCCTCAAAAAAATACAAAAGAATTGACAGGCAAGATCATCCCTGAAGGAAATTATGCTGATTTCAAGAATTTTGTCGTGTGCTTTCAAGTACCCCAGAACCTCATCTTTAATAATAGAATCTAAATTCCTACCAGTACCAGTTAGGACAACACACTGAATTGCTGGCTATCAAAACAAAACAATAATGTGACCAGTGACCAACTAATAAATTAATACACAGATATATAGTCAATAAATTATTCTAACTAATCTGATCAAAAAGGCACATCTCTGATACCCTAATTAAATGATTAGATTAGATATTCAATTTTTTTTTTAAAAAGTACAATATCTTCAGCAATTATATACAGTGATTTCCACTCATTTCCAGATTCATGGAAGAATGTCATACAAATTAAGGAAAGCAATAAAAAAGATCAACATGTAATTTCTGATGATCAGTGCAACTTTTAATAGTTAACTGGAGGCAAAAAAAAAGAGCAAATATCCATGGTAACCTCCATGATGAATTTTGCTTACCTTACATGCATTCATTTCCAATGAAATTAATCGAAATAAATTGCCAACAATTTCCATAAATTATCTATTGTCATTATGATCAGGAAGATAAAAATAACTGAACTTTCTATATCTTGAAGTATGATTTTCAGTCGATTCAATCTCCAGAGAATGCATAATTTCAAGAGAGCTCTCTAGGACTTCAATCATGAAATCTCACAGGAGACATTTGACATGTTTTCTTCAGTCCTTTGAGAGGAGTATTCATGATGCATTTTAGCATAATAAAAAAATCAGTCATTTGTAATTGTGACAGGAACGCTAGTCCACTGAGCTGGTCTCAGAAACAGAATCAGAGTTAAGTTTATTGTTATGATTGCGGCAACAGTATTGTGCACAACAGGCGCAAAAAAAAAAGCTAGAAATTACATTTCCATAAATGTGCTATTTAAAAATAAATTAATTCATGCAAAAGGAGAGAAAAAGGTGTGTTAGTGTCTGGGGTTCATTGTCCATTCAGGGATCTGATAGTGGAGGAGAAGAAGTTGTTTTTTATAATGTTGGGTGTTTGACTTCAAGCTCCTGAACCTGTTTCCTGATGGGAGTGGTGAGAAGAGTGCATGGCCTGGATGGTGAATGTCCTTGATGAAGTAGCCTGCTTCCTTGAAACACAGATGTCCTTAAAGGAGAGAAGACTAATGCCCATGATGGCACTGACCGAGTTTACAGCCCTCGGTAGCCTTTTCCATCCTGTACATTGGCACCACCATATGAGACAGCAACGCAACAAGCTACACTTGTAGAAATTTGCAAGAGACTTTGGTGACATACTAAATCTCCTCAAGCTCCTAACAAAGTATAGCTACTGGCGAGCCTTCTTCATAAGGTGATGCTGACACCCAGGAATTTGAAGTGCTTTACCTTTTCCATTGATGACCCCTTGATGAAAATTGTTTTGTGTTTTTCTGGTTTCCCCTTGCTGACGTTTTTTTTCTGGTTTCCACAATCAGTTTCTTAGTTTTACTAATATTGAGTGCAAGATTGTGGTGTCACAGCTCAACTATCTGACCTCTCTCACTCCTGCTTGCTTCTTCATTGCCATCTGTGATTCTGCAAATACTGTAATGTCGTTGGTAAATTTGCAGATTTGTATTGTGCCTAGCTATACAGTCATAGGTGTAGAGAGAGTGGAGCAATAGGTTAAGATACAGACAAAGATCAAATATCACACAGCTCAAGTATTCAGATGTACAAATAAATAAATATTGTTTCATGAATATGAGAGTCTTGACTGGTTTGTGTGAGCTGTGGTGGAATCCAGACCAACAAAAGGTGTTAATTTGATATCATATCATAACCTTTTGTTGGTCTGGACTCCACCCCCAACTAGTATTGTCTGAATTCTGAGATTTTCTGGAATTTCCTGCGTCTGGCTTATTCTGCTTATTCCTTGAAGAAGGGCTCCACAATTTTGATGTGTTTTGACTCAAATTAAAAGCACACTCTCTACTTCTGCTAGCCAGGTGGATAAGGGAAACAAGCATGTAGAGCACGTCAAAGTCTCCTCTGAATATCAGCCTGTCCTGAAAAGCCAATGCTCCAGTAATCCAGCATGCTCCCTACTTTGGTAGTTCCAGGCTGGCAGATGCTCCAGCCTATAAATTCAACTTTATTTAAATGTTACACTGTAGTCTAATGAATTCTTCATCAAACTAGGTTAGTTGAAAGGGAGCATGGCTACTGGGGCCTGAGTGAGATTAAAGGGAATGCAGAAACTCTAAGTCTGGAAAGGAAGTGAAGCAAAGAGCAGCTGGTAAGCCAGATGCCAAATGACTGGGATTTCCAAATTGTCTGAATGCAGATTATAGCAGTTTTGCTGCATATTGACATTTCTTCACCATCGTTGGCTCCAAATCCTGGAACTAACTGTGAGTGCACTATCACCATATGAACTGAAATAGCCCCAGGAAAATTAGTCATGAGCATCAACAAATAGAAGACATAGGATGGATCTGGCATCACGTATAGGTCAAAGCAATTAAGGGTGGGAGATCCCCATCCCCATTAGTGAGTCGAACTGTTTTGTTTGGTGAAAGTTCACAAGCTCTAACATCAGCATAATGCAAAAAGTTTCGATTTCCACATTTCTATTTTATTTTGTCTGCATTTCAAAAATATGCTGTCATTTTGAAAGAGTCAATCAGCTTCTGACGATGTCATCTTCTTAACTGTAACTATCATCTTTGCACTACTTCCAATGTTTTTGCTCCCATAAATATAATTGTGGTGCACTGTTAGCCAGAATCAGACACACACAAAGATAAAGACTGTACAACAGACTTTAATCCACAAAGACTTCCACAGAGCCAGGCTGGCTGTGGCTGCAGCAACTCTGAGTGAGGCTTCGGGAGGCCGGCGCAGGCTTATATCCCAGAGGGTGATTGAGACCCGACCGGGTGGGGCTTGATCCATTCAGGCCGACTGATTGACAGCCAGCCAAATGTTGTCCTGTCCCCTTACACTCCTGCAGGTACAGAGGTTGCTGCCTGCAGTAGGTCGGTGGTGTACCACCACAATAATGCACACACATGTGTACTTGAATGGGCATGGTGGGGGGCGGGGGGGGGGGGGGGGAGGTTGTTATTTTCCAACAGTATTCAGCTCTTCAAAATGGCTATTCCTTTCCATATTTTTTTCTAGATTTTGTATGATCTCTTCAGTAATGCAATGGCTTAATTTAGCTGACAAGTTAAATTGTCTGTTTTCAATATATTGAGCTTGTATCTACTTAAGAGTAACTTGATGAGAGGAAAATCAAATGTCTGGTGACTTGAAATGGCTGACTTTCATCTGCAGTAATTGGTCTGGGGTATTATTTGTTGTGTGCAGCACGACTAATCTTGATGATAGGACAGGAATAGAAATTACTTAACTCTTTGAAATTAAGGTGCTGAATAACTAAGGCATATTTCTCTGAAGCACATATGATGTGCGAGACCAGGGGTGTCAAACTCAAATTCACAGAGGGCCAAAATTAAAAACTTCGACTAAGTCGTGGGCCAAACTAAATATTTATTGAAAATTTTCAACAACATCTGCATGTTTTCTCTTATTTCAACATATGTAATGTTAAACTTTTTCTTATTAAAATAAATGTTTAATAATAGTTTTGGTTAAACTCTTTCCAGAAGAAGCATTAACAAATGAGAAATAAAATATTCAATAAATAATATTTCTCTAGAGTCTTTAAACTCCTTTTAAATGTATTTTTTTTCACAATCCAACAAGTCAAAAAAAATAACAACTTGCTTCAATGAAAATCCAATCTTTCAACTATGAACAGTCCAAAGTTAACCAAAGAAAATATGAATCCAAGCTTAGCTTGCTACACTGTGATTTACTCTGATGCACCTGGGTCTAAACCAGATACTTGGCATCTCTTCTTAGATGCAAGTTCATCAAACTCTGGGGTCAGAGTTTGCCTCCCACCTGTGTTGAAAGGTCCTGTTTTCTGTCTTTCGTTTGGCCATTTTCCGTAAGGGGTTTATTACATGTGAGTTGGGCGACAGGTCACAGATGCTAATGAATGTAAAGAGAGGAGGTGGGGGCAATTAGTGGGCTGATGGGCCGGCGCCAATGCATTTGCAAAGCATTCTGGGATTTGTAGTATTAGCTGTGCATGCGCTATACTGGCGCGGCGGCCAGCGGGCCAGCTCTAATACATATTTGATATGATCTTGCGGGCCAAATATAATTATATTACGGGCCAAATTTGGCCTGTGGGCCTGAGTTTGACATGTGTGTGCTAGACTGTCAGCTCCTCATCCTTATCCTCAACACTGAACAATTTTGTTTGATCAGGAGTATTGCTCTTTGCATTGACAATGCAATTCCAGCAATTATGACAATTACAAATGAGGACACTGCTGTCACAGCCTCTCCATGTGCAAATGCATTTCTAATCTGACCTGTTAGGCCATAATCAACAAGAATTACCACCTGTAGTCAGAAGTGGACTAAGTCTCTGCTTAGTCTCTTCCTATATTTTAGGATATAACTAGACAGAGACAAATTATATCCTCTCCAGAATTAACTGGTAATCCAATCTCAGAGAAACACAAAAACTTGGATTTTATTTTCCAGGTATCTTATCAGCATGTCTTTGAAAATAGATAAGCCTTTCATCCTTTGAGAGTAATTTGTTTAACTTTATTTTTGATTGCTCATTCCAGTGGGGAGCGGAGATGCAGCTCTCCCACGAGGTCCAGCCGCCCAGTCCACTGCCATCAGTTCTGCACGGGCTTTGAGGGAGCCAATAGTAGTTTTCTTTGAAATGACAGGACCATGGGTCTGCACCCAAGAAGGTGGCACCTATTAATTGGCAGCAACCACGAGGGCACCAGAGGATGGGAAGCAGAGGAGACGGCCCGTGGGGATGGTGACCATGGTCACCATGGTGGCGGACCAGTGAGTGGGCTCTGCAGCTGAGGGACCACCGCATGCGGTGGGCTTCTGGTGATTCAAGGTGAGGAATCCGCAGAAGCCTTCGGCTGCTGGAGACTGCTGTTGGGAGACTTGTGCCGGGCTGCGTACTGTCAGAGACTGGCTCAAGCTGGCTGGAGGGGTCCCAAGAATTGGCTGTGAAGAGGTGCCGAGGGTACTGAAGGGTTCCTGGCCCTGTCAGGGTTCGGATCTGGATCTCGGGTTGCTAATGGTTTGGACTGGACCCCGTGAGACTGCGGGGGCTGCGGAAGCACTTGAGGTGAATCTACGGACACTCGGTGATGCTGGGAAGATTCTCTTTTGCTTCTCTCTCTGACTGTAAGTCTGATTAAGTCTGATGGTAAAAGGCATTTAGGCAATTCCTACTGGTGGTGAAACTGTGTGCCTTGCAGAAGGCAAAAAGAAATTTCATGTAATATGACACTGTTTTATTACTATGATAATAAATTTAATCTTAAAGTTGGGAGCTTATTAGCTTTGAATATGTGACTACAGACACAATGATAATTAAAAGATTTATAACAAACATGTACATCAAGCTGCAAGAGAAAGAAAATGATGAAATAAGCTGTAAACCCAAACAAAAGTGGGAACAAGATCTAAACATAAAGATAAAAAATGAAATATGGGAAAAGCTATGCTCCGGAACTATGAGAAATGCAATAAACATGAGGTTATGCATAATAAAATATAATTGGTTACACAGGCTATATATCACGCCCCAAAAGTTAACTAAATGGGACCCAACAGTATCAGATAGATGTTTTCGCTGTAAGAAGGAAACGGGAACAATAGTACATGCAATTTGGGCATTGAGAAAGTGGAAAAGTTTTGGGAAGATCTAAATCAGGTATTAAATAAAATCACAAAAAACAACATACCAACAAATCCAGAGATCTTTCTTCTAAGTAATATAAGAGGTAAAGAATTAGGCCTCAAACTGAATGAAGTACAAAAAAGATTTATTATGATAGCCTTAGCTGTAGCAAAAAAATGTATAATGTCAACCTGGAAATCAGAAGGGAGCCTGAGATTACAGCAATGGCACATAGAAATGAAAAAATGTATTCCATTGGAAAAAAATAACATAATTTAAAAATAAAGTCACATTATTTGAACAAATTTGGGAACCGTACATGGAACACAACAGAGAGGGCCTACCGCGGACCTCCACCCCCTGAAATGATAGAATGAGAAGAAGACGAAATGAACTGACCCAGTGTGTAAAAGTAGATGAGAAAATTTTCTTGTTTATTTTCATTGTGTGATGACATTGTTTAATGGGTTTATTGTATTGTATATGTTGAACGTTTAATGAGTTTGGAGAGGGGTGGGAAGGAGGGAGGGAAGGGAGAGGGGAAAAGGGGAGAAAATTACACTGTGTATATTTAAGAGGGAAATGTCTGTGTGTATTTTGGTTAATATGGTTCATAGTGTGAAAATTTTAAAAAAATTAAAAAATTTGGGAGCTTATTTCCTGCAAAAAAGTGATAAAGATTTCAACCAGAATCTACGACCTATAGCAGGCTTGTATCTTACAGCACTCTAAAATCCTCTTAATATTCCTGCAGCTCATCAATAAAACTAAATACACCTTGAGGGGTTTAGACAGTGCCGTTAAAGATTTTATACAGGAAAATAAGGTGTAATTAGTGGGACCAGGTGCTTTGTGGTCTGATGTATCATCCTATCTTCTCATCTGGTGATTCAGACCTCGAACACTGGGCCTTTTCACACCACAGTGTAAAATGAAGTTTCCCAGGAAATTTTCCTGGGAACCCTCCCATGAACCTCTGATGTGAAAATGTCGGCCCAGTAATTTTAAATGGGTCTGTGGCCCTACATCATAGGTAGGGCGGCCCTGGAAAATTTTCCAGGGCCGCCCTCTCACTGCAGGGTGAAAATGCAAATGGCCAAGCAGGGGACGCCTCGTGACATTAGCGCTTGCGTGCTCTGTCATATAGACGATTAAAATTAAAAGATTCATATCTCCCAAATGGTGGGCCGCTTCAGCACGTCACGAAGGCAGCACAGTGCGAGATGAATGGCCATCCTCGTTAACCATATTCCCTCACGCAGCTTGATTTCCCAGAGCGGTTCCAGTTGCAAGAGGGATTATGGGAAATGAAGTCAGCCATTCTTCCCACATTGTGCCACCGTCATGACGTACCAAAGCATGGGGTTGGTGGAGCAGGCAGGCAATGGGTGGCCGGAGATTGGTGGGTGAGCGACCAACAGACGGGGTGAACTTACTCTTGCTCCTGTGAGTGTGTAACATGTCATTGGTTGGGAGCAGGACACCCCCTAAATTGCCAGGGAGGGCAAATTACCGGGAATTTGGAGCACAATGTGAAAGGCGTGGGAGGTCTTCAATTCCTGGGAATTTCACCCAGATAAAGTAAGGTCACTGCTCGCCTGCTGTTGAAAACAGCTATGGTCTGGCCACAAACAGTGTCTTTTTCAATGAGTCAGTGGTATTCATGCAGAATGCATTTCAAGGTCCGTTGAAGAATACTGGTTCTAATTTTTAAAGTATTGTGCAGCCAGCTAGTTAGATGCTGGACCATCCTTACTTGCAATAGAAATTGAAATAATCTATTGATGGTAATTATGGTGACGCTGGCAGAATCAGCACAGAATTGACCTCAATATCTATGGTATCCTACATTAATGAATATCACTATGCACTTTGCCCTGCTAATTATCTCCATTCTCACTTAATCAGTCTGCCTCTAATCTTCTAGTCCTCTAAGACAATTTGCAACATTTAATCTGAGCATATTGAAGTAAGATTTGACCTATGACATGAGAAACAATTGTTGAAGGCTATAAGGTATTACAAAGTATTTACAGTATAGAAGTTGACAATTCAGGCCAGCAGGTCTATGCTGCAATTTATCCTGCAGCATGACACACTTCTCACCCTATTATCTCACAGCTCATAATATGCTTCTCCATTTCAATTTCATTTATGTGCTGAAATTTATCCATTTTCTTCTCCTAAGCTACTTTGAGAGCCATAGCCATTCTGAACAAACTGTTTTAGGTGAATCTCTTTTCAGTCACTGATGAATTTAGTTTGATTGGATTTATTAATTGCCTTGTTTTGAAACGGAGTTTGCACCACCTTACGAGGCTATTGGTGTCACAGACATCTTGAAAAGTGGTCCAATACGATCTGGAGAGTTTTTTTGCTAATTCTGACAATGTATTAACTGAACATTCTGGAGGGTTCAGAAAAAGAACTGAAACACCATCAAAATATTATGAACATCCTAATAACAAGTGCAGAATGTAAGTACAGGTGTGCATGATCAAATAAAAGAGGAATTAATGCCTGAATTTTCAGTATCATTGAGTAAACGAACAATGCTGGAGAAAGTCAAGGCGATGAAGCAAAAAGTGGCAGTTATGTATCATTATTGCTATATTAAGGACATTATTTGCACAGCTGAGTTTCTCCAGCATTGTGTTTTTACTTCAACACGGTATCTGCAAATTCTGTGGTTTACTTTCAGTATCATGGAATTGACTTGAGATTGTAAAGCCATGTTTGAACTAATTGGTTAATCTGACAAACATCGTTTACTTTAGCCCTGGAGATAATTTTGATTGAGAAATGTAGAGCATGGTTTCAATGAGTTTTCTTTTTCAGAGGGAATCCAAATCTAGTTCATAAATTTTTGACAAGTTATTCTGAAAATAACTCGTGTTTAATTTCTTCTTTGTTTTTCCTTAAAATTCAGTATCTTGGGTGAAGATTAACTTGTCACTTGCATTAATTGATGAAAATTATATTGAAATATTGTATAACTTTAAGCGATTTATTTGAAACAATTGTATTTCAGAGTCCAGCCTTACGGTGTTATGCAGCATTATAATTGTTGTGTCTTACACCAGGTTGTTCAATATCTGGAAAGGATGTTGATAGATGATTTGTAAAGGGTTCAAGAATCATGTCTTAACTGGAATTACTCTGCATCTATGCATTCATTAAAAAGGAAGGAGAAAACATTTATAAAATTGGAAATCAATAAAAAGCTTCTCTTATCTTCTACTCAAGGATAGATTTATTTTTGAGTTCACCTCAATTAGAGAGTAGGATCATAGGAATCAAATAGAAAGTAAGACTTCTATCAGACCATTCACCTCTTGTATTGACCATTAATATGCTGGATAAGCAAGATACAGTTTTCATAGATAGTGTTTTAATACTTTGCTGTTGAAAAGGCCAGATTTTTGCAATTTTATTCGGAATCAATTTAATATGTTCTGTGACGCTAACTCTGATTCATTTGCGGACATATTTTTACTTTGGGACATGTTAAGGGCCAAGTTATTAGTTATGCTTCCAGGATTAAAATAAAATATTCGAGGGAGATGGATGAATTGGAAATTGAAATCTCAATTTTAGAAAAGGACCTTTATCAAAGAGGCTCTGTGGAAAAACATAGAAGACTAATTAGTAAGAGGCTCAAGTACAATACAATAACCACGTATAGATTGGAAACAATGATAACAAAATCTAATCAAAGGTACTATGAGCTAGGGGAAAGAAGCCTTAAGGTCCACTCCTGGCGGATGAAATCAGTGCAAGTTTTGAGGATGATAATGCAATTAAGTCAAACATGGGCAGGATCTCCTATAAACCAAAGGACATAAATTAAGATTTAAACAATTTTATATGAACTTACATCAATTTCAATCAGTGGGGGATTTGAATAAAAAATTGGACCTTCCAAATTTGAATCTAGAAGAACATGGGGGGGGGGGGGTTAATCAAGTTGAGATAGGGGAAGCATAGTTATCTGTGGAAAAACATAGTTATCTGTGGAAAAACATAGAAGACTAATTAATAGTTGAGATAGGGGAAACATAGTTATCTGTGGAAAAACAGTTATCTGTGGAAAAACATAGAAGACTAATTAGTAAGAAGCTCAAGTACAATACAATAACCATGTATAGAATGGAAACAATGATAACAAAATCTAATCAAAGGTACTATGAGCTAGGGGAAAGAGGCCTTAAGGTCCTCTCCTGGCGGATGAAATCAGTGCAAGTTTTGAGGATGATAATGCAATTAAGTCAAACATGGGCAGGATCTCCAATAAACCAAAGGGCATAAATTAAGATTTAAACAATTTTATATGAACTCATATGAATTTCAATCAGTGGGAGATTTGAATAAAAAATTGGACCTTCCAAATTTGAATCTAGAAGAACATGGGGGTGGGGGGGGGGGGTGGTTAATCAAGTTGAGATAGGGGAAACATAGTTATCCTTGCAAGTTAATAAATCCCCTTGTGAAGATGGGTTCCCACCTGAATTTTATAAAGAATTTAAAGATTGATGCCTCTATTTATGGAGGTACTAGATCAAGCAGTGGAAACCCATATTGTCCTAAAGTCTTTCTCAGTAGAAATTATTACAGTGATTCCCAAAAAAGATAGAGATCCATTGAAACTGTCATCTTATAAGCCCATACCATTATTGAATATGGACTACAAGATCATTGCTAAGGCTCTGGCAAATAGATTGGCAGTATATAGAAGAGGCAGTCTGCAAATAATATTAGCAGACTGCTCAGTATTATTCATCTGGCACAAACAAGAGATGAAATGTGTGTCGCTCTGGCCCTTCATGCAGAGTAAGCTTTTGACTGACTGTAAAGGGACAATAAATTTAAGGTTTTGGGAAAATTAGGACTAGGAGAGTTATTTATTAATTGGGTTAATGCTCTATATGAGCCTTTCTTTCTTTCTTTGGCTTGGCTTCGCGGATGAAGATTTATGGAGGGGGTAAAAGTCCACGTCAGCTGCAGGCTCGTTTGTGGCTGACCAGTCCGATGCGGGACAGGCAGACACGGTTGCAGCGGCTGCAGGGGAAAATTGGTTGGTTGGGGTTGGGTGTTGGGTTTTTCCTCCTTTGCCTTTTGTCAGTGAGGTGGGCTCTGCGGTCTTCTTCAAAGGAGGTTGCTGCCCGCCAAATTGTGAGGCGCCAAGATGCACGGTTTGAGGCGATATCAGCCCACTGGCGGTGGTCAATGTGGCAGGCACCAAGAGATTTCTTTAGGCAGTCCTTGTACCTCTTCTTTGATGCACCTCTGTCACGGTGGCCAGTGGAGAGCTCGCCATATAACACGATCTTGGGAAGGCGATGGTCCTCCATTCTGGAGACGTGACCCACCCAGCGCAGCTGGATCTTCAGCAGCGTGGACTCGATGCTGTCGACCTCTGCCATCTCAAGTACTTCGACGTTAGGGATGAAAGCGCTCCAATGGATGTTGAGGATGGAGCGGAGACAACGCTGGTGGAAGCGTTCTAGGAGCCGTAGGTGATGCCGGTAGAGGACCCATGATTCGGAGCCGAACAGGAGTGTGGGTATGACAACGGCTCTGTATATGCTTATCTTTGTGAGGTTTTTCAGTTGGGTGTTTTTCCAGACTCTTTTGTGTAGTCTTCCAAAGGCGCTATTTGCCTTGGCGAGTCTGTTGTCTATCTCATTGTCGATCCTTGCATCTGATGAAATGGTGCAGCCGAGATAGGTAAACTGGTTGACCATTTTGAGTTTTGTAATTACTAATGGCCAAATCTCATCAGTGTTCCCATTGTCCAGATCTAGTTGACAAAGTTGTCCAATATCTCCAGTCCTTTTCATCCTGGCTATCAAACCATTAGCAGAATCTATCCACCAAAATCCAGACATAAAAGGTTTCAAGGACAACCAGGTGGAACGTAAAATCAATCTAATTGCTGATGATGTTCCGATATATCTGACAGACCCAATGAGTTAATTACAAAAATTGCAATCTAAATTGATTTTTTTTTAAATTTCTCAGGCTATAATGTTAATTGGGATTAAAGTGAAGCTATGCCACTTATGCATGGGAATTATGATCATGTTAAAAGAGACTCTCAATTTAAATGGCTGCTTAATTTGATAAAATATTTAGATATTAAGATAGATAATAACAAAGAATTTATATGTTGATTTACTTTCCTTTATTTTAGAAAATTGAGGACGATTTACTCTTCCAATTACTTTGATTAAAATAATATATTGCCTAAATTACAATATCTTTTCCAAAACCTGCCTGTTTTATTATCACAACAATTCTTTTAGAATTTAAATAAATATATTAGGAAGTTGTTGTGGAAGGGTAAATCTGCCCCATCCCCAACAAAAAAAAACAGGGGATTATGTGATTGGATGATGACGAAAATCAACTTTTAGTTTGATGTGAGAGATCGTCATAATTACTGTTTTTCATGGTTTTTGGTTTTATTTGTTGCTCTATGTTTTGTGTTTGTTGAATAAAGTTTGAAAAAAGGGTAAGTTTCCCAAAGCCTCTATGGATAAATTAACCTTGATTTATAATCTGGGAGGATTAAAGCTCCCAGACTTTAATTAAAAAAAATATATTATTGGGCAACCCAAATGAAGTTCATCATCTTGCTCTTTGATGAAGGAGACGGGTCATCTTGGATAAAAGTGGAACTGCTTAAGGTTAGTGGGAAGATAACAGAAAATGTTAAATATCAATGGAATTGTAAATTACTGTCTGATCCTAAGGAAGCCCCCTTACTAAAACGCATTATTACAATTTGGTCAAATTGGTGTGTGTGTGGGGGGGAGGGGGGGGGGGAGAGGGAGGTGGGGGGGGGGGACCTCTCACCCAAAGCATCCCTGCACCCCTGTAGCTCAAAAAAATTAATTCCATTAACAATTGATAATAAAGTTCCAGAAACTTGGTCTCAAAATGGGATCCAACATATAGATGATTGTTTTGAGCAGGATCAATTTATCACATTTGAACAAATCAGGAATAAATTTGGAGTTTTAAATACATCCTTCAGTTAGATCTTATTTAAGGGATAAATTAGGTCCAGTACTGGCCTTACCGCAATGTACTGAAATAGAGACCCTGGTTCGAAAGTAGAATGCAAAGAAATTTATTTCAAAAATGTATTTCTTTCTTCAGGTGAAAGTCCTTAAACAAGGGCTAGTTAAGTCAAGAGAGAGATGGGAATCAGATTTGGGTATAGAAATTGATCCTTTTTGCTGGTCTGGCCTGCGTTAGGACAGCATGAGCAGTACAATTAATGTAAGATATAGGAGGGTGCAAAATAATTTTTTGCATCAGCTGTACATTACTCGGCAAAATACATTGAAATCTGAATTATCCAATTCATGTTTTTGATGCAGTCAAATATAGAGACCTTTTTTGCATCTGAGCTGGTCATGCCCTAAGATAAGTTCCTTCTAGGAATATTTGGGGAATCTCTTGGAACAATTATTGGAACTTAATAACCACAGATGCCAGAATTGCACACACACACACACACACACACATACACACACACACACACACACATACACACACAGACAGAGTAATACAGGGCACACAAATACACACACACTCGCCCACACACAGAAATAGAGAGCACACACAAATAGACACACACACACACACACACACACACACACACACACACACACACACACACACACATACACACACACACACACACAAATACAGGGCACACAAACACAGACAGAAATACAGGGCACACACACACACGCACATACACACACAAAAATACACAAATACAGAAATATGGGGCACACACACACAGACATAAACATATACACACACACACACACACACACGTACACGGAGTAATACAGGGCACACACACACACACACACACACACACACACACACACACACACACACACACACACACACACACACACACACACACACACACACACACACACACACACACACACACAAGCATGGATATCAATTGCCAGACAGAACATCTGTACAAGAGTTGGCTGGTCTTCTTGGTGATCAAAATTGCCTCAGGGTCTTTTCAATATCACAACTGAGACAACCAAATCAGAGAACAGAAAAGAATCTGTGTTATTTCAGTAGGTTAAAGATAAAATGCAGCTCCAGCTTGCTAACTTTATCTACTTAAGCATGTCTTATTTCACACAGCTGCCTTGACAATTCCCGAAAAAACACAAATCAGGTGCCAAAACCTGGTAAGCAAAAGCAAGAGCTACAATTTTGAATTATAGTACCCGATGTATACATTTTACGTACCTTTCTTAGTTCCTTGTTTTTGGAGTCAGTGAAAGAAGAGATTGCTTGGGATAAAATCTTTCTTTTAACTTCTTTTGAAAATTGCCCTGAGCACTTTCAAGTTATTGACTGTTATCAACCCTAACCCTAATTCCAAGATGCATTTAGAAACACAAAAGATGCTGGAATATGGAACAAAACAATCCTTTTTTTTACAGGAAAGCCTGACCCATTGAATTTCTCCAGCAGTTTAATTTTTGTCCAAGCTGTAGTTAATTCATTTAAAAATTAAAATATCTTTGTCAAATAACAGAATCCACCTAACATTTTCCATGGTGAGATTACAATATTTTTTTAAAGTTCCTTACGGGATTATGATTTGTCAAGAAAGCATTGCATTTATTTTGAGACACCTCAGTGTGCTAAGAAAATGCTGTGATGACTACTGACAGAACATAACATTGTCTACTGACAGAGTTGAATCGAGTGTACCAAAGCCTTACAAAACACACTTCAGTTAACCTTGTTTAAATGTTTAAAAAAATAGCAAGATCAAGAAAGCAAGAATTTTAGTTTTGTTAACGCATTTATGAAAATATATAGATAAACTTGGCATTGCTTTTAACATTTAGTGGCTTTTGTAAGACTATTTTTTTCTCTTACACTTGTTTTGTATCCCTCAATAACATACCAAAAATGTTATTTGCTTTTATAATAGTTCTGCATAGTACATTGGTATTTTATGGACAATATTCATCTTGTTACTGCTGTTGTTTCTTATTCTTTTGTTTCTTTCCCCTATATGTTTTCCCTTCATCAGATTTAGGAGTTTTAATGTATTTACATGATGTTTCCATCTTTCTCCTTTCTCCTTTCTCTCCCAATCCACAGAGATCATAAGCCTTTCCATTTTTGTATTGGGACATTTTTCTTGTTGTTTCCTTCAAATTATTAACACAAATATTATCCCCCATACCAAAACTGATTGGCATTGTTGAATGCCACTGATTAGTACCAATGAGTTGCAGCCTTCTATTTTGTTCTCTTCTAAGGCCATAAAATTTAAAGTCTCAATTGTCAATTAACTCCATTGTATAATCAAAATAACATCATGAAAACCTAAGAATTGTCTTTCTGCACCATCTTCCTCCACATACCTCATCATTCTTTCCTTCAGAGTGCTTTCTATTATTGTGGCCACTACTGGTGACACATTCAAAGATTTATCTCCTGTACTTGCTTTTTAAATTGGCAGCACAGTCGCTTCTCTACAGCCTTCTGACAGATCCATCAGGAAATGACAAATTTTATTTGTAACTTGCTTGAATAGTCTGTTGTGAAATCTGTCAGTGGAATCTACTCTGATCGATTTTGATGTCTGCAATGTTTGTGTGATTTCTTCAGAATCTTGTCCACATCTTGCCCCTTATAAAAATCCTAATGGGAATGGAACACCCACGTTCATTTTAGAAATGTTGCTTTTTTTCCCCAAAAAACATTCCAATCTTTTATTATGTTAAATTTTCAAAATTAACTTTTTTTGCCCATATTTTCTACATTTTCTTTCCAAAAGTTAAAAAGCATTGTCACATTCTGGAGTATTTCAATTTTAAACCAGATTAAGTCAAACTATGTCTTAACTGAGATTAATAAGATGTACACTAATTTATTGCCAGTATTTAATTGTTCACCTATAGATTGTGACAATTTAACACTTCTAACAGTTCACATGCATATACAGAAACAATAATTCCTTTCTCATTTCTCACTTTAATCTCTAAAATTAGGTAGAATGGGTCAAGTAAATGCAACAGTTCTTGAATAACAACAGGTATGCTGAGATTAATTATTACATTCCAACACCCATGCCAGTTGAAATCATCTTACTCAGTGCAGGTCAGTACTGGATCTAATTATTAAACAGGCTTCACATTTCTAATTTTGCCATTTGCTTTGATGAACTCTATGCTGAACCTTATGTGTGTGTAACGTGCTGAAATCAATTATTAATAGCAAAAGAAACTTGAAGATCTGTAGGAAACTACATGACAGATGCACTGAGAAACACTTTTTCCTGATCCTCTGAGATTATTCAAAGGGTTTTTTTTTCATTTAATGTCAGCAGATTTTGCAAAATTATTGAAACAGTTCAAAGGACTGGGGCACTTTGAAGTGATGGTGCCCCAAACACACTTACACACACACACACACACACACACACACACACACACACACACACACACACACACACACACACACACACACACACACACACGCAGAAATATAGAGCCTTTGTTTTATCTTGGATTGATATTCCATTTGCTCATATCTGGTCCCAAGTAAAAAAAAGTGTCCTCATTCCTCAGGTTAAAAAGTTGCCAGATGCTAACTGCATAATTCATCAAAAATTTTTCAAATTAATATCATTTCCTTTGGCCCACAGGCCACAAAAAAAAACAAACATATAAAAATATATTAGTTAAGTTATTGGGTATACATAAATAAAACTATTAATTTTCTGATTAAAAAAAAAGGCCTGTTATTTCTTGCAAAAGCTCATACTATGCAAGAGAGTGTATGAATAATTTGAGATATTCAAGATGAAGAGGTTATCATACTTCAGAAGAAGTGACTTATAGTCTCTAATTATTTCTTCACTGGGTATTAAACTTAGCCCATATTTGATAATGATGTTAACAACAAACATCATACAATATACACTTGCTGCAGTTGAGCAGGTATATTGTAAAAGAATAAAACTACTAAATCAACTAAAAAAATCAACTGCAACAGTACACTTAAATTAAATGGAGACAATAAATTTTATCAATAGATAATAAATATTTACAGTATCCTAGTGAAAAATAAAGTGACTTTGCAAAAGTGCAGACATTCCTTCTGTGGTGTCAGAGCAGTCCGCGATTAATATAACAAGAGCCTCATAGGTGTTGGAGAGAAACTAGAACCTGGAGTTGCTGGCCCTTAGGCTTCTGTACCTTCTGCTGAAAGGTAACAGTGAGAAGAGGTCGTGATCAGAGTGAATGTGGTCCTTTATGATGTTGCTTGCCTTCTTGAGGCAGTGGATGGAAGTTTGGAATCTGTGGTGGACCTGATTTTGTTTAGCCCTTTTTACACAGAGATCCTGCAATACTGCCATAAAGAAGATCTGAATGAAGCTGGCTTTGCTTTTTTACACTGAACCAAATAAAGCTGGCGTAATGCGACTCGGCACTGTGACTACCTCTGCTTCCGGTTTAAAAGTGGGACTAAATGACCCCCATTCCATGTTTGTACCTTTCACATAGAACAGCGTGGAGCAATGAAGGTGCAATATTCCCGCCTTGAAAATACTGTGTAGAAGGGGCTTTTGTTACCTTCTGGTGCCTTCTACATTCCTGGGCAGTAAAATTCTCAAATCAGGTTGTGATGCAATTAGTCGGTATACTTTTCACAGTCCACCTTTAGAAGTTTGATAGAGTATACGATGACATACTGAATCTTCACATACTCCTGAGAAAGTAGAAGCATTGGTGTACCCTTCTTCATAGGTGTCTTAATGTGCTGGTTCCGAGAGAAGTCTTTTGAAATATGGTTCTAACCTTCTCCTCCTCTGTCCCATCAGTGTGTATAGGTAATGGTCATTTGGCCTCTCCTTGATTGGTATGACTTTCAAGAATGCATTATCTTTGTATTGTGTGAAGCAATACATTTTAGGCTACATTTTACCAGCAATTTTTGCATGGCCATAGCTACAGCTGTTTATATTAGTTGCCCTCAGTCTTTCAGAAGATTTGGCTCAGTCTATGTCTTCGAACCACACCTTTGGATTTATTAATTTTTTGATTTCCCGAGAAACACCACATACCCTTTATGTCAGGATGAACATAATTCTGCAACAGAGTTAAAAGATACCATCCACAATTGATGTTTCATAACAATATAATGGTTAACATGGCAGTTAGCACAATGCTATTCAAGTGCCATCGACACAGGTTCTAATCTGGCACTGTCTGTAAGGAGTTGAATATTCGACCCATGAGCTGCTTGAATTTTCACTGGAATGCTCTGATTTCCTTCCACCCTTCAAAAATGTACAGGGTTAGTAGGTTAATTGGTCACATGGGGTCTATGAGTGGCATGTGACATAGATTGGAAGGGCCTGATATTGTGGAGAATCAACATCATTGTATTTAATCTGCAGAAACAGGTCATTCAACATATCCTTCACTTATTTTCTCCCTTAAGTGCTTATTATATATGAAACATAACTGCTATTCTATGTGATAATTTGTTACACATATAACCAATCTCTGGGAAATATGTTTCTCCTGCATATACCATATTGAATTTATTATTGATGTACTTGCTTCTCTGACTTCTGCTCCGTTCAAAGAATCGTCTACTGTAAATTTCTTCTGTGACATTAGAAAGTTTGGGGGATTTTGGCATGTGCTTTTCATACATTATAATGCAGACATTTTTAAAACTTAATGGATAATAGAGTTGTTGGAAAGGATTATAAATGACATGATAGAAATAAATTTTTGCATCCTTCTACATCATTCTATAACATCTACATCCTTCATGTAATGAGGTGACCAGAATTGAACATAATTCTCCGTGTGGTATAACCAGAGTTTTATAGAACTGCAGCATTACTGCACAACTCTTGAACTCCATCATCCAACTAATGAGACCAGCACACATATGGCTTCTTAAACATCCTATTAACTTGTCCCAAGATCCCTCTGTTCCTCTGCACTGTTAAGAGTCCTGCCATTAACCATTTAATCCACCTGCAGGTTTGACCTTCCGAAGTCCATCATTTCACACTAATCTAGATTGTGCTCCATCTTCCACTTGACCACCCAACTCTTCATAATTGGTAAATCATTTTTTGTAAATTATGGCAACCTTCTATGCTCCAACCATCATATCATCTGCAAACTTACTGACATAGCACTCCACTTCTTGTCCAAATCATATATAAAAATTACAAAGAGCAGGGATCTCAAAACAGATCCTTGTAGAACAACACTGGACTCCAACTTCCAGGCAGAATACGTTCCATCTACTCCTATCCATTGCCTTCTACAGGCAAGCCAATTGAGTCATTTGCTAATGACACCAGAGTTGTCAGCAAAATCAGAAATGGCAAAGAGGAAGCATACAGGAGGGAGATAGATCAGCTCATTGACTGGTGTAATGACAACAACCTTGCACTCAATGTCAGCAAAACCAAGGAGATGATTGTTGACTTCAGGAGGATGTAAGGAGAACATGGCCCAGTCCTCACCGAGGGCTCAGTAGTGGAGATGGTCAAGAACTTAAAATTCCTGGGTGTCAACATCTCCAAGGATCTGTCATGGAGCCTCCATGTTGATGCAATCACAAAGAAGGCTCGACAGTGGCTATACTTTGTGAGGTGTCTGAGGAGATTCAGTATGTCACTGAAGACTCTTGTAAACTTCTACAGGTGTACTGTGAAGAGCATTCTGGCTGATTGCATCACTGTCTGGTATGGAGGTGCCAACTCTCAGGACAAGAATAAACTCCGGAGGGTTGTTAACTTGGCCTGCAACATCACAGGCACCAGATTTCATTCCATTAAGGACATCTACATGAGGCAGTGTCTTAAGAAAGCAGCCTTTATCATCAAAGGCCCCACCACCCAGGCCATGTCCTCTTCACTCTGCTACCTTCAGGGAAAAAGGTACTGGAGCCTGAAGGCAAGCAGTCAACAGCACAAGGACAGATTCTTCCCTGCTGCCATTACATTCATGAATAATCAATGAACCAAAGATACTGACTTACTTTTCGTACACTATTATTTTAATTTGTTTATAGTGATGTGGTAAGATGGTTGTAATATGCATCTTTGCACTATGATGCTACTGCAAAACACCAAATTTCATGTCTTGTTCTGATTCTGAATGCAAATATCAAAGGATACATGGATCTTGTGCCTCATGGCTTTCTGAATGAGCCTACCATGGGCGACCTTGTCAAATGCATGATTTTGGTTAACTCACATGCCACATATTTACTGATTGTCTAATGACACAAATATATGTTGCAAACTTGTCAACAGTGGGATTTTAACTCAGGTCAGCAGATCATTAGCCCACATCTATGGTTGGGACATATTGCATTTTGACTATTTTGTATCATATTCTATTTAACATTGATTTTTTAAAAATATATAATTATCTGGTTGGTGTGATTTAGGGAAGGCATGATAAGACAGTAGAATAATTCACTGCTCTTGAATTTGTTCTGGAAATTCTGTAACAGCCTATTGAGAAAAGGTGACAGATTTGCCCTTATTCTTCAATTTGAAAATCTTTCACAGCAATGTTTTAGTTTTGTCAAAGCAAATTTTTCAAACTTTGATTGATCAAGGACCATTTTGATTTTTTGGGGAAAAAATAAAGAATAATGTCACTCAAGACACAGCAATTATATCCCTTTTGCAGAGCATTAACAATTTACTCTTTTTTTTCATTCTCTCCAGGATGATTATTGCATTTCACTCTGAGTTGGCCTTTTACCTTCCATTCTTGTAAATTTAAGCTCATTGGTACTTTAATGTCCATATTTTAATTCCTGCAAAATCTTGCTCACCTTCATGGTAGACAAAAGGTAAAGAATTTCATCAGCCCCCCGACATCTCCATCGGGCACACAAAACTCAAAACGGTCAACCAGTTTACCTATCTCGGCTGCACCATTTCATCAGATGCAAGGATCGACAACGAGATAGACAACAGACTCGCCAAGGCAAATAGCGCCTTTGGAAGATTACACAAAAGAGTCTGGAAAAACAACCAACTGAAAAACCTCACAAAGATAAGCGTATACAGAGTCGTTGTCATACCCACACTCCTGTTCAGCTCCGAATCATGGGTCCTCTACTGGCATCACCTACGGCTCCTAGAACGCTTCCACCAGCGTTGTCTCCGCTCCATCCTCAACATTCATTGGAGCGCCTTCATCCCTAACGTCGAAGTACTCGAGATGGCAGAGGCCGACAGCATCGAGTCCACGCTGCTGAAGATCCAGCTGCGCTGGGTGGGTCACGTCTCCAGAATGGAGGACCATCGCCTTCCCAAGATCGTGTTATATGGCGAGCTCTCCACTGGCCACCGTGACAGAGGTGCATCAAAGAAGAGGTACAAGGACTGCCTAAAGAAAGCTCTTGGTGCCTGCCACATTGACCACCGCCAGTGGGCTGATATCGCCTCAACCCGTACATCTTGGCGCCTCACAGTTCGGCGGGCAGCAACCTCCTTTGAAGAAGACCGCAGAGCCCACCTCACTGACAAAAGACAAAGGAGGAAAAACCCAACATCCAACCCCAACCAACCAATTTTCCCCTGCAACCGCTGGAACCGTGTCTGCCTGTCCCGCATCGGACTTGTCAGCCACAAACGAGCCTGCAGCTGACGTGGACATTTACCCCCTCCATAAATCTTTGTCCGTGAAGCCAAGCCAAAGAAGAAAAAAGATTCTAAAGTGTAGTGTTTACATGGCAATAATGGAACCTTTACCTTTATTCCTGTATTTCCCTAAATTACTTCTAGGTTAACTAAATTTCCCATTTCAATATCTTCATTCTTGGGCTCAAATAACTTACAGAAACCAGACTGTCCTCCAATCCAACAGCTCCTGAGATGTCTGGATTCCACTAATCCTAGCCTTGGGGCAACCAGAAGACTTGAATATGTTTTATCCCCTACTCATTCCAATTTCATATGTTCCTGCTGTCTTGATCCCTTCCTCATTATAGGTATGTGGGAAGACAGATAAGTCCCCACGCTTCACTGTCCAGTCTGACTAATTTCATTATTTCTGCTTATAAATCATCAATATTGGAGCACTGGTATCAACTTCCATAACCATTTCTTTTTCTCTAATGCACCCTGGCATTCAGAAATGTTCTGTAAATTTTAAGGTTATTACAAACAATCACAATCATATATCCAGATCATATTGTCTTTATCTTCTTCATCTTTTTACTGGTTACTTGAGGCTGCCAGTTGCTTCAATTCCAAATATCAGGGATTTTACTGCATATGGTCATTTGGATATATCATGGCCTTGCTTTGCTGGTAAGCAAACTGCTGATAGATACACCACAGACTCTTTGCATCCACTTGATGTTATGTTCTGTCACATTGATAATGTCACTCCTTTAGGTTCTCCTTGCCTTTTCCTGAGGATGTTGTAGTTCCAGGCCCCAACTCCTTACCTGTTAACCTTTATTAGATAATGCTGCAAATTCTTTGTTTAATACACTAGATTCTCCATTTACTTGGCAACATGAAAACATTCAGATTCTTCTTAAAAGCAACCTCCTTTGAATATGCAATCTTGGATTCCACAAACTATGTAAGGCTCTAAAATCTCATCCAAACCTATACCATATTCATAGTAGTCCTCAGATGTTGATTCTGGCTGTTGTATATAGTGTTGAACATCAAGACAACAGATCACTACTCAACTATTTTACAGTAACACATTGGTGCAGCTTGTATAACCATTGGTTCACAGCAGTACTAACCTCACATGATGTCTGTGTGGATTTGCATACATTTCATACGTGTGCATGGGTTATTTAATGGGCATTTGGTTTTGCTCCAATATGCAAAGGGAGTTGACCACAGTAAACACCCCTGCCCCTTACTGCCCTTGGCAATGAGTGGTAGAATCTGAGGAAGTTTATAGGAATGTGGGGAGAAAAAAAAGAATCAGATAAGTGCAAATTGGTGGTTGATGGCCCATGTGGACTTATCAAGCTGAAGATTCTGTGCCCTATCTCTCTATGAGTCTCTTTCAGTCTAGTCTTCAGTTCTCTCCCTTGGGCAATCCCATACACCAATCAACTCTCGGGCTCTACCCTTTCCCTGCAAATCTAAAACTTACTGTTCTAATTTTTTCCAGTTTTCAAAAGGATCTTAAATGTGAAATGTTAGCTGTTTCCCTCTCAGCAGACACTACCTATCCTGATAGTCATTTCCACTATTATCTGTTTTTATTTCTTCAAATATCCTGATTTTTGGCTGTGCTGGAGATAACACTGCTTTCATTGGATGCATGGGTCTTACAAACAGACTCTTTCTCTTCTTTTCACATTGTTAATTCCAGTGAAAAAAATGCTCCATCCTTTCTCCATATTCAGCCCTTTACCTGGTTAAATTACTGAATGTACCTTAAACACCAAATGTGATCCTCTTGATTTGATCCTACGTTCACATATGCTCCAAGGACCAAATCTACACAAAGCAACTCTGTGAAATATACTTCTTTACAACTCCAAAGGAAAAACTGTAAAATCCCATGAAAGGTAAGCATTACTTACTACTGAAAATATTTCTTAAATTTTGTCACCAGTTATAATGACATCATTCAACATATTCAGACATGGAGGAAAATAAAACTCACAATTCAGAAATTAACATGTACATTTACTATGTAAGAAACCATTTTATTTGTGCACTCATCCACTTGACGGTGTTGATAACAATAGATTACAACACAAAGAATCTCCACTTGCCAGTCTCCCCAGGCTCTTAAAGTCCATCTTAATTTTCACAGGACTACTGTGATTTTATATTGGTTTAGGAATGTTTTTTAAATAGTACCTATTTTTTTTCAGCCCATAGGCACTGTTGGATGACTTTTAAAAGATTCATATAAAAAATATGTAATTTATTAAGAAACTGAGCAGTCTACACCAAGACAACTATTATAATGTTCTAATTTTAAATTAGACCTTTGCTTTATCATTCATCCACAGCTGTGAACATTACTAGCAAGGCGAGCATGTATAATTTGTTCGTGATTGAGTATTTAAAATCCAGCATTGATGGGTCTGGAGTTACAGGTAGCCCAGACTATGTAAAGAGAACAGATTTCCTTCCTTGAATAAATTATGTAGATGGTGGATTTTTAATGACAAACTGGATATGACAAACTGGTAGTTTGCACAATTATTCAAATCTAAATCTCTCAGCTGATATTGTAGTTTTTGAACTCACATTTCCAGATCAAATATTTAGGCCTTGCGATACTTGTCCAAAAAGTTTATTATTTTGTCATCATACCTCAACATGGACTGATCACTTCTGATTAAAATTTTAATTTCAATGTTATACTAATTTTACATTGTCTCAATGGAAGTGCATCAGCTTTAGCATGTTTAAATGCATCAAAAAATATTTTTAAATGGGAAGAAACAATTATGTTCTAAGCACTCTGTATCAATGAACATTTTAGGCTTGAATCAATGCAAGGAACCATACCACACAATCCAATCATTGCTAAGGATTACAAATTATTAATCATGTTCCAATCAAATACTCCTGTGCAGGAGGAGCAGGAGGTTCTGTATTGTCCTATTTGCCCTTCAGTTGACAAGGACCCCATGATACTATTTTGAAAAAGGAGAGACATCCACCCTATCCTTGCCAATATTTATCCATTGCTTGACATTACTTAAAAAAAAGCTTATTACTCTGACAACCCATTTGTGAAGTTTGTGTGCACAAATCAGTGGCAACATTACCTACAATGTAATAGTGAGCCGACTTCAGACTGTAGTGTTTTGGGACATCATGAACAATATGTGAAAAGCATCCTAGGGATATGCTTCTATCTTTTGTTCCAGTTGTTCCAGTCTTCCCAAATGTGGCACCTCAGATAAAGGAAAATCAATGCTGTTCATAAAACATGTTACTGAAGCTCTAAAACACCACAAGTTTAACTCCAAGTTTAACTCTGTCGTACTATATGGAACCAAATTGCCTCATCTTAAACTATAGCACAGTGTCTTTATTATGGAACAATGAACTTTATTAAACAATAAAAAATATACACCAGGGAAAATATTTTGTTTATTCTTTATATTTTCAAAATGTGTTCCTTTTGCTTGTTTGTTGAACCCATGTTTCAAAATATTAAAAGGGCACTTGTTGCTACAGTCAAATTGTTGAACAGTTGCAGCTTAAGAAATTAAAATCTGATTTTGTTTTACATACAGTGTTTTATTATGGTAATGAAACTAAGTGGTTCTTTCTGATTTCTCTACTCCGTACAGTTCAGACAATTTTTTGAATTGAAGTCCCCAGTCTCCAAGGTAATTATAATCCTGTTCCGACTGTGCAGTGACTGTATCCAATGAACTGATCGACCCTGCAGTGGATCCATGGCCTTCATATGCATATGTCTGGAGAGAGTCATAGGGAGGAACACTTAGATCCAAGTCTGCTTCCTGCAGTTTTTGCTTAATAAACTCATGAATGTCAGGAGTGTTCAGGGCTGAGGGCGGTCTTTGTCTGGGCAGGGGTTGGACATCCGGCCTGACATCCCGACGGTATCTCACTTCCTCAGCTGCTGCAGGGTTCCTCAGTGCCGTGATATCAAATGCCTCGGTGTCCTCTTCCCCTCCCCCTTCATCATCGTATGTCACCACATTCTCTCTGATATCTTCTTCTGAAATGATGAGTGGCTCTTTCTTGCCCCGCTTCAGAGTGATGAACAGAACAATGATAGCTGTGAAGACAAATCAGTAGAAGCAATGAGGTTTCAGGCAAAGAAAAACAATGCAGGGTGTATACTAAATATTTCAACATAACATAAGGTTAGGGCCCAGGTACTCACATAAAGGATACAACAGAAATGACCAACTGGTGGAGAAATTTCATTATTATCTCCAACTCTAATCTATTCATGAAAACAAATTAATAAGACATTTATAAAGCAATTTTATAACACTACGAGCAACCAACAAATACTTCTGAAGTTCAGTCACCGTTAATGAGTAGTAAATATAGCAAACAATTTGTGTGCAGCAAGCATCAAAATTTGGCATTTTTTTTCGTAATATTGACAATGCGATAAATATTGGCGGGATACCAGGGATAAGTATCTTTTTGTTCTTTCAACACAGCATTGATGGGCCAGCCTGCAGTTTATTCTTAGATTTTAAATCTCTTAAACTTCAATATCTAAAATTTCTTACCCCACAGCCTTCTGACTGCTTTTGAAAAGCAATGCAAAATTTATTTTAAAAATTTGAATGGGTAATTAGGTCTGATGGGGTGGAGGGAGAAGAATTTTGTCGAGTGTCAATCAAGTTTTCATAGCTCTCAGTTTGAGTATATTAATAAACCATGTCCATCTTAGATAGTCAAAAGGAATTTAAAAATAAGTCATACCATTCTCAATTGTACCAAACCTAAGGTCCTATTGTTTCCTTGTTTTGTGTTTAGAGTTCAGGACAATCATTTTTCACTTATTAATGACACGGTTTGCCGATGAATAGAAAATGTGTGAAATTATAATTAAAAGTTATTCACACGGTCCGGATTGATTTTATGTTCAATGAGCAAATTTGTGACCACCTCTTATAGCGACTCAATGGATGGAGTTCCATTTTGATTTCAAGTGACTGAAATTGGCTGAAAAGTGATGTCTTAATTTCTCTCTCATCAGTGGATTTGAAAACATTGGTCATGGGCTGGAGATAAATGTGTCCATAAATTGTTCTGGCCTCAAAAAAAAACTTAATCCATTGCATTTTCCAGCAGGTCATTGTTTTGTTACTATGTAATTCAGTTGCTTGTACAGCAAAATAGAAAGCAAATTTACAAATATCAGCCACTGAAATATCCTGTTAATGCATCACTTCATCATCCAATTAACAATATGTTTCTGTGTTTTAAATCTATCTGCGTGATATCCCCTTACATAGGTAGATTGCCAAACAAGGTGATTCAATTCCTGGACCTTGCAACTGTAAAAGGCAATATTTGAGGGATTTAGCAAAGAAAATCCCTTCTTGCTAGTGACTGCACATGAACCATTGAGTTAAAACACCATGCTGGATAAACTCAACAGGTCAAACAGTGTGCTTTATTTAGCAAAGATAAAGATGCAGAACCAATGTTTCAGGCTTGAGCCCTTCATCAAGGAATGAGCAAAATGTAGATAGGCACCTGAACAAAATCAACTTATGACAAAAATGTAGGCAGGCTGTAACATTTTGTTTAGCAAGCTGGCTACATTTTGCTCATACCTTGATGAAGGACTCAATCCCGAAACGTTGGTCATGTATCTTATTTTTGCGACATATTTTACACCATTTGATCTGCTGAGTTTCTCCAGCATTGCGATTTTACTTCAGTCATGGTGATTTACTCATGAGTCATTAAGGTCGGGATGTGTAAATAAACAGTTGACCCAACTGAGATAATATGCATGAATTTATTAAGTAGTCCCATGATGAGTGATTACATTGGACGATCTTCGAATGGGCCAATGTAATAAATATTTTAATATGACTTCAGAAAAACAATGTTAGTTGAGTTAACTGAAAAAAATAAAAGCACTGGTAAGTAACTAGAACCATTGGCCTTTAATAGCTGGAAAACTGTTAAACCAATGTATGCATTTATTTCCTTTTCATAAAACATCTCAGGTAATATATGAATTATATAATGACTATTCTGCCTCCAGAGACCCATGAAAATAAAACCAAGTAAGGAGAATGTTCTTTTCTTCCTAAAGTTTGTTGAAGATTTAAATTAAGGTGAATTTTCCCAATGTTAAATTCTCCATAGAATGGAGTTCCACCAATTCCAAGACAATTTATTCAGCAGTATGTCATTTAGTTACATCAGTTCACAGCCTGTTACAAAGAAAACTAAAAGCAAAGCACAAAGCATGTTGAGATGGATTCTTGGCTTCATTCAATGGCTGACATTCTGGTTATACAGATTGACAGTGCAAATTGAGGCCCAAATGAGATCCTTTTAATTCATTTATTTGGGTTCTACCATTTAGTCCAGTGGGTTGCTGAATGGTGATAAAAATAAAATCCAATTTCTTCTTTTAGCATGACTTCCCTCTTTGCCTGTGAAAATTGAAGAGATATAATCAACAGATTCTCGCCCGAGCAATGAACACTGGAGAAATTCCCAAATTTGCAGCATTCAGAACCTAACCTTCTGCATTTTGTAAACTGTAATTAACTATTTTCCATGCAATTTCGATGCATGTCAATTTATGGTGAATTGTGTGAGGCACATGATGGAATTCCTGGTGAATTGGCCACAAGCCAGAACAAAGCCTTGTAATGATGAAAACATTGACACATCAGGAGATATCGGATGGCAAGGTTACATTAGTGGTTAGCGCAACGATATTACGGAGCTGGTGACCCGGGTTTGAATCTGGTGCTGTCTGTGAAGAGTTTGTACATTCTTCACGAGTCTGTGTGGGTTTCCTCTGGCTTCCTCCCACCCTTGTAGGTGAATGGGATATTTGGGTGGCAAGCTCAAAGGACCTGTTTCTGTGTTGCATGTATATATGTCTTGTGTTATAAAGGCAGGGAAATGGCATGGCAGCTGTCATCTGGCTATAGGTCATCAATGGCATGTCATTTTTCCATTTTACCCTCTTTTTCTCTATATGTGTCCTTGTGTGATATATATATACTGTTCTGTGCTGTTCTGTGTATAAGTGGCTGGCCCACCCACTGATGACTCGATCCCCTGTAATCGCTCCCCCTGTGACCGGGCCATAAAAGTCAATCTCCCTGCCCCCTTCCATTCATTCGAGCACATGGAGTTGAGCCAGCTGAAATCTAATGTGTATTAAAGCCTATCGTTCCTCACTGAGCCTTTAGAGTCATTGATAGTGTGTATCAGTCCTATTGAATTTCAGATGAATTCTGGCAACATTTGGCAGGAAGCTATTACAAAATTAATTGTATGACAATGTAGTGTGAAATGTGCTCTTTGAGATCCCATTCTAATCTCACACTTTTTAGCTCTAGATAGAGTAGATCAAGGCAATCCAGTCACCTTCCATTACCTCAGAATGGAAACATTAATTTATACTATTCATTTGGCCAGGGACTTTTATTCCATGGATTTTCCAGGGGATTATAGATCTATGTGAAGGAAAGTGCAACTCATGACACACAAAAAGACAATAAAAATGAGGAACCCAGACTTCTCACAAGTTTGGCCTTTAAAATGTGACTACTCCAGCCAACCCTCCAGTGCAGAGAGTCCCAGGAGCTGTAGGGTGCTTACACAACCAGAGGTGAGTCTCTGCTGACTGCCTTCCATGACACCACCATTGAGATATGGAGATGGCAATGCCAGTTGTCTCCATCTACCAAAAAAAAACACACTTCCTTGGCAATCTGTTTAAAGATGAGGGTGAAATTGGCTGATTCATTTTCTCACAAAATAAATGTTAGCTCTGAGAAGTGAACTGTAGTCCTTAGGTGGATTCTGTTGCACCAGATTATAGATTAATGCAATCAAGACAAAAAAAAAATGAATTCTCGAGGACTGCTTGTTTAATTATCCTGGGAATGTGTGAATGGAATTCTGTCTCTTTCGAGGCAAAGTGGCATCACATTATCTTGTTGATTAGACAGCTCAAGAATCCATAAATTACTTCTAATAAACTCATTCCTCAAAATTAACTCTTACTAAACAACTTGGATAGACTAGGCTTGTATTCTCTGGAATTTAGAAGATTGAGGGGGATCTTATAGAAAAATATAAAAGTCTTAAGGGTTTAGACAGACTAGATGCAGGAAGGTTGTTTCCAATGCTGGGAAAAACCAGAACCAGGGGTCACAGTTTAAGGATAAGGGGGAAGTTTTTTTAGAATTGAGACGAGGAAGAATTTCTTCTCTCAGCGTGGTGGATCTGTGGAATTCTTTGCAGCAGGAAGAAGTTATGGCGGGTTCTTGTCAATATTCAAGAGTAGGTTAGATTTGGCCCTTGTGGCTAAGGGGATCAGGGGGTATGGGGAGAAGGCAGGAACCAGGTACTGATCAGCCATTATCATATTGAATGGCGGTGTAGGCTTGAAGAGCCAAATGGCCTACTCCTGCACCTATTTTCCTATGTTTTCTAACTGCTCACACCTCAGTTGCCTACACAATCTCAAGTACCGTCAATACCTAAAAGCTCTGGAGGAATACAGCACATCACACACTAACCATGGAAAGCAATTTACAGTCTATGTTTGAGGCCTAAGCACTTTTTCACATATATCTCTTTCTACAGTATATTGTTTTACATGGATGCTGCAGGAACTGTTGAATTCCTCTTGCACATTTGTGTATTATTCTAGTTCTCCAGCATCTGCAGACTTCATTTCATCTCAAGTGCAGTCCAATGTGATTTTTACCAACAAACCATGTGGTTTTCATTGCTTAGTGCCTGCACTGGTCTGTTTCTTTCCAATATGTAAATAGAGAACTATCCATAGACGTAGCTTATTCATTTTGATCCTGAAGAAGGAAATTAAAGAAAATGAATGCAGCGGAGGGTAATGGCTAGATCTTACAATCAGCAATATACAGGCATTGCTGGGTGTTCAAAATCAGAATCAGAATTTATTGTCGTGAATAAATCATGAAATAAAGTGTTTTGCGGCAGGATCATAGAGCAAACATACATATTAAAACCATCCTACATCATTACTATAAAACAAAATAAAATAATAACAATACTACAGCACATAGTTCATTGATTATTCAGGAATCTGATGGCAGCGGGGAAGAAGCTGTCCTTGTGACACTGAGTGCTTGTCTTTAGGCTCTTGTACCATTTCTCTAAAGGTAGTAGAGTGGTCTGGGTAGTGGGGGGTTTTAAGGATAGAGGGTTGATGTCCCCGATGGATTGAGGTCTGCTGCTTGTGATGCCACAGGCCAAGTTAATAACCCTCTGGAGTTATTTTCTTGTCTGAGAGTTGGCACCTCCATACCGGGCAATGATGTAAAAAGCCAGTATGCTCTCTACGATACACCTGCAGATGTTTACAAGAGTCTTTGATGGCATACCGGACCGCCTCACGCCCCTTTCAAACTTGCATCCCACTAAATTGGCCATTCAGTGTCCTGGGATAGGAATGGGGTTTGGTTTTTCACACTTGACCACTCCTAACTGGGACACTGAATGCTTTCACACTTGCAAAGACCCATCCCTGGGCTTAGGACCATTCTACCTTCTACTGGTGACATCATGACACATCAAGTGATGGTGAACTTGCCCTAAATCCTGATCAATGTATTATGATCTTATATTTGAACAAAATTAATCATGCATAATTATAACATAATTAAGATTTATGTACAGTACAGTGTGAGCCCTTCAGCCCCTGCTGTTGTTATGCCGACCTATATAAACCTTTGTAAGGGGCCATGGGAAAGTGCGAGCAATAAATAGCAATAGCAGACAATTTTTAAACAGGGTGGGAAAGTTGGTAGCACTATCGCATACATTTTAAACAGTGTGGTAAAATTGGTAGCACTATCGCATATAATTTATAAGTACCATGGGAAAAAGTAATGCCCGGCTGCATACATGGACCATTCATAGAGGCGTTTCTCTGCTGCCTGGCATTCTGGGAAGTGAGGTCCACCATTGCTTTTTTCCCCACAGTCTCTATAAGTTGTGCGCTATAGCACTACCAATTTTACCACACTCTTTAAAAATTGTCTGTTATTGGTATTTATTCCTGTTTATTGCTATGTATTTCCTCTCTCTCTCTCTCTCTCTCTCTCTCTCTCTCTCTCTCTCTCTCTCTCTCTCCTCTCTCTCTCTCTCTCTCTCTCTCTCTCCAATTGCGACTTTCCCATGGCAAAGTTTATACCTCCATTTTAATTTTAATCTTTTCTTCCAACACTCGTGCAAAAACTTGGGACATTTCAATCCCACAAAGCAATAACCCATTTCACAATTGCCTGATTGAAACACCGGCGACTACAGATGCCGGGGATTGTACTAGGGGTCGAGCCCGTCAATCCCCAGCATGAGATGATGTCATCAGACACCAGCATTGAGCTGATTTTGCTTTCTCACTTGCCACTTTAAAGGCCAATTGGCATTTGATTCCTAGGATCACTTGCAAGTATTGAACGGTCTTCAGATACCTTGGGTTCACCTAAGGATCAATTCTGTATTAACTTCTATGGATGGCTTAAATCACTTTGTGCTCCTATGCAGTTCCAGTTTACAATGTCCAAGACCTTGAATAGCAACAAAACTATCCTTAAGTAAATTATATCAAGTAATGGAAATTTTAAAAGTTGCTTACAAGAAATAGCTGAAAAACATCTTCAGGGTTGTAAAGGTAGTTTTTCTGCCTTACCCATTTGTCAATGGCCTTAAGTATCTCTAATATTCAGAATACATTTCATGAAATTCCAAAACTACTATGTATACTCATGTAATAGGGGTTTTGAGGAACAGATTTTCAGGTCAAGTTTTGTGTGTCAACTTTTATACAGGTACTATTTTGACCATGCGTTGTTCAAAGCACTGGGAGCTTGGATGGCTGGGACAGAAGGTAAGTCTGTATTGAAGGTGACGGGTGTTTGAATGGTCAGGTGTCTAAGTTGAGTTCTGCAGACATGGCATTGGGAGCTCTAGTGGGCAGGTGGCTGAGGCGTGGATAGGCAATTGGAGTGTTGGGATCTCCAGTCGGTGGGAAGCCAATGTGAGGATCTCCAATTGGGGAGTTGGGAGCTCCAGTGGGTGGGTGGCCATGGTAAGGATCCACGGTCAGGGCGTCGGGAGTTCAGATGGTCAGGCGGCCAAGGCAAAAGTTCGGGGTTGGAGCGTTGAATATTCGGATGGATGGGTGACTGGGGCATGGATCGTGGTTGGGACATCAGGAGCTCGAATGGGTGGGCAGTCTGTGCCAAAACAAGGGGGTGGGGTCAATGTTTACATGAGCTACATGAAAAATACACAATTTTTGGGCCAACAAATGGGGCTGGGGTAGATATTAACATGGTATCCACTATTACATGAGCATATACAGTATTAAAATATTCATACCATATGAGAGGAAGAGAATATAATAGCAGGGATGTGATGTCTTAGGTTCTATAAGACACTGGTGAGACCTTACTTGGAGTTTTATATGCAGTTCTGGGCTTATCATTTAAGAAAGGGTTTGCTAACATTGGAGATGATTCAAAAGAGATTTTACTAGGATGATTCCAGGAATTTCAGGGATATCACACGAGGACTGTTTGACAGCACTTATCCTGTATTCATTGCAATTTGGGAGAATGAGGAGGGATCTCATTGAAACATTTTGAATGTTGAATTGACAGAGTGAATGTAGAAAAATGGGGTCCCATGGGAGGAACGTCTAGGACAAGAGAACACAACTTCAGGTTTGAACGGCATCTGCTTTGAACAGAGATGCATAGGAATTCCTTCAGCCAGAGGGTGGTAAATCTGTGGAATTTGTTGACAAAGGCGGTTGTGGAGGCCTGGTCATTGGGTATATTTAGGGCATAGGTTCTTGTTTAGACGGGATATTAAAGGTTTTGGGGAGAAGACTGAGGGGAAAAATGGATCAGCTCATGAAGGGACAGACTCAATGAGCTGAATAGCCTATTTCTGCTCCTATGTCATATGGTTTCAAGTCTGAGTTTCCCATCACCTACAATGATAACCGTTGGTCAACTGGTTATATTTTTTGGAGAAGGAAATTCAGAACAGATCCTAATTTTAAAATTGGAACAGGCTGTTTGTAATTAACATACATTAAAGTAAATAATTAATTGGATTAAATTATAAATAATCTGAAATGTGCTGTGACTGCAAATGTGACACTCACTTCAAGATTAAGCATGGCAATATAGAACCAATACACACAAATCAGTAAATTAAGAATATTTATATTATTTGGAAACAAAATGCAATGACAAATAGATTAGATTTTGTAAAAATCGAATGATTGATAACTACCCTTCACTAGTTGGCTCAGTAACCTCTCACAATGAACTGTGCTCTAATTAATGGACCCACTTAACTCAATTCAGTTAACTTACAAAAACTTATGTGAAATGTAAATCACCACACTTGTAGCAATTCCTCTTTTATTCAGCTGCTTCTGGCAACTGCATCTCTGGTGTTTCAATGCCTGACATCCCAACACATTTGTCCTGCAGAGGAGTGTCAGCCAAGATTATTTTCTCAGTTTGTCCCTGAATTGTACTATTTTGTTTCCCATGCAGATTCATAATGTGTGACATTTCCAAGAGAAATCCAGGCAGCAGCATCAACCAAGAAAAATAACATTTTAGTTCTAATTCTCATTGACTGTCAATGGGGAGTTGCTTGACTGGCCACAGAAATGTTATATAGAGACAATGTTACCTCTGGGGGCATGCAAGCCATGATCCAAACTAAGGAATACAAAAGTGATCCAATTGTAATGAAGACTGACATGCAGCAAGGCAGCATCAGTGAAAATGCCTTGGAAAAATCTTCCTTGATGCAGTGTGGCACCACATTTTCAATAACCTTTCCACTGGAGTGGAGCTAAAGCTGAAATAGGAAACCATTTAACCTGTGGCAACAATATGGAACTGAAGTACACAGGAGATGTTTGGAATCATTCACTCAAGTAGATAAGAGGATGATACTTATGTTTAATATCTGCAAGAGAAAGGTCCTTTGCCAACATGCTTCTACAGCGCAACACTACATTCTGACAAGCAAGGCAGAGAATGAGATTGTGAAACCTTGGATCACTTCTCATATTTCAGAAATCACCTTTGAGGAAAGGCAGAAGTGGAATATGAAATTTAGCCCTGCCTTAAGGTTGCCACACCTTGATCTTCAGAAGAGGAAAAGGTTTGAAGATCAAGGCCCAGACATTTGAAGATTGGATTCAGCCCGATAGAATGGATGGGAGGTTCTGCTGCAATGGAAGTTAAAGGAGCGCAGGAGATTTCCATGGAGGAGGAGGTGGTAGGATACACAAACATTCAATGTCTTGGAATGGATCCTTTTTTGGTTTTCTTTCTCTTCTTCATAGAGGCACTTCTCTGCCCTTTTACTGAGCCAAAAAATAAGTAACTAATTTGTGTATTTATGTGCATGACGATAAAGAAGCCTTGACCATGGAAGACTTCAGACATCAAATAAAGCTCTTCAAAGCTCTCTGAATCCCAAAGGGTTCTGAGATATGGATTATATAAATCGGGTGCTTCAAGGCACTGGAAAATCTTATCTGAAGTCACTGGAAGGGTAGATGATTTAAGATCAATGCCCTCTTCCAGGACAACCTTCTGAGCACTGAGGCGCTCGTTTCTCTCAGTCAGAACCATGAGACAGACCACATTGCTTGAAGGCCCCACCAGATGCCCAAAGCAGGCATTTATTCTGGGCTTAGTTATGTGAAGATCAGTAGGCAGGTAGAGAAAAAAATAATTCAAGGATGTTCTCAGAACCTCTGAAAATTAAGGAAGAAAATAAAATTCATTCTTAGCCTTCTCTGGCTCACAGGAACTCAAGGTGGAACATTCGGGATGGTACTGAGAATATTAAATCCAAGCATAAATGGTGGAAGGTGCACGTCACCTCACAACTTACTCAATCAGCCATCTTCTCACACATTAGCCATCTGTGGCCTCACCCAACTTGAATGGAATCAAATCATGCCTGATTCCAAAAGACTGCTTAACAATAGGATGTCATTGAGAGCCCAATAAAATCCAAAAAGGATTGATTTAATTGTGACAGTAAAAATTAAAATAAATTTAACAATGAATAATATATAAATAAAAACAATTTTGTTATCAAGGCAAAATGGAAATATTGTGCAGTATCAAATACATTTTAATCCTGCTCAGAAATTGCTTGATAGTCAGGCTCATGCTTTAATTCCAATGTATTTAGTCTCACGGCAATCCATTTCAAATGTACATCTTATGATTTACTTATTTATGTGTTGGGTCAACATTTGTCACATTGTGTTTATGGAAATGGATAAGTAAAATGAATATTTGCAATTATGAAGAAAATATAATGGAGCTCCCTTATCAACAACACTACGATAACCTGAAGAAAATAATAGCATAGTCTGACTTTGGCACAGAGAGGTCATTTGAAAAACAAATGAATGGTTTGTTGAGATTATTTTTGAGCAGCGAGTTAACATTTATTAATCAGGAAAATAAAACTAAATCATTGAATCGGTCGGTTTGGATATCTCTGAGCATCGACAACTCAGAATCGACGTGTGGTCAGCAGCCATTCACAAAGATGCTCATCGCGCAAAACCAAGCAAAACCTTCCATAAAGTTTGTGTTAAATACATTTAAAGAAATGCTTTTCATAACTTGCATTATCTTGAGTGAAATATTCTCATTTTAGGATTTAGAACCATAGTTAAATATGGGTTTAAACATGGTTGTCTTGGATCATATTATTAATTAAGATAGAATTTACCTTTTCTTTATATAATGAGATTGTTTAATTTTGTCTTTTCTATTTTCTATCCAGAATTAGAGTGGGATATATTATGAGAAGGAGATAAACTGTTAAATATCATGTTTACACAATTTGATGTCTTAAAGAAACAAGTCAAATAAACAATTATGGATTTTGTTTTAATTGACATTATATGTTTAATTTGTGATATGTTTATGATATGACCTGTCATTAGTTATTATTAGATGACTTTATATGTAGGATTTATATGAAAACTTAATAAAAATATTTTAAAAAGAAAGAAGCATATAACATGACACAGAAACAGGGCCTTTGGCAAATCTAGACCATGGCAAATTATTTATTCCAACTGGTCCCATTGATCTGCAGCTGGATCACTGACCTCTATACCCCTCCTATCCATGTACCTATCCAACCTTATTTTAAATGACAAAATCAAACCCCCACTGACAGCTTGTCTCACAGTCGCACCATCCACAAAATGAAGAAGTTCCTCTTAATATTCCCCTTAAATATTTCACCTTTCACCCTTAATGCATGTCCTCTATTTCCTGACTCACCCAACATCAGTGGAAAAAGCATTACTCTATCATACCCCTCATTTCTTGTATGGAAACATAAAAATGTATCACTGCCTGAGTTACTGCAATGGCTCAGCATTAATGTCGCTGATGCGGACCTGCGGAGAGTGAGGAAGAGAGACACTGCAGGGTTCTACTATCCAGTCTAACTATTGACAGTGCCGTACAGTTTTAAGTGGCTTGATAGACAAGCCAACAGTGGTTTATTTTAAAATCTAATGACCACATGGTCTAGGCCCAAGATCACGGTGCCAATGGATGGTGGTGTCTACGTTCAGCAGCAGCCTCAAAGGGTTTCAGACTCAGGGAAAGCAGAGGACAGGCTCAGGGCACCATAAAAATGGAAGAGAATCCCCTGTTTGAGAAGAAGAAGCAAAGGAGATGACCCAAGGCACAGTAACCAGGTCAGCAGACCAGTGAGGGGCTTTGCCGCTGACAGTTGGGGAATCAGGGTGAAGAATCCATGCAGGCTGCGGCCAGTTTGCAACTGCTATTAAAGGACTCACACCAGACTGCTGGAGACTGGCTCGAGACTGGCTGAAGGCATACTGGGTATGAGAACTGGAATGTGAGAGGGTGCTGACAGCACTGAAAGTTTGCTGATCATGTCAGAGGTTCAGAGATGCCAATAGTTTGGACTGGAGTCAGTGTGGCTGCAGAGGCTGTGGGAGGTGAATCTCTTTTGCTTTTCTTTCTGATTGATAGAGGCTCCTGACAATTTCTGTTGATGGTGATTCTGTCTGCCTTGTGTAATATTACATGTGTTTTATTACATGACAATAAAAGAATCTTGAATCTTATATCTTGAATTTTTCATAAATTCTGCAAGGAATAATATCTTAACCTATTCAACCTTTCCCTATAATTCAGCTCCTCAAGTCCAAGCTTCCTCGATTGACGACATTTCGTGGGAGCATTGCTTAAATAGGGCTCAAATAAACTTTTCATCCAGCACACAGAATCTCCCATCAAAAAGGAGATACAGGAGCAGAGAAATCATTACTGCTTGGCTGGGAAATAACTTTTTCCCACAAGCTATAAGATGGATATTTTTTGATTATTATGTTTTGTGTGTGCATGTGTGTGTGTGTGTGTGTGTGTGTGTGAGTGTGTGTGTGTGTGTGTGTGTGTGTGTGTGTGTGTGTGTGTGTGTGTGTGCTTCTGTGTGTGTGTGCTTCTGTGTGTGTGTGTCTGTGTGCATGTGTGTGCTTCTGTGTGTGTGTGTGTGTGTGTGTGTGTGTGTGTGTGTGTGTGTGTCTGTGTGCATGTGTGTGGTTCTGTGTGTGTGTGTGTGCTTCTGTGTGTGTGTGCTTCTGTGTGTGTGTGTCTGTGTGCATGTGTGTGCTTCTGTGTGTGTGTGTGTGTGTGTGTGTGTGTGTGTGTGTGTGTGTCTGTGTGTGTCTGTGTGCATGTGTGTGCTTCTGTGTGTGTGTGTGTGTGTGTGTGTGTGTGTGTGTGTGTGTGTGTGTGTGTGTGCCGTGTGCCGTGATCTGGAGAAATGCTGTTTTATTGCGTTGCATATGTACAGACAGATAACAATAAACTTGAACATCCTTGAACTGTTTCCTCCATTCTATCAATCTTATTCAGGGGTGCAGTGCTGCTTGAGATCCCTGGAATGCTGCTCTGGCACCTCAGGAGGCAGCTACTACACCTCCTTGTCGCCGTTTTTGTGAGTTCCGGCATCTAAAAACTTAGCACTGCACCCCTGACCTTATTGATTGCTTTCCTGTAGTTGGGTGACCAAAACTGAACACAATAGTCCAAATTTGACCTCAACATTGCCTTATATAACTTCATCGTAACATCCCTGCTTCCACACTCAATAATTTGATTTATGAAGGCCAATGTGCCAAAAGCTTCCTTTACGATCCTTTCTATCGGAGAAGATTGAAACACAAAAGTCTACAGACACTGTGATTGGACTAAAACCACAAAGCTGCTGGAGAATCTGTGCGGATCTCCTGTTTGACAAATTTACTTGAGTTCTTTGAAGATATAATGAGTGCAGTAGGTAGCGGAGAGTAGATGGATGTTGTTTACCTGGATTTCTATAAGGTGATCGGTAAGGTGCCACATGAAAGACTTACAGAAGATGGTGATGCATGGAATTGGTGGTGATGTATTAGCATGGATAGAGGATTGGTTAACCAATGAAAAGCAGAGAGTTGGGATACAGGGGAGCTTGTCTGGATGCCATTGTGTGATGAGTGGGTGCTGGGCCTGCAACCGTTCAGGATTATACATAAATGATCTGGAAGAGGAGGCAGAGTGTAATGTGTTTAAGTTTGCTGATGACACTAAATTGAGTCTAAAAGCAAATTGTGCAGTAAGATTAAATGAGTGGGCAAGGGTCTGGCACATGGAGTACAATGTTGGTAAATGTGAAGTTATCCACTTTGGAAGGAAAAATGGAAGATCAGAATATTATTTAAATGGCAAGTGATTGCATCAAGCTGTTACGCAGAAGGACTTGAAAGTGCTTGTGCATGAATTGCAAAAGGTTGGTTTTGCAGGTGCAACAGGCTATCAAGAATCCAAATGTAATATTGGTCTTCATTGCTCAAGGGATTGAGAGCAGGGAGGTTAAGCTACAACTGTACAAAGTACTGCTGAGGTCGCAACTGGAGTACTGAGTACAGTTCTGGTCTTTTTACTTGAGGAAGCATGTGCTGCCTTTGGAGGTGGTGCAGAGGAGGTGGGTGGAGGATGTGATGGATGGAGAGTCATGATCACCCAAGCTGAATGGCAAGGCACCTGAATGAATGAATGCAGAGGAAGTTCACCAGGCTGATTCCTGGGATGACAGGGTTAACCAAAGTGGAGAGATTCAATCATGTGAAATTTAGAAGATTGATAAGTAATTTTATAGAAACATACAAATTTAAGAAAGACATAGACAAGATAGAGGTAGGTAAGTTGTTTACATTGGTTGGGGAGACCAGAACTAGGGATCATAACCTTAAGATTCAGGCTAGTAGATTTACAATGGAGATGAGAAGGAGCTGCTTTTCCCAAAGACTGATTAATTTGTGGAATTTGCTGCTTATTGAAGCAGTGGAGGCAACCTCAGCAAATATATTTTAGACAAGATTGGATAGAATTTTAAAGAATATGAGAAAAAGGCAGGAATGTGGAAATGAGCCTATCATCAGATCAGCCATGATCAAATTGAATAGCAGAGTGGGCTTGATGTGCCAATAGCCTACTCCTGCTCCTATTTCATATGTTCTTATGTTCACAGTTTCCATAGGTCAATGGTTCTAAAACAATATTTTTCCTCTCACATACCACCTTCAGTAATCCCTAACTAACCACAGAACATCTAGATACTCTTTGCTTAGCAAAGGATTACTTAAGGAGGTTTATGAGGGGGAAAATAAGTTGTTGAGAACTACTAACATAGGAGGTAAAAATATATAATCAACAATTTGGACCTCAGCCTTTCTTCAAGGTATATGCATAATAATATATATATATAATAATCACCTATGTAATTTAAAATAAAGAAATATATACACACACGTATTTCTATAAAAGTATAAATAAATAATCATATATAATTATATACACACCTACACCTCCTCTAATTCCTTTGGAGTTTGCAGAGGTTTGGTATGACACCAGAAACCCTGGAAAATTTCTACAGAAGTGTGGTGGAAAGTGTTCTAACTGGCTGCATCACAGACCGGTATGGGAACACCAATACACCCAAGCATAAAGCCCTGCAAAAAGTAGGGAACATAGCCCTGGACATCATAGGCAAAACCCTCCCCATCATTCAGAACATTGACAGGGAACGTTGCCATTGGAGAGCAGCAGAAATCATTAAAGACCCACACCACCCAGCTCTGTTCTTACCGCAACCATCAGGAAAGAGCTATTGGTGCCACAAGACTTACACCAGCAGGTTCAGGAATGGCTGCTACCTCTCCACCACCAGACTGCTCAATGACAAACTCAATTATAGACTAATTTAAGGACTCTTACTTGTGCACTTTATTAATTTTCTTTTTCCTCTCTCTGTATTATACAATCAGTTTGTTTATATTTGTTATCTGTTTACCATTTTTTGTTTGTTTACATGTTTATCTGGGGTACAGTTTTTTTTTGCATTACCAATCAATGGTAATTCTGCCACGACAGCAGGAAAAAGGAATCTCATGTGATTTCATGTATGTCTCTGACAATATACCTGAAATCTGAAAAATAAAATTGTGTGTCTATGCACACACACAATTTTTATATACATATTTTTGTGATACTGTTTATATTCCCTGAAGAAGGGCTCAGGCCCAAAACTTTGGTTATATATCTTTACCTTTTAAGGACACTGTGAGACTTGAGTTCTTTCAGCAATTTTGTGTTTTTACTCTCTACTACATCTGATGCCACTTTCAAGGGGTTATATTTCTGTATTCCCAGATCCCTCTGTTCTGCTGCATTCTTCACTTCCCTACTATTTACCATACAAGTCCTACCTGCTTCATCCTCCCAAAGTGCAACACCTTACATGTGTCTGCATTAAATTCCATCTGTCATTTTCAGCTCATTTTTCTAGCTGGTGTAAATCCTGCTGCAAACTTTGAAAACCTTCCTCTCTAACCACCACACCCTCAATCTTTGTGTCATCTGCAAAGTTGCTGATCATATTATCCATTTTATTGATACAGATGGTAAACATCAATGGACCCAGCAATAATCCCTGAGGCACACCACTTGTCACAGGTCTCTCGTCAGAGAGGCGATCATTATTACCACTCTTTGGTTTTTCCTGCAAAACCAATGTAAAATCCATTTTTTAAAAACCTCATCTTGGATAACAACTGGACATTCTTGAACAACGCCCATGCAGGGTCTTGTCAAAAGCCTTATTAAAGTCCATGTAGTCAGTATCCACAGTCTTTCCTTCATCAACTTTCCAGGTAAACACCTTGAAACACTCAAACTAAAATTTAAATTAAAAAAAAACGTTGACTATCCAGTTTCCTTGGATACTTTCAAATATCTTCCCACTACTAATATCAGGCTCACCAGCCTGTATTTTCTTGGATTATTCTTGGATTATTCTGAGTCTTTCTTAAACAATCTTCCTGCAACTAACCAATGGCTAAAGAGTTTTTAAATACCTCTGCTAGGGCTCCTCCAATTTCTGTACAAGTCTCCTCAAGGTCTGAGGGAATATCTTTCAGGCCCTGGGGATTTATTAATCCTACTTTGTCTAAAGGCAGCAAACAGCTCTTCCTCTGTAATCTGTGATCTTATTGCTATTTTGCTTTATTTTTATAGATTCTTGAGTCCATCTCCTAAGTGAATAATGATACAAAAAAAAATTAAAATCTCCCCATCTCTTTTGATTCCATATATAATTATTCCCATCATTTTACTGCTTCACAATTACTCTCAAGTACCCGTTACTTTTGATCACATTAAATTAAACCCGATATTTTTCAAGCACTGTACACATTCTTATCAACATGCTCATGATTTAGTTTCACAATCACAAGTTTCAAAATAGTTATTAGTTGAAATAAATAACACTTTTCAATCATTTGATAATTTTTCATTCTTATTCTCTTTTCAAATGGGAATAAAACATTTTCAAACTACATAAACATCAAAAAGAATTATTAACTTGACTCTACATGTCGATTTCTCAAAGGTCATCTTTCTCGAGAATGTCTCCTTTGTCCCATCCTTCAAGTATATTTAGCAATGATAATCTTATCCCTGCAGAACTCACTGAGAGATTAATTGTTCTCTTCCCTCCAATACTGGTGCCTAACATTCCCATGAATCTTTTTATTATGTGGTGGTAGAAAATGCAATTTTCTGCCAGGAACCCAGCCATTGATCACATAAGCAGTCACTGCATTTATCTTTTATGATGAGACGATTTCAGTTGAATAGGCAGTCATAAGTCATTTGAATTCAGTGATTGGTGACCACTATTCTCTGTGTGTGACATTTTAGTCTTTTTTTGCAATCTGGAACCAAGTCTTATTAGATAAGACAATGTACAGATCAGTTAGCTATTACCTTAACAACAATCGGGCAGCAAAGCTTTACAAACACCTGCTCAGAGTATTGCAGATACAGCTTTCAATTATGTAAATTGTATGCAAGTGAGAGAGGACATCTGTTTAAAACAATAAAATACTCAACACGCTGTTTATTGTGCAACATGCTTCCTGGCTAATATCCTCCTTGACATTTTTTTTCCTTCAATCATCCGGCTGACTGCTTCAAATTGTAAACTCTACGATTACAAAGTAAATTGGAAATGAGCCCTTAGCATTATGAGCATAAAGAATTCCTTAGGTTGCACTAAATACATTATTATCTGATCCAATTTGTATTTATTTAGTTCCACTCTTAATGATACATTGATCCATTTTGCCTCAGTCATGCAAAGGTTTGAATTAGAATCTCCCTCAAACCTTGAGCCAACAATCACTGCAATTAATTCCACTCCAGGACAATGTTCTCCACACCTCATCCCATCCACTGATAAAATTCTCATCCATTTCCCCTGCAGACTGTAAATCTCATCTGGCTGTTTTTTGACCCCTGCCATCCATAAAATTCTGCCTGTTTAAAATCCCGGAGGCAATTTCCTCATTCTGACCAGGTCTCATTTACCCATAATCTGTTGTTATTCAAGTGCTCCCGTTAAAATTATCATCCTCATATTTAAATATGTTTGAACCACATCCTTTACTGTCTCATTTTCATCTGTAAGGCCTATAAGCCTATAAAGCTCTAAGAAAAAAATACTGCTCCAAATTGGATCCATGCCTATTTTCTTCATATAACATCAGAGAATCTGACTTCAACCATTGAGTTTATGGATCCTGAGTTCCCCCCTTAACTCAATTTGCCTTTTCTCATTCTTTAATACTTGTCTTTGAGTTCACAGTAATTTGGTCTGTATTCAAGGATTCAGTAAATGGTGCCTTTACCATTTCACAGGCAGGTATGCAGAAGACTCCATGACCAAGGTGATAAGGAAGGTAATCACCAATTTGAAACCATGGATGAACTAGGAAGTTGACTCATTTCTAAAGTCGAGACAAGAGGCATTCAAATCAGGAGACCTGGCCCACCACAAGAAATCCAACTACAACTTCCGCAAGACCATCAGGGAAGCCAAGAGACACTACTGCACCAAACTTGAGTTCCAGAAGAACATTACAGACACACGGCGAAGCTGGCAGGGCAAGCTGCTATCACTGAATACAAAGCAAAGCTGAACAGCAGGTTATGAAATACTGCAATACTTTACAGTGTTATTTGTTAATACTGGGTGGTGCATTGACTTTTGGGTTATGTTGACCTCCTGCTCCGCTGACAAATCTTGATTAAATACAGACCCTTCCATCTACCCTGAGAGTTCTCATTAGTGATTCTCACCAGAGTTTATATCTTTCCGGATGCTGATGAGAAACAGGAACTTGCAGAGCTGCATGATGTGATTAGTAAACAAGAGAAAACCCACCCCAACATATTGCATATCTTAGTTGGAGACTTTAACCAGGCCCGTCGCAAGAAAGCCTTGCCCAACTACTATCAGGATGTACCTGCTGTACCAGAGGTCCCAGCACACTCCATTGCTGCTACACAAAGATAAGGAAAGCCGACCGTTCTTTCCTGAGATTGCATTTTGGCAAGTTGGATCACCTGGCTGTGCTCCTTTTGCCTAAAGAAAGAGGCTTCGGAGATCAGAACAGTTAGAAGGTGGTCGCAGGAGGCTGAAGAACAGTTGCAGGACTTGCCCAATTCAATGGTTTTCGAGAACTCAGCTGAGGATCTAAATGATTACACCAGGGCTGTAACAGACTATTAAAACAGCTGTGGATAAATATATCCCCACCAAATTGGTCAGGGTTTCCCAACCAGAAGCCATGGATGAACAATGAAATGCCAGATCAAGTCTAGAATCCAGATCAATGCACAATGAGCAAGAATAACCTATGAAAAATGATCTCCAGGGAGGAGTGGAGTTTCCAGTTGAAAATTGACATCACAAGGGATATCCAATAATTGTGGCAGGGCCTAAATGACATAACCTGCTAGAAAACAACTCCAGTGCAGTAGAAGACAGCAAAGCTTCACTCCCTGACAAACTCAATGCCTTCTATGACCAATTTGACCACAAGAACAAGACAGAACCACCACCAAGAACACCCAAGTCCCCTAATGATCCTTTCCTGTCCGTATTTGAGGATGACATGCAGGTTGTCTTTAGTAGAGTGAATCTGAGGAAAGCATCTGGTCTAGATTCAGTACTTGGCCAAGTATTAAAAGTCTGTGCTGACCAATTTACCAATGAATTCACGGATATTTTCAACATCTCAGTCCGGCAGGGCGTGGTACACACCTATTTCAAACAGACATCAATCGTATTTGTGCTCAAGAAAAGTGTGGTAACCTGCCTAAATGACTATTGGCCAGTAGCATTTACATCAACAGAGATGAAGTGCTTTCAAAGGCTGGTGTTGAAGCATATCAGCTCCTGTCTGAGCAGCGATATGGATCCATTCCAATTGGCCTATCAAAGGAACAGCTCTACAGTAGATGCTATCTTACTGGCTCTATACAAAGCCCTGGAACATCTGGACAGCAAAGATACATATATCAGAATGCTTGTTATTGATTACAGTTCAGCATTCAATACCACCATCTCTTAAAATTGATCAGCAAACTCCAAGACATGTGACTCAACACGCCACTGTGTAATTGGATCCTTGATTTCCTCACCTCCAGACTACAATCAGTGAGGATTGGCAAGAACATCTCCTCCACAATCTCCATCGGCACCAGAGCATCACAGGGCTGTGTTCTTAGCCCTCTTCTCTACTTGCTTTATATCTTTGACTGTGTTGCTTGGTACAACAACAATACCATCTGTGAATTTGCTGACGATACCATAGTTAGTGGGCTGCATAAAAAGAAGTGATTAGTTAGCATATAGGAGGGAGATTGAAAACTTGGCTGAATGGTGCACCATCAGTTAACCTTGCACTCAATCTCACCAAAACCAAGGAACTGATTGTTGACTTCAGGAAAGGAAAAGCAGAGGTGTATGATCCAGTAACCATTAAATTTAAAATTTTTAATATAGACATATAGTACAGTAATAGGCGATTTTGGCCCATGAGCCCATGCTGCTCAATTTTCGCACAATTAACCTACACTGTTTTGAACGGTACGAGGAAACCGGTGCACCTGTGGAAAACCCACACAGACATGGGTAGAAGGTATAAACTCCTTACAGACAGCAAGGGATTCAAACCCAGGTCCCAATGGCTGGCGCTATCATGTTGTAGCACTAACTGTTACGCCAACCATGTCACCCCTGTGCCAGAGAGGGTGAACAAATTTAAGTTCTTTGGAGTCACTATCTCGGAGGATCTTTCCTGGAGCCAAGCCTCTAATGGCATTGCGAAAAAGCCCATCAGTACCTCTATTCGTCAGGAGTTTGTGGAGGTTTGGTATGACATCCGAAACTCTGGAAAATTTCTACAGACGTGGAGGATAGTGTGCTTACTGGCTTCATCACAGTCTTGTCTTGGGAAAACAAAACCCTCAAATAGTGCACAAAGCCCAGGACATCACAGGTAAACCCTTTCCCACCATCAACAACATGTACAGGAAAAGCTGCTGTCGGAGAGCAGCAGTAATGATCAAGGATCCACATCACCCAGCACATGCTCTGTTCTCATTGCCACCATCAAGAAAGAGGTATAGGTGCCATAAGACTCACACCACCAGGTTGGGGAACAGCTGCTACCCCTCCACCATCATACTCCTCAACAACAATCTCAATCAGGGACTCATTGAAGGACTCTTACTTTATTGTGTGTTTTTCTCCTCTCTATATTGCACATTCAGTTGTTTACATGCGCACATGCTGTACTTTTTTTTTTGCATATCAATAAGTGATAATTCTACCTTGCCTGCAGGAAAAGAATCTTCAGGTTGCGTGTGATGTCACGTAGGTAGTCTGGCAATAAATTAGAAATCTGAAATATGTTCTATGCTCACTTCAAAATGGAACCAGCATGGAGGTGACATTCACTTCAACTACTAAAAATGTTGTTGCACTCAGGGACATTGTTGCTGAAGTCAGATGACTTTCTGGCAGGGTTCTGGAACCCGTCTGTTATAATTTGAGCTGTATTTAAAGTGAGGCTGGGAGGGGTTTACTTTCTGTCTGTCTTTTTACTTACTCAGACCGGATCATGTCCATGCGACTCCCCCTTCAAAACAAGCGTCGCATCACCCTCATCAGTGTCTATGCTCCAACCCTCCAGGCGGAACCAGCAGAAAAGGACAAGTTCTACACTGATCTGCGCAACCTCATTCAATGCACCCCTACAGCCGACAAGGTTGTCATCCTTGGTGACTTCAACGCTCGCGTCGGCAAAGACTCAGAAGCCTGGCCAGGAATCCTGGGCAAGCATGGTGTCGGCAAGGGCAACGACCACGGGCGCCTCCTGTTGGAGCTCTGCGCAGAACAGCGGCTTGTCATTACAAACACCATTTTCAAGCAGAGGGACAGCCTGAAGACTACCTGGATGCATCCCCGATCCAAACACTGGCACCTCCTGGACTACGTCCTGGTGCGAGAAAGAGACAAACGAGATGTGCTCCACACCAGGGTCATGCCCAGCACGGAATGCCACACTGACCACCGGCTGGTTCTCTGCAAGCTCAACCTTCACTTCAAGCCAAAGTCCAGGAACAGTAAAGCCCCCAGAAAGAGGTTCAATGTTGGAAACCTGCAGTCAGACAAAGTGAGAGGAAACTTCCAGGCAAACCTCAAAGCAAAGCAACCAGGAAATCCAGGAGCTGCTGGCAAAGAAGCGAGCTGCCCACCAGGCTCACCTTGCAAAACCGACCTGGCCAGAGAAGAAACAAGCCTTCCATCGCGCATGCAGCCATCTTCAGTGCAAACTCCGGGAGATCCAAAATGAGTGGTGGACTAGCCTCGCCAAACGATCCCAGCTCAGCGCGGACATTGGCGACCAGGGGTTTTTACGAGGCTCTAAAGGCTGTGTACGGCCCCTCACACCAAGTCCAAAGCCCGCTGCACAGCTCAGATGGCAAAGTCCTCCTCAGCCACAAGATCTCCATCCTCAACCGATGGTCAGAACACTTCCAATCTCTTTTCAGTGCCAACCGCTCAGTCCAAGAATCCGCCCTGTTCCAGCTCCCTCAACAGCGCCTAAGGCTAGAGCTGGATGAGGTCCTCACCTGGGAAGAGACATATAAGGCAATTGAACAACTGAAAAGTTACAATGCAGCAGGAATGGATGGAATCCCCCCAGAGGTCTGGAAGGCTGAGGGCAAAACTCTGCATGCCAAACTGCATGAGTTTTTCAAGCTCTTCTGGGACCAAGGAAAGCTGCCTCAGGACCTTTGTGATGCCATCATCATCACCCTGTACAAAAACAAAGGCGAGAAATCGGACTGCTCAAACTACAGGGGAATCACGCTGCTCTCCATTGCAGGCAAAATCTTCGCTAGGATTCTCCTAAATAGAATAATATCTAGTGTCGCCGAGAATGTTCTCCCAGGATCACAGTGCGGCTTTCATGCAAACAGAGGAACTACTGACGTGGTCTTGGCCCTCAGACAGCTCCAAGAAAAGTGCAGAGAACAAAACAAAGGACTCTACATCACCTTTGTTGACCTCACCAAAGCCTTCGACACCGTGAGCAGGAAAGGACTTTGGCAAATACTAGAGCGCCTCGGATGCCCCCCAAAGTTCCTCAACATGATTATCCAACTGCACGAAAACCAAAAAAGGTCGGGTCAGATACAGCAATGAGCTCTCTGAACCCTTCTGCATTAACAATGGCGTGAAGCAAGGCTGCGTTCTCGCACCAACCCTCTTTTCAATCTTCTTCAGCATGATGCTGAAACAAGCCATGAAAGACCTCAACAATGAAGACGCTGTTTACATCCGTTACCGCACGGATGGCAGTCTCTTCAATCTGAGGTGCCTGCAAGCTCACACCAGGACACAAGAGCAACTTGTCCGTGAACTACTCTTTGCAGATGATGCCGCTTTAGTTGCCCATTCAGAGCCAGCTCTTCAGCGCTTGACATCCTGTTTTGCGGAAACTGACAAAATGAAGTCAGCCTGAAGAAAACTGAGGTCCTCCATCAGCCAGCTCCTCACCATGACTACCAGACTCCCCATATCTCCATCGGGCACACAAAACTCAAAACGGTCAACCAGTTTACCTATCTCAGCTGCATCATTTCATCGGATGCAAGGATCGACAACGAGATAGACAACAGACTCGCCAAGGCAAATAGCGCCTTTGGAAGACTACACAAAAGAGTCTGGAAAAACAACCAACTGAAAAACCTCACAAAGATTAGCGTATACAGTGCCGTTGTCATACCCACACTCCTGTTCAGCTCCGAATCATGGGTCCTCTACCGGCATCACCTACGGTTCCTAGAATGCTTCCAGCAGCGTTGTCTCCACTCCATCCTCAACATTAATTGGAGCGACTTCATCCCTAACATCCAAGTACTCGAGATGGCAGAGGCCGACAGCATCAAATCCACACTGCTGAAGATCAACTGCGCTGGGTAGGTCACGTCTCCAGAATGGAGGACCATCGCCTTCCCAAGATCGTGTTATATGGCGAGCTCTCCACTGGCCACCGTGATAGAGGCGCACCAAAGAAGAGGTACAAGGACTGCCTAAAGAAGGCTCTTAGTGCCTGCCCCATTGACCACTGCCAGTGGGCTGATATCACCTCCAACCGTGCATCTTGGCACCTCACAATTCGGCGGGCAGCAACCTTCTTTGAAGAAGATCGCAGAGCCAACATCACTGACAAAAGACAAAGGAGGAAAATCCCAACACCCATCCCCAACCAACCAATTTTCCCTTGCAACCTCTGCAACCGTGTCTGCCTGTCCCGCATCGGACTTGTCAGCCACAAACGAGCCTGCAGCTGATGTGGACATTACCCCTCCATAAATCTGTGTTCGCGAATCCAAGCCAAAGATAGCTTGACAACCGCGATGTGAGAAGAGGACAATCAACAGAGACAGAAGACAAGCCTCTGTGTTGGTGTGTGTGTGTATTATATGGTTTTGCTTCTCCAGATAAAGTTGTTCTTTAGAGCCTGAAGTTGTCGAGTGATTCTTTCTCAAAGCAGAAGTTACCACATATTTTTTGGCGATCAGTTGAACTGGTTTTGTGGAAGTGTCGATCCATTTTTGAACTGGAGCTGTGGATTAGGATGGCTACGTTCGGTATTATTAGTCAATTCAAGGCAACAGCACGCCCCTCCCCTCTCTGAAATTGGATCCTGTCTAACACTCCTTCATCAATAAAGATAGGTAACAATATCTCCTCTTGGTTACATTCAATGCTGGTGCTCATCAAGGATGTGTACTTAGTCCCCTAGTATACTTCATCCACACCTAGACACAGTTGCAACTCCATCTTCAAAATCGCTGGTGACACTGTGGTAGTGGGCTGGATATCAACATCGGAGAGATTGGTCACAGATTGTCAGATCGCTTCACTCCATCCACACAAGTGACAGAGACCTCCCAGAAGCCAACCATTTCAGTTCTGTGTCACACTTCCATACTCACATGTTTGTCCATGGTCTTATGTAATATTGCCAAAGACAACCCGCAAATTGGAGGAGCAACACCTGATTTTCCATATGGGCACTCTCCAGCCAGAGGTGGCATTAACATCGACTTTTCCAGTTATTGCTAACCTGGTCTCCACTTCCCCCTCCCCCTTCCTTCAACTTTCCTGTTCTCCCTCCTCCCTTCGCCTAGCCATATCTCCTCACCTTGCTTGCTGCTGGCCCCTCCTCCCTCCCTTCTCCACCTATCACCTCCTGCCTTTGTGACCACACTTCTCCTCTTACTCTTTTGTTTGGACACCTGCTGACATTTTTCTATTCCTTGATGAAGGGCTCTAGCCCGAAACATCAGTTATGTATTTTTACCTTTGCTCTATCAAGTACAATGCTTGACCCACTGAGTTTCTCCAGCTTTGTATTTTTACTGGAGATTGAAAGCTTTGTGCCATGGTGCCAAATTAATAACACTCCCTCAATACCAATACGATGAAGGAGATGATAATTGACTTCAGGAGAGATGGAAGAATCCACATTCCTGTCCATGCCAGTAGCATTGAAATGGAAAGAGTGGATAGATTGATGTTCTTAGGAATAAACATCACCAATGATCCAGCCTTCAGCAGACACATCAGTACAAAGACCAAGAAAGTGAATCAACGCCTCCACTTTTTAGAAAAAATGAAGGATTCAGCATATCCCATTTCTTGCTCAACAACTGCTATAGGTGCCCCATTGAAAACATATTCATTGGGTGGCATGGGAGCTGCTCTCCGCAGGATTGGAAGAAGCTACAGAAAGTAATGAGTGTAACTCAGAACATAATGTGAACTTTCCTCCCTTCATGGATTCAAATTTCAGATTCATGGTCAGAGAACATACAGACACTGAGATTATTTTTTGCTGTGGGTGAGGCAGAATTACTACTTATTGGTAGTGCAAAAAAAATTGACTCAATGTACACATGTAAACAAGTAATGAAATCTAAACAAACTAACTGTTTTATACAGAGAGGAAAAAAATTATAAAGTGCACAAGTAAGAGTCCTTAAATGAGTCCCTGATTGAGTTTGTTGTTGAGGAGTCTGATTGTGGAGAGGTAGCAGCTGTTCCTGAACCTGGTGGTGCGAGTCTTGTGGCACCTGTACCTCTTTCCTGATGGCAGCAGAGAGAACAGAGCATGTGCTGAACAGCATCTACTTTTCCAGTAATCGTGAAAAGTCAGCCAACTCATTGAAGGACTCATCCCACTCCAAATACACTCTCTTTTCACTGTACTTGGAATAATGTGACAAATAAACTTTAACTAACTTAAGATCCATTTATAAAACATTGCATTGATCTCCTCTTCTGATGCCTCTATCCTTGACTTCATGTCAATTTTCTTTTAGTGATGAACCAACCCATAAAAATCCAGCTAATAAACAAAAAAACAAATTATTCTTGATCATACAAGTTTCCATGGCTTTGATTCAATGCAAATGACTCACGTCCATTAGTTGAAACAGAAAAAGATTTAGCAAAAACAAGTCTATCACCAAAGGAGTAAAAGACTGATGAATTCTATGGGATGGAACAATCATTTGTTTTACTTCACACTGATGCCTCATCAATGACTCAAAAGACTGGAAGTTATGTAAAAATGATGGGCTTTTATTCGCAATAGAATGAAGGCACATCCCTGCTGGTCGACTGTCCCAAACTAAGGATGAGACTGGGGGACAGTCACCTTTATTCAGGAGCCTGTGGGAGGGCCACAGGTACAGTCGGCCAATGGGTGTGCCCACATAGATAAATAAGTACATACAGTGGTTTATCACATTCACCCTTGTTTTTAAAGAGTCCGGCGGAATGAAGTATTGATGATACCATTGCAAATTAAGTCTTTTGGGCAGTTTGGTTTTCTGCTGTGACCATCATAATACTGGCTGTGACTCCAGCATAGTGATGGGTTCCTGGACATTGTGGGGAACCTGTATACAGTCAACTGGCATTAAGATGGTGAGTGCTTGGTGATGAGTCTGGTGTGCAATTTGTTGGGGCTGAGGTAATGTGCCATGGATCTGGTGCATCGTGAGTGACGACGGGTGGGAGGGGTGTGGGGTGATCAGTGGTGGTCTTCAGAGTCCCTGAGGGTGCCAGGTCCTTAATGTAGACAGTGTCTTCATGCCCATTGGGGTACACCAATGGCATATTGGGGGTTGGCATGGAGGAGATGGACCCTTTCGACCAGTGGGTCGGACTTGTGACTCCTCAAGTCTCCAGAGTAGGACCACCCCTGAGGATATCAGCCATGCTGGCAGCAGGGTACTTGTCAGTGATTTTCTGGGAAAGGAAAACATAGGTTCATGTGGTGTGTCATTGGTGGCCGTACATAGAAGGGGCCTGATGGAGTGCAGTCCCTCAGGAAGGACCTCCTGCCAGCGGGAGAGTAGGAGAACCCTAAACCACAGGGCTAGGAGGACAGCCTTTCAAGCCATAGCATTCCCCCTTTCAACCTGCCTGTTCCCCCAGAGGTTGTACCTGCTGGTCCTGCATGTCATGATGCCTCTGACCAGCAGGTACTGGCACAGCTCATCACTCATAAATGAGGACTCCCAGTGTCTATGAACATAGCTGAGGAAGCCAAATAGAGGGAAGAGACTGTGTAGAGCCTTGATGATTGAGGCAGTTGTCATGTGAGGGCAGGGGATGGTGAACGGAAAACGTGAGTACTCATCAATGACTTTGAGGAAATGCACATTGCGGTCCAAGGAGGGGAGGAGTCCTTTGAAGTCGACACTCAGATGTTCAAAGGGATGGGTGGCCTTTATCAACTATGCTCTGTCTGGGCAGTAATGTGGGGTTTGCACTCCACACAGACCTGGCAGTTTTTGGCCATTGACCTGATCTCTTCGATGGAATAAGGTAGGTTGCAGGCTTAAATGAAGAGGAAGAACCTGGTGACTCCGGGGTGGCAGAGATAATTGTGAAGGGCTTGTAAGCGGTCAATATTTGTGTTGGCACAGATTCCATGGGATAGGGCATCTGGGGGCTCATTGAGTTTCCTGGGCTGGTACAAAATATTGTAATTGTTGGAGGAAAGTTCAATTCTCCATCTCAATGTCTTGTCATTCTTGATTTTACCTCATTGCTGGTTATTGTATATGAATGCAACTACACATTGGTCGGTTAGCAAGGTAAATCTTTTCCTGGACAGGTAGTGCCTCCAGTGCTGCACTACCTTGGCAATAGTTTGGGCCTCCTTCTTGACAGACGAGTGTCAACTTTCAAGGCCTTTGACGTTGCAGGAAAAGAAGGTGACTGGTCTGTCCATTTGGTCAAGTGTGGCAGCCAGAGTGAGGCCTGACATATTGCTCTCCACCTGGAACAGGATGGATTCATCCCCAGTGTGCATTATGGCTTCCTTGATGCAGCTGAAGCCTGGTATTAGGGGAAAAGAGGTGGATTTAATAAGGGAGTGGGCCTTGCCTGCGTAGTTGGAGACCCACTGGGCATAGTAAGATAAAAAGCCCAGGCACCTTTTCAGGGCCTTGAGGCTGTGGGAGAGAGGAAGTTCCAGGAGCATGCACATACAGTCAGGGTTGGGATCAATGACTCCGTTTTCAATGACATGGCCAAGCATGGCAAGGTGGGTCGTGCAAAATATGTACTTATCCTTATTGTACGTGAGGTGAAGGAGCTTGGCAGTGTGGAGAATATTTGAAGATCAGTGTCATGGCCCTGCAGGTCATAACCACAGATGGAGACATTGTTGAGGTACGGAAATGTGGCCTGCAACTGGTACTGATTGACCTTGCAGTCAATTTTCCATTGGAAGACCCCATTGGTGACGCCAAAGTGTACTCTCGGGAAATGATAGAGGTGGTCGTCTGCCTCGAACCCAGTATATTGGTGATCCTCTGGGTGGATGGGGAGCTGATGGTTTACTGATTTTAGGTCGATGAAAGAGAAGACCCGATTGTGCGATTGTCTTCACCATATTAGATATACGGGAATGGGGTACACATCCAGTTGTGTGTACCTATTAATAGTCTGACTGCAGTCGATGACTATCTTTCTTTTCTACCCATTCATCACTACCACCACTTGTGGTGTCTAAGGACTGGTGCTAGCCTCAATGATCCCCTTGTTGAGGAGTCGCTGCACTCATGAAGGTTCTGGCCCCAGCACAGTACCACCTACTTTTGGTGGTAATGGGTTTACAGTCGGGGATGAAGCTGGTGAACAGTGATGGAGAGGTGATTTTGCGGGTGGATAGATCTCAGGTCATGTCAGAAATAAAACTTCTCACACATGAGTCTCTTTAAAACTGATGACACGACAAGCTTTATTTACAAGTCTGCAGAGTTGGACTCAACTGGTTTCTCACCAGTTAAGCCCCGATACATACAGTGCATTGATTTTTATACCCTTATTGTTTGCCCTTCCCCTTCTTATTAATACTGTTTTAATTGGTTAGTATTACAAAAGCATTCTAAGTATAACTGCATTTTTAATTATCACGTTCGTTATGTACGCTGTGAACTCTACATACACTAAATTCTGTTTCTCACCCTTCTTATCAATCCTTTGTCTCCTGCATGTCTCTCACTATGACCATGAAAAGATAGGTTTAAAAAAACATATTCAGCAGAACCTTTTGTCCTTGACTGCTAGTAAACTCCCTGTCCGTTCTGGCTTCCCTGTTTATGATTAATCATCACATTTTAACTTAAGTCATTTTAACCTAAATTCTCTATATAACAGGTCATGCATGATGGATGATGAGATTGTTGACTGTGTGCAGTGGGGAGGGGACTGAAGGGTCGGAGAAGCACAGTGGACAATTAAAAAGCAGCTGGTTAAAGACAATGAGGGGTGGATGGGGCCTATCATACTCCATCATCATGCTTTTAAATTGACATTGAAAGTCCAGTCCCAGTAACACGGCAGTGTTGAGCTGTGGCATCACCAGAAGTTTAAAGTTTTTATAGTCTGTGCCCCGCATGGTTAGAGTGACTACACAGTAGCTGTGGTCATCTGCTGTATGTGTCCCTGAAGCCAAGGAGACCTTTTGGCTTACTGGACTTACAACGAGGGAATAGCATTGCAGAAACAGTAATATACAAGGGTAGGCCTTGATGTGCAAGGGAAGTTTAAATCTGATCTTCATTATTCTGATTCAGCAAGTCAGTTTGAAATGTTATCTAAACAAATAGAGACTATGGCAAATCAGATGCATCAAGGTTTTTCATCTTTGAAAGAACAATTTACTGGTATGAAAGAAGAAATGACAGATCAATTAAGTCTGATGTGGCAAAGTGTGTGAAGCTGCTAGATAAAATGCAAGATAAATTTAAAAAGATTGAACAGGATTTTCATGATTGTCAGGATGATGTCGAGCAATGTAAAGAAAAGATGGGACAGGTGGGGTATTCATTTACTGGATGATTTAATGAAGATGATTGGTTTGCAAGAGAGGGAAAGAGGAAACATCAATTAGTTGAAATTGATATTGATAATGATCAAATTAATAGAGATTTGGAGGAAGCTTATCATTCTTGAAATGTTTTCTTATTGATGATTCTTTTATTGTTCTGTTTGGTGGAGGAGGGTGGTATTGTTCATTTCTCCTTCTGAAGTTGTTGGCCATTTTGTGATGTTGGTTACTTCCTGTATAGAACAGGGAGGTAGTATTGTCGTACAGTACTTTTTTTATTTTTTCTGTTATTTTTCTTTTTATTATTTCTTCTTTCTTTTTAGATTTATCTTTTTATCTTTAGTAAAGAGATGGAATATTTATTTCAGATTGATCATGGATTGGAATCCCACCATATCGGGCATGGACGTATAATAGTTTCGATTAAAATGTTGGCTAATTTAAAATTTGCAATATTTAATGTTAATGGGCTCAATAACACAATTAAGAGGAAGAAAGTTTTGACTTACATTAAAAAGTTGAAGGTTGATATTTCTTTTTTGCGAGAGATGCATTTGACTGAAAAGGAACATCAGAAATTTAAAAATAGAGATTGGGTTGGCCAAGTTAAAGCTTCTTCTTTTAATTCTAAGGCAAGAGGGGTAGTCAATTTGATTAATAAGAAGTTATGATTTTTATTGGAATCAGCAATTGAGTCAGTGGGTAGAGGGTTGGCTGTTAATTGTAAAATGTATTCAGTTTTGTAAATTGATGAATGTTTATGCCCCTAATGTAGACAATGAGAATTTTGTTGTTAGTTTTCTTCTTTAATTTGATGAAGATATATGAGAAAATTATGAATGGAGAGGACTTTAACTGCTGTTTGGATCCATTATTAGATAAATCCCAAAAAATGGTAATTAAGACTAAAATGGCAAAGTGACTGTCAATGTTAATGAAGGAAATGAATTTAGTTGATATATGGAGGAGATTAAGCCCTAAGGAGAAATATATATTTTTTAAATTTTATTTTTCAATATGATTCTTATTCTAGAACAGATTTATTTTTAATATTGTCACAATTGCGAAGTCACATCATATTTGTGGAATTTAAAAGTAGAACTTTATCAGATCATTCTCTTCTTTTAATAACATGTAAAGGTTTGGAAAAGAGAGATACTGAATATCAATGGAGATTTAATTATTTATTTTTAAAATGTTGAATTTTGTAATTTTATGAGAGATCAAGTACAGCAATTTTAAAAAAAAAATATGGATTCACCTAAGAGTAAGTTAGGCTTATGGGATGGTTTGAAGGCATAGTTAAGAGGACAAATTATTAGTTTCTCATCAAAGATTAAGAAGCAGTATTCTTCTGAGGTTAATAAATTGGAGGAAGAGATAGAGTTTTACAGCAGAATTCAAATGAGATTAAAAAGATACAATTGATAAATTAAAAATTATGGTATAATTCATTACAAACATAAGTTTGATAAATTATTACAGAGAACTAATCAAAGATATTATGAATTAGGGGAAGGGCACATAAGGTTTTAGCTTGGCAGTTGAAGTTTGAACAGGCTTCTAGAACAATTAATGCAGTTAGCAAAGATTCTAAGATTACAAATAAACCTGAAGAGATAAATGATATATTTAAAGAATTTTATGCGAAATTGCATACTTCTGAATTAGAAAAAAGATGAAGCTAAAATTGATAATCTTTATCTACCTTCTTTGAGTAATCAGGATATTAATAATTTGGAAGCTCCATTTATTTATAGAGAGATAATGGCAGCACTTCAATCCATGCCTAATGGTAAATCTCCTGGTGAAGATAGATTTACTGTTAAATTTTATTTTAAAAATCAGGATTTGTTAATACTTTTGTTCATGGAAGTATTGAAACAGATGACAGAGGTTCATTCACATCCAGATTTTTTTTCTCAGACAATTATTACAGTTATTATTTAAAAAGATAGAAATCCTTTGAAAGTTGAATCTTGTGAACCTATTTCATTATTAAATGTTGATAAGATTGTAACAAAGATTTTAGCAAATAGATTAGTGAAATATTTATCAATTTTAATTAATTTAGATCAAGCTATATTCATTAATAATCATTAATCTGAGGATAATATTGTAATATTAATTTCTTTGATTCATATTTCTTGGGAGGAATCTAACCTACTGATAGTTATATCATTAGATCCTGAAAAAGCATTTGATAGAGTAGAATGGATTTTTATTTTGTTTAAAGTATTAGAAAAGTTTAAATTTGGACCTGTATTTATTGGTTGGATTAAGGCTTTCTATTAAAATCCTTTTGCTCGAGTTGTGATGAATGGGCAGATGTTTTTGCATTTGTACTGAAAGATCTACTAGACAGGGCTTCCCATTGTCACCAGATCTCTTTGCATTAGTTATTGAACCTTTGGCACAATTGATAAGGCAAGATAATAATATTTAGGGTATTAAAGTGAAATCTGATGAGGGTAAAATGAATTTTTTTACCCTGGGGTAGTTTTGATATATTTAACAGAACCTCAGAAATCTTTAAAACAGCTATATGATAGGTTTGAACAATATGGAGAAATATCAGGTTATAAAATTAATTTGGAAAAAAAGTGGAATAATGTCACTGTCTGAGGCAAATTATACATCTTGTAAAGATATTGTTAAATTTAGATAGTCAGATCAAATTAATTATTTAGGTGTTAAAGTAAATAATTTAATCATTTGGAGTGAAAAGTGAGATTGGACTGTGAATCAAAGAATTTTTCTGAACTTACACTCACATTATATACATGTGCTCTTAGCATTAGAAGGGGATTAAGTTAGATTAAGTTAAATTAATAGTAATAAGTTAAAGTTTGATCCTGTTTTCATGTTTAAAGATAATTAAAAGCAACTTTTGTTTAAGTAACCATTTATCTTGATGAATTTCTATTGTTGCTGTTCTCTGGCCATGCTGTGGTGGTGTTGTTCTGATCCATGGTACTTAATTATGTTATTGTGGTTTATATCTCCTTTTCCTTCTTTCTTTTACTTTTTTTGGGGGTTAGGCATGGATGGGAGGATATGGGATAGGTAAGGGGATAGGTTGGGGGGAGGTGTGGGGTTAGGATGGGTAGGGAGGGATTTATAAATAACATGTGTTTTTATTATTGTTTGTAATATTTATCTTTTGTGATTACATGTATGCTTTTCAAATTTTAAATAAAATATTCAAAAAGGGAGTAGCGTTGCACCGTGTCGGGGTGGATGAAGCTCTCCATGCTCCATCAATAGAACAGGCAACTCATCATGTAGCCATTTACCTGAATGTCCATCATTGATCTGGAGAGTTGATGGGGGCTGCCTAGGGCGAGTGTGATGGAAGCCAGTGTCAGATCGCTGCTTGTCACTGCATCAGAGAGTTAGGCCCATATGCGGCGCTGAGGAATCTCGAAGATGCAGTCCTTAGGACTTGCATGTGGTGCTGCTACTTCTTGGGTATGGTGGACCCCATGGCCTTCATGTGGCACTGCTAGGAAGGGGTAGTTTTGATCTGCACACCTTAGCATAGTGCCCTTTCTTCCCGTAGCTGGAACAGACTGCATCTTTTGCTGGTTAGCATTTCCTCGTGTGTTTCCCCAGGCCGCACTTAGGGTGCTCGCAGAGTACAGCAGCCGTGCTCAGGTTGCTGGCGAGACATAGCATAATGGTGTTGGCACTCATGGCTTATGGTTACTGTGGTCAGATCACTGGCTGAACGTGATGGTAGTGGCTTGTCCCAGGTTAGCATAGCCCAGGATAACCATGAGGTGGCTGTATTGTTGACTGAGTAGACCTCAATGTTCCGAAGGACCTCGGCGTGCGACTCCCCGGATTGCTGCATTTAGGACACTAGGAGGTGTCTGGCATAGACCTCTTTGACCTTTCTCAGGTACTGGCCTTTCAATATGTCCAACGCAGTGTCCCTGATCATTGGGTTCACCAGAGGCCCGACTCAAAAGAGCAGTACCTGTAATTTGTCGTTCTCTGACCGAACGATGGTTGATGATGCCTGCAGGACCACTTCAAAACAGCACAGCCAGAGATCAAAGTTAGTAGATGCCTCGGGTGATTGAAGGTTGATTTCCAATTTCTCTGGCTTCAGGAACTGTTCCATTATCAAGACTATTGCGAATAAAATTGATGCACATCAATGACTCAAAAGACTGATGTTGAGCAAAACTGATAGGCTTTAATTCACAAAAGAATGAAGGCACATCCCTGCTGGTCGTCTGTCCTGAACTGAGGAGGGGACTGAGGGACACTCACCTTTATTCAGGAGTCTGTGAGAGGAGCCAGTCAGCCAATGGGTGTGCCCAGACAGATAAATATATACATACAGTGGTTTACCATGCACACTTTGACTAAATACAATGAAGAACAAAGCAGGCAGTCAACCACCAGCATACATTTTATTCTGACCAGAACTTTAATTGGACTCCATCGTGTCTAGATTAGATATTCAAGCTGCTGAGAGTCCAGTGGTGTTTGTCCAAGGCTATACTGAGTTGAATCAAGCTGGATTCAGCCACTATCCATGAATTCACCCAAACTTCACCCACCCCCACTCCTATTCCAAGCCATGCCCTGTTCACTCTGCTACCATTGGAGAAAAAAGGTACAGGAGCCTGAAGCTGAGCATTCAGAAGCACAAGGACAGCTTCTTCCCCTTCTGCCATCAGATTTTTGAATAAACAATGAACCACAGACACTGCATTACTTGACCTTTTTCTTTTTTTTGCACTTGTTTTATTTATTTTGTAAGGTGATTTATATAAATGTTTGCACTGTGAAGCTGCCATATTCATGACAAATTCTGATTCTGTACTTCCCTAATGCAGAAGGATATCAGGATTATCTTGGAAGCACTTAAAAATCTTCCAAGTTTCTGACATAATTTGAAAAAAAGAAATAAAAATAAAAGATCATGACTGTATTAAAAAAAAAAACCAAGCTTTATTCTTTTCCTTCTATTGTCAAGGTTGTGGATCCATTTTTAAATATCAGGATGCTGATAATTATGTCAAATCTGCCTAAGGCAGGGGGTTGCCACCATATCTAGTCTTCACTGTTGGACTCCAAGGAGTAGAATGTTGTGAATTTTGGGGACAATTTTGCACACAGTCTGGTTCCATTAAGAGTTGCTTGCTCTTTTTGATCATGTTAGCTAGACAGCTGGGAGTCTATATTAAGTCTAAAAGTCTACCTTCCTTTGAAAGTGCCACTCAGTCAGCCTGCTTGAACCATTTGCCTTAAGGACAATCACAGATGGTGGCTGGAGAAATAAGGCAAATTCTGCTTAAAATTACGTGAGTATTAATGGGAGTTTAATTGTGTTTCATTTTTTTTCTCAACTTTATCTTTTGCAATATTAAAAGAGCCTTGTGTAATTTATAACAATAAACACAGCACAGTACAGCCCATCAGTCCATGATGTTGTTCTGACCTATAGAAACCTATTCCACCATCAATCTTACTCTTCCCGACCTCACCTCATAATCTTTTATTTGACTTACATCCATATTCCTATCTAAGAATTTTTTATATGTCCAGACTTCACCACTGGTGATGCATTCCAGGCACCCACTACTCTCTGTGTAAAAAAAAACCTCTGAAGTCTTCTGTAATTCTTCCTCCAGTCACCTTGAAGACATAGTTGGCATTGAAGTGTGGCAGTACTGAAAATATTAACTAAGTTAATTTGACCCACCTTTGATAATTGGCTCAAATACTGCTTTGGTTACCATGCTGGTATTTAATTTCATTACTGAAAGGATTCTGGGTGGCAAACTGTGCTCTATTCCAGATGAAATTTTTAAAAAAAGCATCCAAAACTGTTTGTTCAAGAGTTGCGGTCAGTTGTAAAAGATTGCAGACATTTATTCAAATAAAAACAAGGCAAATACTGAGTCTTCTGGCTAACACCACCAAAAACAGACAGCTGTTCATAGAGGCTTGTTGCATACAAAATAGTTCCCATATTAGTGCACATAAAATACTGACCATATTTCAAAAATAATCAATTGGAAGTAAATTAATGTTGGTTTACCTGGGTGATATAATGAAATGCAAATTTATTCTCAGTTGATCAATTGAATTTAACCCAATGAAAAAAAAGTAGGTCGCTTTTAATAGCACTGATAAAGTACTTCCTGATTCATGCTGTTTTGATGTACATAGACTCATTCAGTGTGGAAATGGGCCCTTTAGAAAAATCCATATATTTTTTAAACATTGCACAAATATCTGCCTCAACCACTCCTCTGGCAGCCTATTCCATACACTCACTACCCTCTATGTAAAAATGTTACCCCCTCAGGATCCTGCTAAATATCATCCCTTTCACCTTCGATCTGTATCCTCTGGTTACTGATTCACCGACACTGGGCAAAAAAAAAATCTTGGCAGTTATCTGATCTATTCCTCTCATAATTTTGTGTAGCCCTATGAGATCACCATCCCACCCAGTCCCCCACCCCACATCATCCTGCTCAACCTCTCTCTGTACCTCAGGCCTCTGAGTCGTGGCAACATCCTCATAAATTCTGCACCTTTTCCATCTTGATGACATCTTTCCTGCAGCACTGTGTTAAAACTGAACACAATACTCCATATACAAATGCAACCTCCCAACTTCTATACTCAATACTCCGACTGATGAATGAGAATGTGATGATAGCCTTTTGACCATCCTATCTACCTATGATGCCACCTTCAAGGTACTCCTGGATCCCTCTGCCTTACAACACTGCTCAGATCCCTTCCATTCAATGTGCAGGTCCTACCCACGTTAGGCCTCCCACAATTCAGACCTCACATTTCTCTGTTATAAATTCCATCAATCATTCTTCTGCCTTTATCAGATGCCCTGCTGAAATCCCTATATACGACACCCACAGCTCTGCCCTGGATAATCTTCAAAAAACTCAATCAAATTTGTGAGACATGATCTCCCACTTATAAAATCATACAAACCACTGAGGAATTTCTCGCTTGGATAAAAGAAAAATATTGGAATGACCATGTATTGAATTTTAAAGATACAGCCATCCAGTTTGGTGTTAGGCAAATCATATACAGTATGAGAAAAACATGTTTCACAGCAGGAATGCAGATTTAACATTGCAGAAAAGAAAATAAGCCATTCAAATCCTTGGGGCACCAAATCTATTCCACATATCACAAATGACACTGGCTGCTCTGCCTCAAAGCAAAAATAATCTAAATGATTATTTTCTTTATTAATGTTATTTTTCTTCTCACTGAGTTTATTGTGAAACTGGATCCACTAATGCTATGCATTTATATATAAAAATATGTTGTTGTTCAAGGGGCACCTCGTCTCATCTGGTGATACACAGATTCAGAAAAGGTTGCAGGTTGGAGTTTCCAAACTAAATTTGATGGATGGTTGACAAATAATAGGGTACATTTGCAGTTATGGGGGACTCCTCAAATTTTATAGAGTTGACTTTGAGTGGGAACTGATTAAAGAGAGTGTCGGTTTGTGATCAAACAGCTTTCTTTTGAATTTTTATTCAAACATTTGCTGATACAAAGTGAGGCCAAACTTTGAATTTATTGGTGCTTTTTATTGGTGTTTATTTCCAGGTTAAATTGTAAAACTTCTGTAGGTTTTTAAAACAGTTTTCTAAATGTCTGCACATCACAGAGATTTGGAAACCCCTTTCATGCTGCCATTGGACGTGGGTTGAACCAGGCAATTTAGTGGATATTTAGCGGGTCACTCCCAACCAGGCAGGGGGAGGGGGGTAAAAATCAACTGGGCTCTGATACTACAGACTAGGGTTGTTGCATCAGAGCCTGACCAAGTTGAATCAGCTCCATTGTGAATGGGCAACCTGTTCAACCTGGTATTGTTAGTGACATCTGTGCCTGCATGTGTGCGTGCATCAATCTGGTAGTTTTAATATCAGTCCAGTCATATTACAAAGGTTTTTAGTGTTAATTACAAACACAAAGGTTTGACAAAAGGTCTGTCAGATTGTGAGAGAGCTGGTCTGTGGGTTTGTCCTAAGTTTGAACAGTCTGAAGCCCACTGCAGTAGATTTTCCCATGGTCTTTTATACATTGCACATGTACGTCTTATTAAATTGTGTGCGTTTTTTCCCCACGGTCTTTTATACATTGTGCGCGTACATGCTTTATTCCTGCTACGGTTTCACTGTCCAGTGAGTACATAATATATCACTTGGGATATCACCACCAGAAGTTGGACCCCTCTTAGATCTGCAATAACCACATGAACCAGGGAATTCATGCTCCAGTGTGCACGGCTCACCTGTAATTGCAACACTGGTCATTTACTCACTTATTTAGTAGGTTGCCAGTGTGAAAGGAGCTAATGAAAACACTTTTTAGATGGAAAATTGAATGCTGGAATATGGAACAATAAGTAATTGCTGGAAAAATTCAGCAGGGCTAAGAAGCATTTACGTGAGAAAAATAATTTGTTTCCCACTGTCCAGTTTTAAAGAGCAATGGAATAAGCTGCCAATTCATTCATTTTGTGCTACTCACTATGCCCACTAACCCAACACTTCCAAAACATGTTCACAAGTTCTTATTTATTTTTGCTTCCAGTAAAGGCTTACCCAACAGGATGATGATGCAGAGTAGAATGGCTATCAATGCGCCAGTACTCAAACCAGCTGCAGAGAGATATGCTTCAGTGCTGCACGTCCGTACTTTGCCATTCCTCTCACAAGCACACACCCTAATAGTTAAAGTACTGGTGCTGCTTAGAATGGGAGCCCCGCTGTCTGAAACCACAATCGGCAGTTGGTAGATTTCCTGAAGGCGCCGGCTGAATTTTCTGCGCCGTATCATAATGCTGGCTGTGCTGTCTATAACAATAGATATGACACAACAGGTTATTTAAAGCACAAGTCATTTCAAAGGATTTGCTTGTACTATCAAGATTTACTCTTTAAAATACATTTAAACATTACAATGCAGAGAACAGTAAATACTTATGTTTGTTATAACTGTCACAGCATTTGCAGGTGTAAAGCCCTTGAACTTATAAACTGATCTATTATGTTTGTTCATTGAGCGATTTTTTTTGTGATAGCAGGAAAAATTTCCTTCTCTCACCAATGATTCAACCTTAACCTAAAAGAGCTATTTTTAGGATGGGTATGAACAGAATCCTGCTGGGTGGCAATGGCCACTCACTGTACAACTCATTCCACACATTATACCATTTGGAAAGTTGGTGAGGGTAACATCCAATCATGCTTGAAGTGAAATATATGCCCCCTCTCTGCTAGATGAATTTCAAGTTCAGTTAAACAAAAGCAATAAAAAATAAATGATCGGAATTGAAAGAAATGTTGACAATCAGCTAGTCTTACTAGTTTTGGGTATATTTCTGAGAACACATAGCACAGTATATGTAAACACATATAGTGCAAGGGGCTTAGATGGGGAGTATTTTAAAAAGTGCATCCAAGAGATTTTTTTAAGCCAATACGTGCACATTCATATTGGAGAAAGGGCTCCACTGAACTTAATATTGGGCATTGGTGTCAAAAGAAATGGGGGACATTTTGAGATGAGTGATTCTGTAGTTTCAAAGTACTGTGGTAATGCAATAGGATAAAAATACTCCACAGGTCAGGGTCCTAAAGTGACGGCGGGGGTGGGGGTGGGGGGGAATCCTGATCTCAATAGCATAAGACCCAACAAGTTAAAAGTAGACCAGTAACAGTTTTATGATGGCAAACTAATATCCAATAAGGAGAAGTATCAAAAAAATAAGGAGATGACAGAGTTCAGAGCCAAGATGTTCCTGAGAGGATGAAAGGCAAGGGATGGCAATTAAGGAAACCAGGAAGACAAGTGACATTGAGGATATGAATATGAAAAAAAAGGAAGAAATAAGCAACTGAAGATGGAAGTGTCCCTTGAGGAATATTGAAAGTGTAGATTAATAATTAAAATGGAACTTAGGAAGCCATGGAATATTATTAAGGTGAACACCAGAACATTCTTTAAGTGTATTAAGAAGAGATGGAAACTAGGGAAAGAAAATGTCTCTTAGGGACAAAGCATGCCAATCTGTGTGTGGACTCAAAGAATATGGAAAATTTCCAAAATTAATACTTCTCAGAGTTAAACAGGAAAGTCTGAAGATGCTGGATTGTAGTGGAATACACAAACCTGCTGGAGGATCTCAGCAGGTAATGCAGCATCTAGAGGAAGCAAAGGAAACCAATGTTTTGGGCCTGAGCCCTTCTTGACAAAGGGCTCAGGCCCCAAGCATTGGTTACCCTATGATTTATATACATACATAAATAATAACATTAATAACAGATCTAGAATTTCTTTGGGAGAGAGGAACACATCTTTTTATCATTTTTTTTCTCTTATGATGGGTTGGATAAGCCTTTATTGTAACATGAATTTCTACGTTTCCATTATTTGCATAATATTCTCACATATATCTTACTGATTGTAGATGCACTTGTGTCTAAAATGAAAACAAATATTTCCTAAATTTATTCCTGAAAGGCATTTTAATTAATAGCCATTTGAATCAAAGGAATTTTAAAAATCGTTCTCATATTTTGCAAATTAATATATTGTACATCTGTTCCCACTCATTTATAGATCCATAATTATGATGGTGAATGTTAATTAAAATACTTGTCTTAAAATTCATGTCATCAAGCATTAACTGTAAAGTGCATTAAAATAAAACTATATTACAGTTTTGCAACAGAGGGGCTCGTTTTGTTTTGGAGTTACATTGTGGTAATAGGACCTTTTGACCCATGAGCCTATGAGGCCCAAACATATAAATTAACCTACAAACCCCATATATTCATAATAATTAGTAAGCCACATCTATTAAAATTACAGGAACTAAATATCTATATTATCATTCTCCATGAACAAAGTATTTTTTTTTTAATTTTAATGTCAGAAAATTATGTTGCATGACTATTTCATCTATTTAAAATTTAAATCACAATACAAAACTAAATCAGTCTAAGCAGATATTCCACAAGAATATTTGCAGGAAATTATACATTTGAACTATCTTCCTTATCAACAGAAAATCAGCACTTGCTTAATTACTGTAATTCAGAGTTGTTTTCAATATAATAAATGATTAGTTCTACAATTAGCAGGTTAACCAAACATAAAAACAAATTTCAGATGAATGTTATGTTTGAAAATGTGTTCTGCCTTTATTCCATAAAATATAAATGTGTGACTTTATAATTTATAATTATTCATTTATAATTTCATTTATAATTTCATAATCAAATCATGAATTTAAACGGAACTTAAAATGGTAGAGTTCTTTAAAGTAAATTACTTTGAAATTTAACTTTTAATTTCTATCATGCTTTTAAGATGTCAATGGCAGATTGGAAAAGTAATTTAACAACTACATGAACACCAAATTAACTTGACCTGGTTTCAATTTAATTGTCAGCCATTATAGGTTATAGAGGTAATTAAAACTGAAGAGTAAGTAGAGTGTCAAAGCAATTCATGATGAAATAAAAATACTTCTATTAAATCAAAGCACAAACTTCTGCACAAGAATGATAAACATGACTTGGAAAAGGAGTATTTTAAAGAACACAACAACCTGAATTATGGGTGCAGGCCATTTTCCAATCAACCACTGAAAGGAATCATGCCAGATATTCTATCTGAATTCTTCCTTCCCAAAATGACCACATATTATCTCAAATTGAAGACAAGTAAAAAGAATTAAAATAATGCTTCTTGGGTTGCCAATGGATAGAACAGGGGTCTGTGCATTTGCAAAGGCTGCAAGGGTGCTGGAGGAGAGTCCATGGACCCTCAGTGACTCTGAAGGCTCGCTTTTGTTTCTCTTTCTCTCATTGTAAGGGGTGCTGCACAATGATAATGGTGACTCTTTGCCTTATGATAGGCAGAAGTAATTTTTTTTGTATTATTACATGACAATAAAGGAATCTTGAATCTAAAACAGGAAAGTCTGCTGACACTGCAATCATATGCAATGTGCAAAGTGCTGGAGAATCTCAGCAGGTCCCACAATATCCATAGAAAGTAAAGGGATATAATCCACTTTTCAGGCCTGAGCGTTCCATCAAGGGATGAGCAAAAAGCAGGCAGGTGCTTGAATAAAATAAGGGGAGGGGGAGGACCCAAGCCAACAGGAAAGAAGTCATAAGTAGATATGGGTGGGCGGGCAATAGGAAAAAATTGAGAAGTGAAAGGGAGAGAGAACAGCTGTTTGAATGGGGAAAGAAGAGAGTGGAGAAGCGGAGGAAAGGAAATAGAGGGACAGGAAAAGAGAGAGAGACAGGGGAGGGGCCTAATGGAAACTGAAGTAGTTGATGTTAATGTCATCTGCTTGGACAGTGCCTAGACAGAATGCTAGGTGTTTCTCCACTTCGCAGGTGCCCTTGTTTTGGAATGCGTGAGGCTATGAACAGACATGGGAATTGGGTGTGCAATTGAAATTTTTGGCTACTGGGAGGTCCCTGCACTGGTCAGAGTGAAGGTGCTCAACAAAATGAAATCCAAGCCTACATTCAGTCTCTTCACCTCAGTGGAAGCTCTGGAGGCAGTAGATTCACAAGTGAAGAGTTGCTTCACTTGTCGGGATTGTTTGGGGTCTTAAATGGTGGTGGTGGAGGAGTTGATGGCTTGTGAGAAGGCCTACCTCCTCCACGCAAACCCCCCAGTATGATTTTGTGGAGTAACAGGATGGGTGGGACTTCACGGTTTATGTCCGAGACCTGTAGCATGCAGGGGCCCCTCGACCGACCAATCAGTATTTCAACCCCCTCCCACTAAGACCACCGGTGGCGTAACAGGCCACCTGGCCCCACTAATTGCACACAGCACCCCACACCAATCCCAGACCGATCAACCCCGTGGTCTTATTAACCTCCCTCACCCACCAGAGACCTGGCCTATTTCACAAACCACTGCCCAGGAGCCGGCAGCTGATCCACAGCAGTCACTGTGATAGTTACCACAAGAGATGATTCCACCGGATAGGCTGAACCTGTAATGGACATTGACCCACTTCACTCTGCCAGATTCTGTTTTAAAAGAAGGGATGAATGTGGTGGAACTTCTATATAGCTATTAGCACTGTTTGTATGAATGTACTGTATAGGTTAGACTGCCCCTATACCTGTGATTCCTCCCCTCAGAATTCCCATAAAGGCTATTATGTCCAAACCCCTCCCCAGTACTTGCCTTAGAACCGGGCCAGCAACATGAGAGATGTGCTGATGTTTTATGGTGATTAAAGCCATCAATCACAACTCTCAGTCTAATGTGGTTAATCAAGAGCACTACACCCCTCTTCCCTAAGTGTTGTCAGTTGTCTATTCTTTTCTTTCTGCTCACTCCTCCCACCCCATCGCTTACTATATCCCAATCTGACAAAAAGTTTATTGAATTGAAACATGAATCCTGGTTCTTACTTCTCAAATGGTACGAAACCTGTTGAGTATTTATGGCAAGTTCTATTTTCATTTCAAGTTACAAGTATTTTGTGTCTGCATAATTTAACATCCTGCCTTCATGATTAAAGACAGTGTAATTCAGATGTCAAAAATTGCAATTCAGTTCAGATCACACCAACAGTCTGAATGTGGATCATTACCTTCATTATCCCGCAGTGTAAAATTTGGATTTGGTGGGAAAGTATCCACAAGGGAGAAGTAGAACCGTGGTCCATTGGCAAAGTCATCCTTGTCTGTAGCACTTACTGTCTGAATAACCTATAACAGGTAAACAAAATTCCATAAATCAGATGTGCCTAATATAAATTTTGATGCAACTGATAAGTTCTCCTTCGTATGTTTGTACAAAAGGTATGACAGGATTTACTTAAAATATTTAAATGTGACATTTATTTTTCATTTACTGCTTAAGAAAAAAAACACACACCTCCTCAAAAATTCATCATTTGTTGATTGAACTGAGCACACTCAAACTTAACATTTGGGCATTGCAAAATGCTTCCAAAACTTGATCTTTTAAAGTCAATGGAATATTATTTTAGACATTTCAGAGGTAGAGGAGAACAACAGTGAACATAACAAAAAGATTAGTGCAACTTACCAGGGATAAAGTTCAAGACTCTAGTATTTACCATATCCAGGTAATGTTGACGTTAATTAGTTTCCAGATCATAAATGAAAATGTAACTGATTCTACAATGAGTTCTACAAAAGAATATGTTTGTAGCCTACCTGACCAGGTTTGGCATTTTCACAAAGGATTGTGTCATAATCAATCATAACCTCTGGCGCATTATCATTAAAATCAAGAACATGAATAGCAACTTGAACTTCAGTAATCTGGCTTGGGTTATCTAAAAATAAATAACAGAAAATCCCATTAATAGTCTTATCCATCCATACTTCACAAATACACTCAAAGTATATTATGAAACTAATATGACCTTAATAAATACCCTATATACGCATGTAATAATCAATACCATGTGAAAGTCAAACCCTCTTATTTTTGGCCCCAAAATCATTTGTAAAAGTTGACACCCCCCCCCCACCTATTTTTTCCATGGCTGCCCTCCCACTGGATCTTCTGGTGGCCTGTCCACAGATTCTCGCCTAGAGCCCGGCAGACTGCCCACCCAAGCTTGTTACCACCCAGTCCTGGCCAGCAACTTACCCATCCAAGTTCCCGAAGCCTCAACGCAGACTTACCACCCAGTCCCATTGCCTGCCCGCTATCTGAGGACTCAACACCTCAAAAGATGCAGGTACTTATCGTGGTCAAAAGTACTTCACGTGAAATAGTTCACCCCAAACTTTTACCCTAAAAATTCATCCACAAAGTTCAACTATTACATGAGTATATACAACAATGCATTTTAACAGGCAACTTGACAAATCTGCCTCTAACATATGATAAAACTTCCAGTTAATGTACAAATTCTCTAATACCTCATGAAAGTTCATCAGATAATTCAACTACCAATTGAAAATTCAAAAGATATTAACTGTGCTTTCTCAATATGTATTTATTATATCTTTCTAAAACAATGGCGGCATTGCTGGATCGGCTGTAATGTCAGTGCTACTGCAGGTGAGGTCCCGGGTTAACGGAAAGTAGAGACACAGCATAGCTCCAAAGGGTCTTACTGCCCAGATGTGATGCCAATGGTCCAGTATAGTCTTTAAGCAGCATGTTAGAACAGTGGTCTTTCATGGCTTGTTTCAGCATCATGCTGAAGAAGATTGAAAAGAGGGTTGGTGCGAGAACGCAGCCTTGCTTCACGCCATTGTTAATGGAGAAGGGTTCAGAGAGCTCAATGCTGTATGTGACCCGACCTTGTTGGTTTTCGTGCAGTTGGATAACCAAGTTGAGGAACTTTGGCGGGCATCCGAGGAGCTCTAGTATTTGAAGACAACGAAGACGCTGTTTACATCCGGTACCGCACGGATGGCAGTCTCTTCAATCTGAGGCGCCTGCAAGCTCACACCAAGACACAAGAGCAACTTGTCCATGAACTACTCTTTGCCCATTCAGAGCCAGCTCTTCAGCGCTTGATGTCCTGTTTTGCGGAAACTGCCAAAATGTTTGGCCTGGAAGTCAGCCTGAAGAAAACTGAGGTCCTCCATCAGCCAGCTACCCACCATGACTACCATCCCCCCCACATCTCCATCGGGCACACAAAATTCAAAACGGTCAACCAGTTTACCTATCTCGGCTGCACCATTTTATCGGATGCAAGGATCAACAACGAGATAGACAACAGACTCGCCAAGGCAAATAGCGCCTTTGGAAGACTACACAAAAGAGTCTGGAAAAACAACCAACTGAAAAATCTCACAAAGATTAGCGTATACAAAGCCGTTGTCATACCCACACTCCTGTTCGGCTCCAAATCATGGGTCCTCTACCGGCATCACCTACGGCTCATAGAAAGCTTCCACCAGCATTGTCTCCACTCCATCCTCAACATTCATTGGAGCGACTTCATCCCTAACATCGAAGAACTCGAGATGGTAGAGGCCGACAGCATCGAATCCACGCTGCTGAAGATCCAACTGTGCTGGGTAGGTCACGTCTCCAGAATGGAGGACCATCGCCTTCCCAAGATCGTGTTATATGGCGAGCTCTCCACTGGCCACCATGACAGAGGTGTACCAAAGAAGAGGTACAAGGACTGCATAAAGAAATCTCTTGGTGCCTGCCACATTGACCACTGCCAGTGGGCTGATATCGCCTCCAACCGTGCATCTTGGCTCCTCACAGTTCGGCGGGCAGCAACCTCCTTTGAAGATGACTGCAGAGCCCATATCACTGACAAAAGACAAAGGAGGAAAAACCCAACACCGAACGCCAACCAACCAATTTTCCCTTGCAACTGCTGCAACCGTGTCAGCTTGTCCCGCATCGGACTTGTCAGCCACGGACGAGCCTGCAGCTGACGTGGACATTACCCCTCCATAAATCTTCGTCCACGAAGCCAAGCCAAAGAAAGAAAGAAAAAGAACAGTGGTTCTCAATCTTTTTCTTTCCACTCATATGACATTTTAAGTAATCCCTAATACCGTCGGTGTTCTGTGATTAGTAAGAGATTGCTTAAGGTGGTATGTAAGTGGGAAGGGAAGGTTGAGAATCACTGCTCTAGACCCAATTGTTACTGAAATATTGTGCTTGAGAAAAATTGTCATTGGCCATTTCCTTTGGAGTTATGAAATTATGCACATAATGAGTTAATTAGGTACAATTAAAACAGTGGTTTTCAAACATTTCTTTCCATCCTCATGCCACCTTAACCAATCCCTTAGTAGACCAAGGGGCTGCAGACTCCAAGGCCACAGTGGACCAGCGGCAGAAATGGTGAGAACACCAATTGTTTGGAAGGAGAAGCCTAGGAGATGACCGTACAGGAAGGTTGTCATGGCAGTGGAACAGCTAGGGGCTCAGCGGTCATGGGGTGTTGACAAATTGCAGACAATGGACTCACACCAATTACTAGGCTGCTTGATACTGGCTCATGGGAACCAGGTGTCAAAATCGGGATTTGAGAGGTTGCTAAGGACAAGTAGGACTCCTGAAGGAGCCTCTATGCTGAAAGCCTACTGACTGTAACAGAGAATTGGACCTGGAGATCAGATTACCAATGGATTGAACAGGAGTCCGGGTGGTTGCAGAGGTTTCAGGAGGACTGGAGGCACATCTATAGACTCTCAATGTCACTGAAGGGCTCTCATTTGCGATGAGTCAGCATACAGGAGGGAGATTGAAAACTTTGCTGAATGGTGTATTTACAGCAACCTCTCAATCAATGTCACCAACATGAAGGAGCTGGGTCTTTTGGAAGCAAAACCATAGGTGAATCATCCAGTGATCATTGGTGGATCAGAGGTGGAAAGGGAGTGAAAATATAAATTAATTGGAGTCACTACCTCAGAGAACCTATATTAGATCCAACACACAAATGTCATTGTGAAGAGAGTCCATAAGCACCTCTACTTTTTTCAGGAGTTTCTGGAGGTTTGATATGACATTGAAATTCTTGGCATACTTCGACAAATGTGTAGTGTTATGTGTGCTGACTGGCTTCTTCATGACCTGGTATGGGAGCACTCAAACCCCTTTGCAGAAAGCCCTATGAAAAGTAGTGGACGTAGCCCAGTACATCACAGGCAAAACTCTCTCCACCATCAAGAACATCTAAAGGGGATGTTGCTGTAGGAGAGCAGCAGCAATAATCAAGGATTCACACGATCCAGGACATGTTTTGTTCTCACTGTTACCATCAGGAATGAGATGTTGGACCTACAAGGCTTGTACCATCAGGTTACAGGAACAGCTGCTACTCTTCACCTCTTCACCATCAGACTCCTCAACAACAAACTCAATCAGAGACTCATTTAAGGAAAAATTCTTTGCACATTATTTATTAATGAATTTTTTTTCTTCTTTATTGGTTTGTTTACATTCTCTTTCTTTTTTTACCTTCCTCTCTTTTACCTACATATCTTTTATATTCTTGAGTATAGTTTATAGTTTAGTAGAAATTCTGTCGTGCCTACAAGAAAAAGAATCTCAAGTTTGTATGTAATGTCATGTATTATTTTGACATTAATTCTGTACTTCTCTTTCTCTTTGTTTGCTTATGACGGGCAAAAGTGAATTTCTTTTATATTACATTTTTTACTATTACATGACAATAGAAGGAATGTTGATTTTGATCTTTGTATAATATGAATGAATGATATGCAACTTAAACAGAGTGGAGAGAGTGCAGAGAAGGTTTACCAGAATGTTACCTGGGTTTAACCATCTAGAGTATAGGGAGAGATTGGACAGATTAGGTCTTTATTCTTTGGAGCGTAGAAGGTTGAGAGGGGATTTGATAGAAGTATTTAAGATTATGAAAGGGATAGACAGAGTGGATGTGGATAGACTATTTCCGTTAAGAGGAGGAAAGATTAAAACAAGAGGATATGAGTTAAGAATTAAGGGGCAGAGGTTTAGAGGTAACATGAGGGGGAACTTCTTTACTCAGAGAGTGGTAGCCGTGTGGAATGAGCTTCTGGGAGAAATAGTGGCGGCGGAGTCAATTGTATTATTTAAGAAAAGGTTGGACAGGTATATGGATGAGAAGAAGATGGAGGATTATGGGCATTGTGCAGGGAGGTGGGACTAGAAAGGGGTGTTTGGTTCGGTGCAGACTAGAAGGGCCTAATGGCCTGTTTCCGGGCTGTAATTATGTTATGTTATATTATGTTAATTTCATGTTTGATAATGTTCTCATTTATTAGCTAGGTTAAATACACCTTTATATCTCCTGCGAATGAACTGGAAAAAATACATGTTTACTGAGTTGGCAATTATGATTCAATAATGGGTTGTAGGCTGGGATATTGAAGCCAATGGAACAAAAATCAGATGAGGAGCTAAAATGCGTAGTTGATCTGATTCCTTCTAATACTCAGCAACTATGTTTGGCTGAAATCACCACCAAGACTTTAAGTAGCTTGAAATAAATTCACAAACAATAGAAACATGCTGCACTTCAAATTTGTATATCACAATTAACTCAGTCAAATGGAAAGGCTTGCAGCAGGGAAACTCAAATGAAGAGCAACTTGGAACATTTAGGGATAGTTGAAAAATATGCTACTAACCTGACAGTTTAATGATTTGGAACTATTGAAAATACAGTAAAAACCCCTGGTATCCAGAATTCAAGCAACCTGCAGCTTCAAGTAAGCGGCAAAAAAAAGAGGAATTTTTTTTAACTTAAAAAAGAATAAAATAACAGATAAAAAATGCACATTTAAAATTGTAAAAGTAAGTGTTCTCTGAGATAGCACATAAAACTTTGGTGAAGGTGAGAGTTTATATTTAGCCAGCAGAGTACCTTGGTCGTACTTTGCTCGTAGCAGCTGGTTGAATAAGCAATGGCATTGCACAGGATGAAGAGCTGGTTGATGCTGCTTGCTGTTGGGGTGACGCTCTTAAAGTGTCTCCTTATCCCTGCTTATTAGGAGTTTCCCCCATCAGAGGGTTTATCAGTAAACTTGGAGGGAACTGAGTTAATTATCTATAATATCATGGTTGGCCCTTTGGGTGAAACAGGGGAAGGGGAGGAACCTGCAGATGCAGCAACGGTTAAATGTTTTTAAAGAAGGTGATTGAAAATAAAGTAAAATGCTTTAAGGCTTATATATTCATGCAAGTAAGTTCGTTCAGTGTAAGTGCAGTGTAGTACTTTTTTTCTTTTAAAATGCAGGTGTATTAGGTAGGTATTGTAAGAGTAAGTCTTAAATGACCAGAAAATATACTTATCCAGCATCTACCAATCTCCATAGGTGCTGGATACCAGGTGTACAACTGTAAGATATTTGTAAGATATTTCAAATCACATACTGTAAGATATTTGTAAGATATTTCAAATCACATACTTACCAAGTTCTGATGCAATAACTGTGATGTTGTGCCATGGTAATTCTTCCCTATCAAGTTCCTTTGTGGTCTTAATAACTCCACTGTTGGCATCTACTCTGAAATACCCCCCTGCTTCTTCATCATGTTCAATGAAGTATCTAATAAGAAATAATTAAAAATTACTTGCTATATAAAAAAATGACACAATTGCATCTTAAATGTCAAAAATATAAGACCTAGAAATAAATTTATTTCAACTTAGAATTAATCTGAAATATTTATTTCATTAAATCATACTCTTCATTTCTTCCTATTCAATTTCATAACTTGAACATCAAATTCTTTATATTGATGAGTGATTTGTTATTGAAGTAAAATCTTAAATTTCTCCACCTGAAAAATGTGTGACAAAATTGATCAGTTAGCTTCTTTTAATTTAAGTAGTAAGGTTGAAATGAAAATGAAGGAATGGAATTTATAAAACACCTTCGCCAGTTTCAAGATATCCCAAAACACTTTGCAAGCAATTCAATCAAATACAAGTACCGTCACAGTTGCAGAAAAAAAAACTATTAGTGTAATGAACCACCTAAAATAAAACCATAGCACTTTGGTCAGTGCCTCTGAGGAAAGTTATTCAGCTGTTCTGCATCTGGCCAACATACATTTGCTTATAAGCCAGCCCCGAAACATGCAGTAGAGGAAAAGGCCATAGATATCACATGATTCTAAAGCCACTTTCTTGAAGTATGAAGGAAGCCAGGTAAGTAATCTGCTGTTAAGTAGAAGGACAGGAATATCAATGCTTGTGTATGATCAGCAAGCAGTCATAGCGGGGAGATATGGGAATGGGCAAGGATTTGGGATGGGGGATTAGATGGACAGCAGCTTTGCTAGTTAGGCATTCAGGTCAGTGGCTCAAGGGAAGTGATTGGTTGTTGAAGTGAGAGTTGGTTTGATAATTCAGTGAACAGTTTGGTAGGGGATCTCTTTGGGGAGAAGGTTGGGTTAGATGAACCAAAGAGAAAGCAGATAAGTACCTGGGATTAACTCAGCCAGGTTGAGTTTAGGTCCATGAGTCAATAAGACTTAGGAGTGCAATTAGGCTATTCAAGTCAGCAAGTCTGCTCCTCCATTCAAATCATGGCTGATGCTTTTTTTTTCTTTTAACCCTATTTTCATACCTCCTCCCATTACATGTGACAATCTTCCTAATTAAGAACATATCAGCCTTATCTACAAATATACCCAAAAACTTGGCCTACTAACGTATTTAGCAATCAATTCCACAGATTCACTGCTCTTTAAATGAAGAAATTTCTCCACATCTCGATTTTAAAGGGATGGCCATTTATTCTGAGGCTGTTCCCTCTGGTCCTAGACTCTCCCACTTCTGGAAACATAATCTCCACATCATCTAGCCCTTTCAGTATTCAGTAGGATTCAATGAGATCCTCCCTCACCTCCCCCATCCTTTTAAACTCTAATGAGCATAGGCCTACATCCTTGGGATCATACTCGTAAACTTCCTTTGGATCCTCTCCAAATCAGCACATCCTTCCTCAGTTATGGGGACCAATGTATTGCAGTACATCTTTGCATTTATATTCTTGTCCTTTCAAAATGCTAACAGTGCATTTGGGTTCCTTACTGCACGAGGGCTCCCAAGACCCTTTGGACCACTGCTCTCTGAATTTTCTCCCCATTTAGATAGTAGTCTACTTATTTATTCCTTTAACAGAAGTGCTTGACCATTCATTTCCTTATACGGCATTCGATCTGCCACTCTTTCCCCATTCTCCCCACCTATCAGAGTCTCTCTGCAGACTCCCTGCTTCCTCAGCATTACCCGTTCCTCCACCACTCTTCATATCCATCAGTAAAATTGGCCATCAATTCTAACATCCAAATCATTTACATATAACATGAAAAGTAGTGGGCACAGGACTGACTCCTCTGAAACACCTTTCATCACCTGCAGCAAAGGCCATGTTTTTTCCTACATTTTTCCACTTACCCACCAGACAGCCAATCTTCAATCCATGCTGGTACATGTCCCACAATACCATAGGCTACTATCTTGTTTGGCAACCTCATGCGTGGCACTTCATTAAGGACCTTCTGAGAATCCAAATAAATAACATACACGGACTCTCCTTTATCTGTATTTCTCATTACTTCCTCAAAGAACTCCAGCAGGTGTGTCAAGTAAAAGTGCCCCTGAAGGAAGCCACACTGACTTTAACTGATTTAACCTTGTACTTTCAAGTACTCTGAAACCTCATCCTTAATAATGGATTCTAGAACCTTGCCAACTAGTGTAGCCAGGCTAACCAGCCTATTGTCTTTTGCCTTACTTTAACAATGTAATGACACTTTCCATTTTCTAGTCATTATTAATGCATTTACAATCTCTTCAGCTATCACTTTCAAACCCTTGAGTATAGTCCGTCCCATCCATATGACTTATCCACCTTCAGCTTCCCCAACACCTTCTCTGTAGAGATGCTGACCACACTCACTTCTGCTCCCTGACTCTCTCAAATTTCTGACTCAATACTTGTATCTTCAACTGTGGAAACTGATGCAAAGTACCTTTTCAGTACATCTATCATTTCTTTGTTCCCCTTTAGCACTTCTCTAGCATCATATTCCAGTGGTCTGATATCCACTCTTGACCTTTTCAACTTTTTATATTTGAAGAAAAGAAGATGGTGTCCTAACTTTTATTATTGGCTTGCTTACCTTCATATTTAATCTGTCCTCCCCTTATTGCTTTTTTTAAATTGCCTTTTGTTGGTTTTTACTTCCAGCATCCTGCTAATTTTTGCCATAGTGCATGTCCTCTCTTTTGCTTCTAAGCTGCTTTTGACTTCCCTTGTCAACCACAATTGCTTCCCCCTCCCTTCAGAATGCTTCTTGTTTGGGATGAAGTGATCCTGCATCTTTCAAATTATTCCAAGAAACTCCAGCTATCGCTGGTCTACCGTCTTCCCTGCAGAAGCAGATGTCACAAGTGCCATGACAGTTTACTTCAGATTGGGAAGTCGGTGGTCAATGTAAGCTACGCATGCTGATTAAATAATTACTGAATTGGGGTCCTAGCATGTGGTCCAAACTAATGGATGTGACTGAATAAGCAATAGAGAAGATCCAGAATAAAACACACAAAATCTTTATGAATGTTTATGATTTTCAATAACTTCTCCGAAACCATTAAAATTAGATTATGTGTCACATTAAAGATGGTGCTGGATGAACATATCTAAATTATTTCAGTGATGTCGACTGAGGGATACTTGGCCAGTCCATCAACGAGTACCCTGGGAATAGTTTTAAAGTTTATGGGGAGAGAGAGAAATATAGTTAAAGTTGCAGGTTTATGATCTGACAACATGTCTGGAAACTTAGCTCCCTGCTCCACTCGCTTGACACCTATGACGGTGTAGCTTGGTACAACAACACCATTTCAAAATTTACTGATGATACCACTGAAGTGGATGATAATAATATAACAGTTTAATCAAAATAAGAAAAGAAAAACAAAACATCATGTATATATTAACTTCTAAGGGCTAATTAGTAGACAGTGATTTTTGGAGACTGAAGTTCTCTGGTCCATATTATATAATACTGTTATTGCAGAATTCTATTTCTGATATTTAACCAAGAATTGACTTCAATTTTTAAACAAATACAAAACTGTGCAGGATAATCTTTGGGGCATACATAAAATTTCAATGAAATTTAAATTTCATTCATAAAGTCCTAAAAAATTGCAACATAATCTATTATACTGTTAAACAGAGTTGACAAGTTGTTTTGAAGAATTTATTTAAATAATAATTATTATTTCAGTGAGCACTGATCTCAAAATTAACACTTAAACGCATTCTTCCTCATAGATTTAAAATGATGAGGGCATTCAGTGTCACATATAGTTACGTACATCAGGCTTTATGCCTAGCATTTGGGATCCAACTTCACCATTGGAAGGCACTGACTGTTCATATCTTTTGTTCCATGGCAAATGCTCAGCTCACATTTATTTTACCCAATACATCTGCTTCAAGAATCCAGTGATAAGCTCTCTGGAATGGTGCCATAGATTTGTTTAACCTTCATTTTTGGATAGAGATGAGGCCTCTTTTAATGCATCATACAAAAGGAAGTACCACAAACAGGACTGCAATAAATTGGTCTTGCAATCTTGATTTTTATGCTCAACTCCCAGAAGTACTAAAAGCCACAAGCTTCTGATTTGCAAGCAAGGTGGCTCCCTGCCAAGCCACACCCTAAGCTAAAACCTCACATTTTGTAAGTACAAATCGCACTGGAGTGCATAATGCACTGACTGAGAAGACATTTGTAGTGTTTCAGATGTACCTACATGAGCATTTGACTTGCCAAAGCATCAAAGGGGTGGGGCAAGTTTTCTGGAAATGAGATGAGTAGAGATATGATGGACAGGATGGATGGACCAAATGGCCTATTTCTGTGCTCTACGATTTTATGACTTAACAACACTCAACCCTTCTACAAATGAGAATTTAACAGAAATTCAGGATCCTTATGCAAACTTTAATTTATCAAAAAGGGAGTTTAACTTAATACACTGTTAAAGGAAAACTGATCACCTATGTCTTGTCAACTCTGATTAGAATGGAGGTTCTTTATACTTTGGAAAGATCTGCAGCTGGAAGTCAAAATATCAGATGGATTAATACAAGTAAGTAATGATTGGAAGAAATGACAAGTAACTTATTTAAATAGTCATATTGGTGTTGGAAATTGACTTGATTTTTCCAGGCTTTGCCTTGTTTTTCTAATTTATATTTTCCAATGGCTTTGACTGAATTTATCAGTGGTGGAGTACAAAATACTTGTTCTCCTTTAGCATGTAATAATAATTGCAGGTCGGTTATAGGTCAGCTCAGATTTCCTCCCACACAGCAGTGAAGATAACATCATTTGACCCTCACTTCAGAATAGTATTCACAGAACAGTGATTTCTTAACACATTTAACAGCCATCCTGCCAGGGCATTCTCTACTGTGAGTCTTCTTGTCCAGGCTTAGCACAGATGGAAGTTCGCTGAAATTTAAAAAAAATCTGATTTTGATCAATGTCAGACATCAGGGATGAAAAAGGCTTATTCTATTTCATTGCGTGACTCAGTCTACTTCTATACGTGATTTAAATGAAAGAAAGATTACATTAAAAAAATGGATGTGACAGTCTTGCGGATTTCATATTCCATTTCTTCCAAATTATGAAGGGGCCTTGGAAGATAAGATCACCCTTCCACCTTTGTGATTTAAAAGACATTTCAATTTTTGTAAGCCAAAGCTAAATTATTTATTGCATATCATAACCCCTATGCGTCGAAACATCAAAGCTGAGGAAAAAAATTGACAAACCTTTCTTAAGCCACTTGACACACTATTCATATATTGTATAGATTTTGTGACTGCTCCAAGACACTCTCTAATGCAAACCAAACATGCACTGAATTTAAATTTAATCGACTTCTCAATCTTGGCTATTTCCCCTTCCCCTAAACCCAATAATTTATCAATCAATACACCCTGAATAATGAAAAGATTAACGTTATGATACTTTAATGAAAAAATTCAAGTTCAATTTGATCAGTCTGATGCCGTATGTCAAAATTATTCTCTTTGCATTATCTATAGCGCAGAATACAGGAATGGAAGGAAGTCTCTGTTTAAATTGAATATGTTCACTTCCAATTCAAGACCAGTTTCACATATGCCAAAGAACAATCAATCAATTAGAATAAATCTGCATTTTTATATTACTTTGTAAACTTCTACTGTTTAAGCAAGAATGACAACAGACAGTATCCACCACTGGAGAAGTTGTTGGTGAGTCATAAAACTTTTTTGATGCTATTATTTATCTTTATAACATACTAAATAGTGTTTTAAACTTATCATTAATATTCGTGCATAAAGCAAAAAATGTTGTACCGAAATTCGAGCTCAAAGTAGGGGTGGGGGGGGGGGGGGGGTCACATTATACACGAGGTTATTATTTTAACAAATTTTTCTGCCAGGTTTTACGGTCAGTAAGATTATCAGCAGCCGCCTTCATTGATAGCCCCTCGACTAGGTTGGGGGGGGGGTGAGATGGCAATGCGAATCAGGCGGGGGAGAGATGGCAGCGTGAATCGGGCAGGGGAGAGATGGCAGCGCGAATTGGGCGGGGGGGAGAGATGGCAGCGTGAATTGGGCGGGGGAAGAGATGGCAGCGCGAATCCGGTGGGGGAAGAGATGGCAGCGCGACTTGGGTGGGCGAGGGGGAGAGATGGCAGCACGACTCAGGCGGGCGAGGGGAGAGAGAGACTCCAGCATGACTCGTGTGGTCGAGGGGGAGAGATGGCAGCGTGAATCTGGCGGGCAAGGGGAGAGAGACGGCAGCACAAATCGGGTGGGCAAGGGGAGGGGTCACATTATACACGGGATAACATTTTTCTCCCTTAAAAATGGGGGATCGCATTATACACAAAACACATTATACATGAATGTTTACGGTATTTCACAGCTCCTTTGAATTATACATTCCTCTTGGGAATGCAATGTGGTGATAATGCTGTAGAAATTATGGGCCCAACTACCAATGTAACAAATACTGGATGCTTTTTTTCATTTTGTTGAATACAATATTTGAATTTTTTTTTAAATTCCCAGTTCTTACTATTTCTCATTTTAATGCACAGATTTGCACACATTGGGTCATAGACTTCATTGAGATATAATAATACAGTTGTACTGCACAGAAACAAGCCCTTTGACCAAACTTATCAGTGCCAACTGAGTTTCTTGTCTATGCTAATCCCATTTGCCAGCATTAGGCCTGTATCCCTTGATTCCTTTCCCACCCAAGTCCATGTACAAATAGCTTTAAAATATTGTATCAGCTTCTGCCACTTTTCTTGGAGCTCTTTCCTTATAAGTTCTATCCTCTATATGAAAATTGTTCCTCAGATCTCCTTTAAATTTCTCCCTCTCACAATAAATGTAACCTTCTGGTTTGAGATTCCCTCACCCAAGCAAAAAAAGATTAAATATCTAACCCAGCTAATTTTATGGACCTCTATTGGTCATTCCCCAACCACTTATGTTCCAGTGAGAATAAACCCAGCATATCTGATCTCTCCTTGTAAGTAATACCTCCATTCCAGGCAACACTCTGCTTATTGTCTTTTGCACTCTTTCTAATGATAGCTCATTCTTCCTTTAATGTGGTACTAAAAATGCACAGAATACTCCAAGTGTGACCTAACTAATGTCTGCTATAGATGCAGCATCACATCCCAACTCTTATATTTATAAAAACAGACTTGTGAGTGCCTTCTTCACTGCCCCATCCACCTGTGTTACTACCATTTTCAGGGAGCTAAGAACCAGCCCCACTAGATCCTTCTGTTCATCAATGCTCCTGAGGGACCTGACAGTATATATCCTGTCAGTATTTGACATCCATGGGCAGTGAGAATGCTGAACGACCAAAAGAACTGCTCACAATAACCATCCAAGATTCTCATATATACAATTTATTTATTTGCATTGATGAAATACTTGTCCTGCATATGTATCGCTTGTCTGTATGTAGGATATGTCTGGTTTTGTGTCTGCACGTTTTGCACTGAGGACAGGGATCACAATAAACTTGTCTTAATTGTTGCTCATATCTGTTTTAAGTTCAGCTATTCACAATTCATTCTTTTATATAAACTGTAATATTACACTCATAATACTACAATCTACCAGTTCAAGCATGTGAGCTTCATTTTTGGCTTGCCTAGGAACCCTTAACTTTTTCTTGAGGCTTTAAAACTCAAATGGCACAGCTTTAAAATTATATTAAATTTAGACATACAGCACAGTAACAAGTCCTTTCATTTCAAAGCTTGTGCAGCCCAATTGCACCCAATTAGCCTACAATCCCCATACATTTTGAAAGGCAGGTGAAAATAATAGCACCTGGAGGAAATCCAAACAGACATGGGGAGAAGGTACAAACTCATTACAGACAACGCCAGATTCAAACTTTGGTTCGCTGGTGCTGTAACAGTATTGCAAAAACTGCTATGCTAATCATGTGACCCTTTTAATTTACTGGTCCATTTCCATAATTGTGTAATGATGAATCAAACTCTCATCGTTATAGGCATCAGAAATAAACATTGTCCAAAATGTTGCTGATGTTTGAAAGCAGAAACCAAACAATGGAGAAATACAACAGGTCAAGCAGCATTTGCAGAGAGAGGATTAAAGATAACATTTTACATTGAAGACCTGCACTGAAATTAAGAGTCTCAGCATGAAATATTGAGAGTGTTAGTCTCTCCATGGGAACCTTATGATTATTGTCAGGAGAACTTATTGATTCTCAACATAATTTATTGAGCAATAAAGCTGAAATGTAAACATTTATAAAATACACACATTTCAGGGTTTTAATTAAACGTAGATAGATCATACCTGATGAGGCTTTGGGCACTGTCAGGGTCTTGTGCAGATACTGTTCCAACCATTGACCCTGGTTTAGCATTTTCATTAACATCCATCACGTAAAATGGGAGTGAAAATACTGGGGGCTCATCTACATCTCCCACTATAATTTTGAGAGTGGCAGTGTCCTTGAAGGGGCCCATGTTCCAAAAACGAGGATCAATGTGAGAATTTTCACCTTCAATCATCACAGTGTACATTTTCTTGTTTTCATAGTTCAGTGGCTGAAGCATGAATACACCACAAAGATAATTCAATTATTAACTGCCCATTTAATGCTAAACTACTGTCATTTCAAATTCTGAAAAATAAATGGTTGTTACCTTTTTTAGAATAATAACTCCTTCTCTGGTGTCTTTGTCAGTAGTAATGGTGAAAATGCCCAATCCATCTCCATCAATGATGCTGTAGCTCATTTCGGCATTCACACCAATGTCAGGATCAATTGCTTTAATCTTACCTACAGCTGTGCCCACTGTGGCAGACTCAGGAACATAGAGCTGGTAGTGTTCTGCAAATAGACAGAGGTGCATAACTTCATGATGATCTCTAACAGAGCAACATCACAAATACAAAGCCATTCATAATTTAAAATAAAATGTAGCATGTAATGCTTTCATGCATTTTTGTTAAAGAGAGGATGAGCCACAGGTTGCTTATGGTTTTTGTGGCAGGAAGCCCAGATCATTTTATCATCCAGGATTCATTTGTTTCTAGATCAGTCCCTTGTCCAAAATCCATGTGACTCACATGATGTCTTGCAGGAACTGTGTCAGTAGTTTGCTATGAGTCATGAATGTCTGGGTTAGTCTAAAGGCACTTTCAGGTGGCCAATTGCCCCGCATGTAAAGCCGCATGTTTAGCCAATATGCAGCTGTTTTGAAGCCACCTGAATGTGCAGGAGGTGCTCTTGAGGCAAGCTACGTAACCCTCCTCCGAGAGGGATAATCGGCTCAGCTCAGTGGCTCCCCCAGCCACCTGAATGCAGCTGGCTGAAAGTGGATGTTAAAGGGTCAGGTTGCTGATCACAGCTGACACTGGGCAGGAGCCGGAGTGTGCTCAGAGCCGCATCCTGTGCAGCTGTGTCCTTCAGGTGGCCAGCGTTGCGCTTTAAACACTGCCACCTGAATGGCAATTTAAAAGGCCACCTCTGCTTCTTCAGGCGCATTCTTAGCATAGAATGTACCTGAAAAAGCCTTGAGAGTGGAAAAATAGTCTGGGGATAAAAGTGGCTGATCACAAGGAGTCTTTCAATTATTTTATGAAAATACTGCATATCCAAACCCATTGACATTAGAAGGCTCCTGTGATCATCAAATATGCTAATCTGCTGAACTACTGCCACACTGTTCACTTGTTGATGTAAAACTCTTCCATGTGTCAATTCGAGTAGCAGGCCTCAGAGACATGAAATAACTTTGTCTTAGATGCAAGTCACACACTTTTGACATCCACTCCATGAAAAGTCTGAACAGCATCTTGTATTATTGGGCTTTTTTCTCCTCTGTTAAAATAGTTTACTATGTCATGATCAATCTAGAAATAAGGATAATCCACGGCATTTTTCCATTGCCAACAAATGAAAAGAACGTTGTAGCTCTAAATATGATGTTAAAAAAATAAGGGGCATCCTCAGCAAATCAAGGCAGAAGCTGTGGAAAGAGAATACCAACATTTTTGGGCTTAGCCTCCTGCTTCCTCTCTGTCTCTGTTATTCTCTCCAGTTTGATGATCCTGTGACAGCTTGATATTCCTCCAGCTATTTATGGTGGATCCTGTACCTCTTTGCCCCACCACTGGGCCCACCCCCCCCCCCCCACCTTTAAGACAGGCTATACTCCAGAATTTTACTTTACATATTCTAATTCACCCTTATCCTGCCAACAATCAAAACTGTGGACATCCTTTGGTCATACACTAAAACCTCAACATCAAAGTTTATCTTCTGCTTCTGCATAGCATTTTTATGTTTATTGAAGGTGCCTTGATAATTCAAGTTGTTATTGTTATGTCACAATTACCAGTCTCTAAATACAGCAAGATCCTACACAACTTTAATCCAAGCAATAATTCCAACTCACCAGCTGCTACCCCAACATTCAAGCAATCCTCTGAAATTTGGAAAGAAAATACTTCATCTTAAGCTTTGATGTAAAATCAACATTCAGAGCAACAATTGACCCAACTGCACCAATGATAGGAGAAAAAAGTGTAGGTAAGGAGATGTTTTTTTTCATATCATAGGAACATAGGAACATAGGAAGTAGGAACAGGAGTAGGCCAAAAATGGCCCATCGAGCCTGCTCCGCCATTCAACACGATCATGGCTGATCTAATTTATGACCTAACTCCACCTACCTGCCTTCTCCCCATATCCCCTAATTCCTCTATCATGTAAAAAATTATCTAACCAAATTTTAAATATGTTTAATGACCACTTCCCTGGTTAGAGAATTCCAAACATTCACTACTCTCTGGGAAAAACTATTTTTCCTCATCTCTGTCCTAAATCTACTCCCCCGAATCTTGAGACTGTGTCCTCTCGTTTTAGTTTCCCCGGCCAGCTCAAAAAACTTTCCTACATCTATCCTATCCAATCCTATATGTTTCTATAAGATCTCCTCTCATTCTTCTGAACTCGAGCGAATACAATCCTAGACGATTTAATCTTTCATCATAAGTCAACCCCTTCATCCCAGGGATCAATCTAGTAAATCTCCTCTGGACCGTCTCCAAAGCCAGTATATCCTTCCTCAAATATGGAGACCAGAACTGGACACATTACTCCAGATGCGGTCTCACCAGTACCTTATACAATTGCAACATTATCTCCCTACTCCTGAATTCAATTCCTCTAGCGGTGAAGGCCAACAGTCCATTTGCCTTCTTAATAACCTGCTGCACCTGCAACCTAACTTTTTGCGATTCATAAGTATCCTTTTGAAAGGGATTACTTTTTATCTACCTAAGCCTCCTAGTGAAAGTGTACAGCAGCTGATTTCATCAAAATCAGGAAATCAGAGAGAGACAACAAAAACAATGCAAATGCCATCAACAATTCATTGTTATATGCCACACCCCCTACATTGAGACAAACTATAATTTTTGATCATGCATCACATAGATTAAAAATTAACACATACTTTGTGGGAATCTGGGAGGATTGTCATTGGCATCGGTTAGTGTGATATTAATAGTTGTGGAGCCCGAAAGTCCTCCTATCTGCCCGGCCATATCTTTGGCTTGGATGACAACTGAATATTGTTCTCTTGCTTCCCTGTCCATATTGGGTAAGGCTGTTCTGATGATTCCTGCAAATTGGTTGAAAGAAAATCAATAGTTTAATATCCATAGAAAATAACAGGTTATTTTGTGTAAAAAGTATTATTTCACACAAGCTTGCAGTGAGATTAAGGGTTGTCTCTCTGATGGAGGATCTGAGTCGATAGATATAACACACCTTTCCTGAATTAAAAAGAAATGGAGAAACTATTGGAGAGGACAAAAATTTATCAGAATCAGAATCAGAAATTATTGTCATGAACAAGTCATGAAACTGGATGTTTTGTGGCACTTGTGGAAAACCATGATCAGACTAGGGATAATCAGCGTGGCTTTGTGAGGGGGAGGTTATGTCTTACACATTTGATTGAGTCTTTTTGAGGAGGTGACAAAGGTGATCGATAAGGAAAGGGAAGTGATGTTGTCTACTTAGACTTCAATAAGGCATTTGACAAGTTCCCTCAAGGTGGGCTGATCCAGGAGGAAGAGATGGATGGTGAGATAATACATTGGAATCGGAATTAGTAGGTCCAAGGAGAGTGATGGAAAGATGTTCTTCCATAGGAATTAGTGTTAGGATCTCTGTTGTTTGTGATATACTGCATATATAAATTCCGTGGATGAAAAAGTAGGTGGATGGGTTAGTAAGTTTGCAGATGACAAAAAGATTACTGAAGTTGTGGACAGTATAAGAGCCAATCAAAAAATACAACAGACCATAAAGTATATCAGGTCGAGATGTGGACAGAGAAATGGCAAACGGAGATAAATGTGACATACTGTACTTTGTGATTTCAAATGTATACAGTTGATGGCAGAGCTCTTAAAAGCATTAATGTCTAACGGTATCTGATGGGTCATGGTCCATAACTCCTTGAAAGTAGCCACACAAGTAGATAAAGTGGTAAAGAAGAAATATGGTATACTTAGTTTCATTGGTCAGGGGGCTGGATATAAGAGTAAGGAAATTATGTTGGGCCTATATAAAACTTTGATTAGGCCACACTTGGAGTATTGTTCAGAATTCAGATTGTCCTATTACAGAAAAAATGTGGAGGCTTTCAAATGTATACAAAAAGATTAATCATGATGCTCCCTAGATTAGAAACTATGAGCTATGAAGAGAGTTTGGACAATCTCTGGAGCATAGGAGGCTGAGAGGAGACCTGATAGAAGTTCATAAAATTATGAGAGGCATTCGTAGGATAAGCAGTCAGAATTTTTAACCCCAGTGTAACAACATTCAACATCAGAGGATATGTGTATTTCCAGTATTTCTGTATTTTCAAGACACATGGTTAAAGTGTGGTAGTAAGTTTAAAGGAAGTGTGCAAAACATTTTTTTCTTTCCATCATACAGAGTGTGATGAATGCCTGGAATGGGATGTCAGGGGTGGTAGTAGATGCAGATACAATAGTAAGATATAAGAAGCCTATAGACAGATGTGCAAGCCACAGCGTTTTACTTTAATTTGTATCATGTTCAGTACAGGTATTATGGGCTGAAGGGCCTGTTCCTGTGCTGCACTGATTTATGTTTTATGCAAGTAGATTAAATACAATAATAATGCTTAATGTTAAAACAATGCATTATAAAATGTACTTTAAAGATGATTAACTTTAAAACAAAGTAAATTAAACCAAATTCTCCTTATTTATATAATTTTGCCTCATTAATAATTTCTGTTTCAAACTTTTTGACTTTAATTAACTGTGGAGTTCTGACAGATCAAATTGCTTACCTTTTAATTACATAAATATATTTACATCTTCAAGGACTGTAAATGACTCACAATGTAATTAAAATGCCTTATTGAAACATTAATGTGAAATATGATTAATTTGCACCTGACTCTGCCTGAAGACAATAACTTTTAATGTCTATCCGATCCTGAAACACTCACACATCAACAATTTATAATAGTGAAATAACTACAAAGTTGTCTGTAGTAAACTTCAACAAAATAAAACATTTTGTAAATGATAAATTTAGCACCGAATTTGATAACTAACTGATATATAACAGGGTTAGATTTTTTTAAATGATCTTAGCATGTCAGTATGGTATAAAGCAGAATATGGGGACTGACGGCCTTGATAAAGCCATACACTGAGCAAAATGAGCTTTGGAGAAGAGCCATTAATATCGCCATGGCATCCAAACATCCTAATAAGAAACATTAAGAACAAATGAGGTATTTTGGCTTGGAAGGTAGTCAGGACCACATGTAAATCAAAACAATTTTAGTGGCATGTTTAAGGTTAATTTGGAACATTACAAATCCAGATACCTGAACGAAAATATGTTAAGCTAATGAAAGCAAAAATTATAACAGGACTTAGAAAAAGAAGCTTCACCTGGAAATGTAATTATCATTCATACTGGTCTTTAAGGCAAGATAGAAAATGCAATACAAATGCCATGGATTTAGAACCACAGATCAAAAGAACATTTCACCACAGAAACAGGCTCTTCAGCATTTTAATCTGTGCCAAACTATTATTCTGCCTTGTTCCACTGACTAGTTCATATCCCTCAATGCCTCTTCCATCCATGAATGATCCAATATTTTCTTCAATGCTAAAGTTGAGCCCGCATTCACCATTTCAGTTAGCAGCTCATTTCATGTGTGAAGAAATTTCCCCTAATAACATAATATAACATAACAATTACAGCACGGAAACAGGCCATTAGGCCCTTCTAGTCCACACCGAACCAAACACCCCTTTCTAGTCCCACCTCCCTGCACAATGCCCATAACCCTCCATCTTCTTCTCATCCATATACCTGTCCAACCTTTTCTTAAATAATACAATTGACTCCGCCGCCACTATTTCTCCCGGAAGATCATTCCACACGGCTACCACTCTCTGAGTAAAGAAGTTCCCCCTCATGTTACCTCTAAACCTCTGCCCCTTAATTCTTAACTCAAGTCCTCTTGTTTTAATCTTTCCTCCTCTTAACGGAAATAGTCTATCCACATCCACTCTGTCTATCCCTTTCATAATCTTAAATACTTCTATCAAATCCCCTCTCAACCTTCTACGCTCCAAAGAATAAAGACCTAATCTGTCCAATCTCTCCCTATACTCTAGATGCTTAAACCCAGGTAACATTCTGGTAAACCTTCTCTGCACTCTCTCCACTCTGTTTATATCCTTCCTATAATTAGGCGACCAGAACTGCACACAGAACTCCAAATTAGGCCGCACCAATGTCTTATACAATCTCAACATCACCTCCCAACTCCTATATTCCATGCAATGATTGATAAAGGCCAGCATACTAAAAGCCTTCTTCACCACCCTATTCACGTGAGTTTCTACCTTCAGGGAACGATGTACCGTCACTCCTAAATCTTTCTGCTCTTCTGTATTCCTCAATGCTCTCCCATTTACCACGTATGTCCTATTCTGATTCTTCTTACCAAAATGAAGCACCTCACACTTATCAGCATTAAATTCCATCTGCCATTTTTCAGCCCACTTTTCTAAGCAGCCCAAATCCCTCTGCAATCCTTGAAAACCTTCATTATCCACTATTCCACCTATCTTAGTATCGCCTGCATATTTACTAATCCAATTCACCACCCCATCATCTAGATCATTAATGTATATAACGAACAACAATGGGCCCAATACAGATCCTTGAGGCACACCACTGGTCACTGGCCTCCAACCTGACAGACAATTATCCACTACCACTCTCTGGCCTCTCCCTTTCAGCCAATGTTCAATCCATTTGACTATCTTAAAATTTATACCTAAAGACTGCACCTTCCTAACTAACCTTCCATGTGGTACCTTATCGAAGGCCTTACTGAAGTCCATATAGACAACATCCACTGTGCTACCCTCATCCACATTCCTAGTCACCTCTTCAAAAAATTCAATCAGATTGGTCAAACATGACCTTCCTCCCACAAATCCATGTTGAGTGCTCCTGATCAGACCCTGTCTATCCAGATGTTTATAAGTACTATCTCTAAGAATTTTCTCCATTAATTTACCTACCACAGACGTCAAACTTACAGGCCGATAGTTGCCAGGCTTCCTCCTTGAACCCTTTTTAAATAACGGAACCACATGCGCAATGCGCCAATCCTCCGGCACTATCCCCATATCTAATGACATTTGGAAAATTACCGCCAGAGCCTCTGCTATTTCCTCCTTCACTTCTGTCAATGTCCTGGGGAAGATCCCGTCTGGTCCCGGAGACTTATCCACCTTTATATTCTTCAAAAGCCTTAAAACTACACCTTTTGTAATCTCTATATTCCCCATATTTACTCAATTTGCTTTTTTTATCTCACATCTCCCAATATCCTTCTCCTTAGTGAATACCGAAGAAAAGAAACTGTTCAATATCTCCCCCATTTCTCTAGGCTCCACACACAGTTTTCCGCTCTGATTTTCTAAGGGACCAATTTTGTCTCTAGCTTTCCTCTTACCATTAATGTTCCTCTTAAACTTCTCCCCTTTCATCCTTGACCCATGACCTCTGGTTTGTATCTCATCTCAGAATCAGAATTTATTGTCATGAACAAGTCACAAAATTCTGATCCCTCCTATGCACTGTTACCACCATGACTCCACATGAACGCATGTTTTCCTTCCCCAGGAGGTCGATGACCGGAAGCACACTGCTGTCCTGGCTCGCATCCCCGGGACCCATCCTGCTGTGGAAACACGCAAAGGGCCATAAGACCAACCCATTGGTTGAAGAGGTGCAGCTTCTGTACGACAACCCTCAGTATGTCTATGTGGTATACTCCAATGGCCATGAGGACACAGTTTTTGTCTGGGACCCGGCGTGTGCTGGAGACCCCTACCCATTCTCTATCCCATTCAACCCAGACCCTATCTACACCCCCATCTTCCCCCTCAGGGACCTGGTGCAGGTTAGCGACTCACCTCGGGCCCCCTTCCAGCTGCTCCAACCACCACCACTGTCCCCACATACAATCAAGCCCCACTTCTTACAGAGACTGCCCTCCCTCCCCAGCCTCAGGAACTGACCAGTACACCACCAGTGAAACTGCACAGGTCACAGAGGCAGAGGAAAACACCAAACTGGCTGAGCTTCTAGAATTTTAACGGCAGAGTTTTTGTTTTAAAAAGAGGGTCAATGTGCTGCTATGTATGTACGATTGTGTAGGGGTAGCTGACCTGCCCACTGATGACCCCGCCTTAAAGGTCGACCTTTCTCCCCCTGTCCTTCATTCAATCACATGGAATCAGGCCAGCTACAATCTAAAGTGTATTAAAACCTTTAATTTCTAACTTACTGTCTTTGGAGTTATTGATAGAGCATAGCATTCCACCAACCCAGTTCTCTATTGAATTGTCTAGCTCACCCTGGTTCCCATGCGACATAAACTTTGGGACCAATGCACCTTGTCAAAAACCTTGTTAAAATTGATATAGCCGATGTCTTCTGCACTCATTAATTCTCTTGGTTACATCTTCAAAAACCTCAATCAAGTTTCTGATTTCCCATACATAAACCTTCGCTGACTAGCTCTCAATCTGTGCCTTTCCAAATACAGTTAGGGCCTGTCTCCCAGAATTGACTCAAGTAACTTTCCCACCATCTATGTTAGGCTCCCCACCCTGTAGTTCTCTGATTTTTTTTCTTGCAACCTTAATTAAATGAAGGCACAAACATTCCTGTAGCATGATAAGCTATTACTGAAACAGCGATGTGGGTTGCTGTCCGCAAGGAATTTGTACGTTCTCCCCATGTTTGCATGCATTTCTTTCAGATTCTCTTTTCTTCCCTCATTTCAAATATGCATGGGTTTCATAGGCTAATTGGTCACATGGGTGGAGATGGGTTGGTGGGTTGGAAGGGCTTGTAACTGCTCTTAATTAATTAATTAATTAATTAATTTGGAGCTGCAGCACAGTACAAGGCCTTCAGCCCATAAGCCTACTACCCAATTACACCCATGCAACCCATTAACCCACTAAGCCTTTTACATCTTTGGAATGTGGAAGAAACTACAGTGTTCAGAGTGTTACACGCTATACTGTCTCTAAATTACATTCAATTAGCCACTCTTCAGTAAGAAGAGTGAGAGGGGACAAAAATGAACTATACAAAATACAGGGACAAGCAATGAGATGTTGGAGGAACTCAACAGGTCAGAGAGCATCCATAGGTAGAAACGATAGATCAATATTACAGGTTAGGCCTCTTAGTCATACCCATGCCTAAGGAAGATAGAGAAATCTTCTCTTGCTCTTTGTATACCTTTGGTCAGAGTTTTTCTTCCTTTATGCCTCCAAAGGCAACCAGCACCTCCTCTTTCAAAATGTCATTATGTTTCAGGACATTTTTGTTCTCTTTTTCAAATTTCCTACCTTCTGTGGAATTCTCCAAGACCTGAGAGATTCCCTGTAACAGCTGGGAAGCTTACTCAAAAATTAGTCAAGCCATGCTCAAATCCGGTACTGATTGAAGGAAATTTTGTACATTCTCCGTGTATCCACATGAGTTACCTCCGGTACTCTGGATACCTCTCACCTATCAAAACGTACAAGTTATGGGCTAATTGGGTGGCATGGGCTTGTGGGCTGGAAAGGCCTATTACTGTCTACATTTTTAAAAAAAGAATTAAAAAAAAAAAGAAAATTAAAAGCAAGGAGTGGCAAAAATATATGTGGAGATTTTTTAAAAATGTTTCTACCTTCATTCTATAAATGTCAGAAGGAAAAATGTGCATTTCAGTGGTAAAGTTCATGTGAGTGGAAATATTAATCCATACAAGGTTGGAGATCTTTAACCACATCCAGAAGAAAACGCATAAGGTGCGCTTGATTTTAGCCTGCAGGTTCTTTATGTGTGCCTGATTAAAATGACCTTCAACCAGGAATTCTGCAGATAACAATTGCCTATCCTCTATTCCCTATTCATTTCCTCTCCAGGAGTAAAACACAAAAGTCTGCAGACTCCGTGGTTTAAGTAAAACACAATTTAGAGGAACTCAGCGTGTCAACCAATGTATTTATTTAGCACTGAAAAATATACAAAACCAATGATTTAGGCTTGAGTTCTTCATCAAATGTGGTCAGGTGTCCAAACAAAATAGTTGGGGTGAGGGGTGAAGGAAGGTGCATAGACCCAAAGGTAGGAGGTAATAGGTGGGTAAGGGAGGGATGGCACACCAGCAAGCAAGGGGAGGGGGAATGGCTCTGTGAATGAAGAGGGAAGGGAGTGGAGAGCTGGAGGAGAGAAGACAGAGGGAATGGGAAAGGAGGAAGAGCAGGGAGTAGGTTAGCAGTAACTGGAGAAGTCAATATTAATGTCACCTGCTTGGAAAATGCCCAGATGGAAAATTAGCTGTTGCTCCTACAATTTACGGATGGTCTTGGATTAATAGTACATACTGTGACTCCCTTCCCACTCATCCCTTCCCATTCATCGATCCCTTGGGACCTACTCTACGGCCAGAGGATGTGTCACATTTGTGCCCATACATCCTCCTTCACCACCATTTGGGGTACCAAACAGTCCTTTCAGTGAAAAAAAACATGCATATCTGTAGGAGTCACCTACTGCATCTGGTGCGCTCCCATTGTGCATCTTCTACATCGGAGTGATTGGATGCAGGCTGGGAGTTCACTTCCCTGAGAAACTTTGTTCTGTCCACATCAGTGACAGGGATCTCTCAGTAACCAACCATTTCAATTCTGCACCCCACTCCCACACCCAGATCATCCAAAAAGTCCTCCTTCTTCCAAAAATATGGCTTCCCCTCCACTACTATCAACTCACTACTACATCTCCTTCAATTTTTGCTCAACTGCCCTGCTCCCCTCTGCCCCAAGATGCAACAAAAACAGAATCTCTGTGTCCTCCAACGTGATCCCACCACCAGACACATTTTCCCCTCTCATCCCCTCTCCATCTTCCATAGGGCCTGCTCCCCTCCATGACTCCCTCATTCCTCATCCTTTCCTAGTCATTGCTCCTTTGTAAACTTTCCCTACAGCTGCAGGAAGTGCTACACTTGCACCCTCTCCTCCTCCCTCACCACCATTCAGGACACCAAATAGTCTTTCAAGTGAAGCAACACTTCACACCCGTTGTGGTCTTCTCTACATTGGAGAGACTAATTGCAGACTAGAAGATTGCTTCGCTGACCACCTTCGCTCTGTCCGTATCAGTGACAGGGATCTTGCAGTGCCCAATCATTTCAATTCTGTGCCCCACTCCCATGTCTCATGTCTATTCATGGCCTCAGGCATTGCCAAACCAAGGCCACCCATAAAATGGAAGAGCAACATCTAATATTCTGCCTGAACTCTCTTCAACCCGATGGCATTAACATCAATTTATCTGGTCTCTGCTAGCCTACACCTGTTCTTCTTTCCACCATCTCTTGTCTTCTTTCCTTGAACTCTCCACCCTCTTTCCTCTCCATTCACAGAGCCATCCCTTCTCCCCCTATTTTCTAGTGTGCCCTCCTTCTCATCCACCTATTACCTTCCACCTATAGGACTGTGCTCCTCTACCCACTCTTTCTCCCACCATTTTGTACAGGCACATGCCTAGATGAAGAGCTCAAGCCTGAAACACTGGTTTTGTACTTTATCTTTGTTATATAAAGTACACAATTTGACCTGCTGAGTTTCTCCAGCATTGTGTTTTTTACTTTTCATTTCCTCTCCATTTATAAACCTCTGTAAGTAATCCTGATGCCATAGGTGCTCTGTGATTAGTAAGGGATTGCTTAAGGAGGTATGTGGGTGGAAAGAAAAAGTTTGAAAACCACTGTTTTAATTGTACTTAATTGACTTTTTATGTGCACAGTTTCAAAACTACAAAGGAAATGGGCCAATTACAATTTTTCTCAAGCAAAATATTTTAGTAACAATTGGGTCTAGGACAGTGATTCTCAACCTTCCCTTCCCACTCACATACCACCTTAAACAATCCCTTACTAATCACAGAGCATCAATGGCATAGGGATTATTTAAAGCAGTAAGTGAATAGAAAGAAAAACGTTGAGAACCACTGATCTAGAGGAACAAGTCAAGTCGCATCTGTGGAAAGATATCAATTGTTGCTGTTTCAGCTTAATACCTTTCATCAGTCCTGAGATTTTATTTCAATATTTTAAATTCCTTTTTAATACTTTGTAGTGGCCATGTAGCGGGCGCACAACGCGGTATTGAGAACTGTCACCGGCGCGGTTCTGCAGGCATGCGGAACCATAATACGGATAACTGAATACTCACCTAATGGACTGCAATCGAGTGATACTGAGTGCTGAGGAACGGTACATTGATCTGCTGAGTCTCCTGCCAGAAGACACGGGACACTCACAAGGTTTAATTTAAACCTGCTGGTCCAGTGTATTGGCAGCAAATTCGTAGTGACATCCCACCTTCTCCTGTGGAGCTCAGGACATGCAGGTATATAAAAGAAGCTTGTAAACTCTGAATAAATCAGTCTTGAGTTGACTAATCTGGCATGTGTGCTTGTATTACTTTAGTAGCTCTACCTTAGTAGTCGCTACAATTTTAAGGTTTATTTCTATTTTTATAATTTTCAGTCTAACATCATTTTTCTCATATTATTTAATCTTTTTGAATGTTAGAGGCATTTAAAATGAGAGAAAACAGCAAAACACTGCTTATTACTCACTCCATTGCTGAATATAGCTGACCATACATATCCCTAGATGATTAGACAGGTTCCAGAGGAGTAAGAAAAAACAAAAGCTGCAGATTCATCCATGGGTAGAAATGGTCAGTTATCATTTCCGCTTGGGACCCTTATCTTGAAACATTGACTGATCATTTCTAATGATGAATGCTGTCTGATCCACTGAGTTCAATCCAGGAATTCTTTGTACAATCTGGCAAAAATATTTAGTTCTGTATCTTGCGAAAAGCTTCCACCATTTTGTGACTTTCTGACCCTCAAGTTTGAATACCAGAAGGAATGCTTATCAGTGCATTGGTGATCACATCTATCTAAATTGAATACATATGTAATTTCTTCTTTGGCTTGGCTTCGCGGACGAAGATTTATGGAGGGGGTAAATGTCCACGTCAGCTGCAGGCTCGTTTGTGGCTGACAAGTCCGATGCGGGACAGGCAGACACGGTTGCAGCGGCTGCAGGGGAAAAATGGTTGGTTGGGGTTGGGTGTTGGGTTTTTCCTCCTTTGCCTTTTGTCAGTGAGGTGGGCTTCTTCAAAGGAGGTTGCTGCCCGCCAAACTGTGAGGCGCCAAGATGCACGGTTTGAGGCGATATCAGCATTGTTCTTATATCTCCTAACCTAATATTTTGCAGTGGCATGTCATGGAAAATATGTGATAATAGAATCAATATAGGGAGTAAAAGGTAAATTAAAGTAAAAGCTTAAGAGACAATGCTTAGTTTTCTGTATTCAGTACTGTCTATTTGTCAAATTGCCTTATGCCAGAGTATTACCCCTTGGCAGGAGTAAATCATATCTTTCCATCTCGTTAACAATAGGATGCAAAAAGAAAAAAAAATAATTTGCCAAAAGTGCAATTGACATTGTTGAAGTTATTTCTTAATGGAATAATCTCTTGCATCTGATAATGTGTTTATTTCAGATTTTCAAACCCCATCAATGATGGTTAGTGGTTATAGCTAGCTACCGGTCATGCTATTAGTTCAATTTCTTGTAAACTCCACAAGGAATGCAGGTCTAAAAGTCATTATTATTTTAATTAATCGAATATTTTTGCAACAGGGATCCTGGTATTTCAAGATGGAATGGATTTCTTTGTTCTTTCCATTACTTCCAATCATTAAGTATTTTTTTGTTCACATTAAATGGTGTTAAATTGACGGAACTTAAACTTTATACAGAACATTGTACAATCCTATGAGAGGAAATCAGGATGAAAGGTATACAATGTAAGAATCTGTTGGTTCCAAAAAATGGCTAATCCTAACATGGACCAGGCAGAACCTATGCTATCAAGAGGTTTACCTTAATTAAACTTCTGAAGGAAATGAGTAGCCTCTGGGAGGGTAAACAATTTATAAAACAAACACAAAAATTCTGTTAAATCTCTGCTTGAACCAACTTGATGATCACCTCAAAAAAACATGAAAAGAATGTAATACAGGTATTATTCAATCCTGATTCATTGCATTCCTTAGATAACATTGGTATGGTTCCAGAAGCATACAATCATTAATTATTCAGTTCCCAGTAACGATAGTAATGCTTAGTTTTCAATCCTCTTCTTAATCAGTTCTTCATTCAGTTCTTTCTTTAATGGATTTAATCAATAGAGTAATACCCTGTTTTGCAGAGATGCTTTAAACAATTCCCCAGCTCTGGAGGGAATAAGAAAAAGTAAACAATTCTTCTAATCTCCAGTCTTGCTTTAGGCTTGTTAATTTTAATGTGTGTTCCTAGTTTTGCAATTGTCAAGTAAATTAAATTATACAGCAACCTTGCATGAAAAAAAGTAATGATTTTTTTCCACCATTACCTTCACAATGTGCATAATACTAGTTCAAATCCAATGAAGCACAACCAAACTCATTACCTTAACAATATTTTTTGAGGGATCAAATCAGCTAAGAAGGCCCAATACAATTAAGTAAATTAACTTTTGACATTATATTTAGAACTAGTTTTGTTTTGAGACACACAAAACACATTCTGCATTAAGATCAAAGTATGATTTCTATCTAATATTCTTTTGGTGCAACACATCCTCCAAAAATATCCATTAGAAAAGGGTATAGAGAGGCAAACCATGGACCAATTAAAGTCACATTGCCTATACTTTGTGCTGGACATTTAAACTACATCTTACAAAGATATTTTAACTTGAAAAAATATTCAACACACTTTTGAGGTAAGGACATAAGGAAAAGAAAGGATGAACATGTGGTACAGAGACAGAGTGAGTAATCTCTAGTGACCTAGGTTTTACCCTGTCCTCTGGTACTGTCTGTGTGGAGTATTACATATTCCTCCTATGAATCCATGGCTTTCCGTCAGTGGCTCTACTTTCTTCCCACATCGCAAGGAAGTGCTCATTGGTACGTGATTGTTCCTAGTGAGTTAGTGAGATTAATAAAATCTGGAGTGAGTTGAAGAGAATGTGGAGGAATAAAAATTATTTAGGTCTTTATGGCTGGCATAGATCAGGAGTGGCCATACTTGCTTAACGTAAATGCCACATACAATAAACTTCAGATTTTTGAGAGCCACAGAAATGAAAAAAATATTACATACACATTTTTACTCTTGTACATTCTGTGACAAAAAAAATCAATATTAAGAAATACATCTACATAATAATATTTATTCATGTATTAATTTCATTAATCAAAAAGTAAACATACAATATATATTTGTTTAACAGACAAATTTTGTAGACCAATTTTTAGGGTAAAATTTTGGGCATTACACACATACTACTTTTGACACCTTTGTCATCCAGGCCATCTTGAGCTTGGATGGGGATGCGGTGGGTGGGAGGGAGGAGGATTGTATCAGGTGGTAAACCTTATTCAGGGTGTCAGGAGCTTGAATGGATTAGCGCCTATATTAGAATTCAAACTCTACCTTCTCACGGAAAGTCGAGATCTTTAAAATACTCATCCAATTACATAACTGCTGTACTACTGTGTTGCCACCATACATTTCAACAGGCACTTGGACACCTGGCAAATTAAAACCCTACTCGGACTGCAGAGCACTCGTGCAGAATCCACAGCAATAGCAAATGAGCTAAACTAATCTTGGAGTCTGGAGAATTAGTTCAATTTTTACAGTCATCTCTGGAATTGAGCATTTTCATTTTATTGCTCAATATTTATAACCTGCAAGGATCACAAGCATCAAGGATTTCAATTTTAGCAAGGTAATTTTTCCTTATAATAAAATGACAAATAGCAAAATGTATGGAAACATGAATCAATTTAATTCAACTGTATTGTAGATTTATATACACACCTACTGACTTTTGCAGTTTTAATTGGATTATATGTTAATTAAAATCTTCAAAGCATTTGTATTTGACATTCTCTCAATGGTGACACAGACATCTAGTGTAAAGCTTTGGACAAAAAGGCCTGCTCTTTGGATTTGCGATTTAACTTGATGCACATGGATTAGTTCTCTTCACAATAAGATCGGAAGAATTAGCAGAGAATCAAAACATCAAATGATTTTTAAAAGGGAAACAAAATGGAAGTGAAAGTGTGCACACTACAGAAGCAACTGCTCTTCGTGATGCATTCTTTGTGGGCATATGGGTGCAGGAAAATTTCAAACTAACAAAGACTGAACAGCAAAGCATGTACAGAGTTGGGCACGACAAGTGGACTGTGTGATTGGATGCAAATGGACCAGATATTCCTTTCAATCTGGATGTGGGGAAAAGGCCTGTGAGTGTAACATCAGGGCAATGAAGATAAAGCCATGCATCCATCCAAATATTGTTCAGCTCAAGGCTTACAATTGTCAGCACACTGACATGAAAGATGCATGTTGACTAAAAGTGAAAGTTAAAGGTAAAGAGCACTAGCTCATATTTGTAGTAGTCCCAGATGGACATGAATAACTGATTAATGACAAAGCATGTGAAAACTTAGGCCTAGTCATATGTATCGCATTAATAGTGCCAAAGCATGGAATAGCATGGAGTAAATGCTGGATCAATTTCCAGACATCTTCAAGGATTTTGGAGTTCTACTATTCAACTTTAAGATACAGTTAAAGGAGGATGGACAGCCAGAAGGGCATGCTCTAAGTCGGGTTCCAGCACCATTAAAAGAAAACTTCAAGCAGGAACTCAACCGAATGATGGCACTAGGGGTCATAAAGAAAGTAGAGGAGCCCACAGAATAGGTAAATTTGATGGTATGTGTCAAAAAGACACATGGACCCAAAAGACCTGAATGCCGATATAAAGAGGGAACATTATCAAATTCCAACTAAGGATGAAATTACAAGTGAGATGGCTGGTGCAAAGTTTTTCACTAAATTGGATGCATCCCAGGGCTTCTGGAAAATAAAACTGCATGAAGGAAGCTAAAAATACACTGTTTGGCTGATAATCTTTTTGGAGGATGACTTTTGGAATATCCTCAGCACAGTAAGTGTTCGAAAGGTCAATGGAACACAACATAGAAGGACTTAATGGTATTCGTGTGTAATGGATGACATGATCCTATGGGGATTCACACAAAAACAACATGAGAGGCCCATCAAAGTGTTATAACACATCCAGAATTATGGATTAAATCTAAACAGAGAAAAATGTCAGTTTTGTTTGAAGGAAATCACTTTTCTGGGAGATAATCAGTCAGAGGCAGGTGTGGAGCCAGGCAAGAGCAAGGTGAAAGCAATTCTAAAGATGCCCAGACCCATTGATGAAAAGGCCATATTGAAATTGCTGGAAATGACTAATTTCATTGATAAATTCATTCCAAATTGGTACCTGAGGAAGTTGTTACGTGACAAATGTGAATTCAAGTGGATGGCCAAACACAAGAAAGAATGGGAATGATTGAAGACCATCATAACTACAGAACTGGTGCCTTTGACATTCTTTGACCCATCCCGAAGGACAGAAATATCTAAGGATGCTTCAAAAGATGAAAAGGTGCCAAACTGATTGTGGGAGAATATTGGAGGCCAGCTGCATAAACATTAAGGATGATAATAACATCTGAATGCCGATATGCACAGATAGAGAAGGAATGTCTAGGTCTGGTCTTCTTTCTTCTTCTTTGGCTTGGCTTCACAGATGAAGATTTATGGAGGGGTATGTCCACGTCTGCTGCAGGCTCGTTGGTGACTGACAAGTCCAATGTGGGACATCCAGGCATGGTTGCAGCTGTTGCAAGGGAAAATTGGTTGGTTGGGGTTGGATCTTGGGTTTTTCCTCCTTTGTCTTTTGTCAGTGAGGTGGGCTCTGCAGTCTTCTGCAAAGGAGGTTGCAGCCCGCCGAACTGTGAGGCGCCAAGATGCATGGTTGGAGGTGATATCAGCCCAGTGGCGGTGGTCAATGTGGCAGGCACCAAGAGATTTCTTTAAGCAGTCCTTGTACCTCTTCTTTGGTGCACCTCTGTCTCGGTGCCCAGTGGAGAGCTCAACATTCATTGGAATGACTTCATCACCAACATCGAAGTACTCGAGCTGGCAGAGTCCACAAGCATCGAATCCACGCTGCTGAAGACCCAACTGCACTGGGTGGGTCACGTCTCCAGAATGGAGGACCATCGTCTTCCCAAGATCGTGTTCTATGGCGAGCTCTCCACAGGTCTGGTCTATGGACTCAAGAAATTCCACAGTTATGTGTATGGCACCAACATTCATGGCAAAGACAGACGACAAGTCATTAATAGCCATAATCAAGAAAAATGTCAGAGAGAGTTCACATAGTTAAACAGCTGCTCAACAAAGCACAAGTCAGTGGCTCAGATCCTTATTCAACTCTGTTGAGTTACTGGATTTCACCACTTGAACATGGCATGTCACCCACTGAGCTCCTGATGGGACATACTTCCCTACTCTGCAGACCCAAATAAGAACAGTGACATCAAATGGAAACAAAAGCATCTGCAAAGGACACAAAAGGAAAACTATGACAAGTCAGCAAGAAGCTTAGGGCCACTGGCACAACACGACACAGTGAGACTCAGAGATTCCAACACCAAGGACAAGGAGGCCACTGTTCTGGAGGAAGTTAATCCAAGATCCTACACGATCAGAACAAAGGATGGTCAAATACTGAGAAGGAATTGAAAGAGCCTGCTGAAAATGCAAGCGACACTGCAGGAACAGACAAATGCAGAAGATCCAGCCTGCACAGTAACAGAGGAAACACCACCAATGCTAGAAAGAAGTGGACCAGCAGAGCTGATGCATGTACGGTAGAATATTAGCTATAGAATATCTAATTATGGGAATTATGATGAAGAAACCATCACACAGATTTTGCCAGTAAGCTGGGAGAAAGAGAGTAATCAAGGAAATTCCAGACAGGAATCAGTTCTCACCTCTTCTACTGATCCATATCCTAATGCTTGCCTGATCTCTTTAATACAGATAATGCTGTGCTAACTGACTAGTACCTGTTAGACGTGATCTAAAGGTTGCAATAAGTGTCCAGTACCACTGTTGGCCACCATTGTCAACTTCAAGATTAGTATGAAACTACCATTTACATGTGTAAATTGGAAACCAGAAATCAGATTGGCAGAGAATACTCATGTGTACTGAGAGCAACCCTTCCAGACTTCTGTTGATTTCTTTTTTGTATACCAGAAGGATGTTCTTAATTATAAGTGGAACATGAGATTAAGTGACCAACCACAAATCATTTCCCTGTCTTTAGGTAGAGGATATGCAAAATGTAAAACATAAGCTGTAGCAATTCCTTCAAAGAAATGTAATCCAATTCGTATGCAGGAAAATGCCTTAAATATTGTACCCTGTGACTGTGTTCTTTGAATGAGGTTCAAACAGTATTAGTGAGGTGACTCTGTCTACCCATCCTCATGCCCACTGGTGTGGCTCAATAAAGACTGGGTTTTGGACTTTGTGGTTTTTTTACTGTATCTTTTTGTACCCTGATGAAAGAATGACTTTAATATTGCCATAGTCAGCAATCTCTCTCTAGGCAGATTACTGCATATGTCATAAGTGGGAACAAGGGCATTGGCACATTGGACGGAGCAGCAGTGTACCTTTGGGACCCTAGATCCCAAACTCCTTCACTGACCCAGGGTAACATTATGGTCCCTCATACGAGGGATGATCTGGTTCCCTGCTGAGAGAAAAAAGAACCACACACATAGCCCAAGACGCAGTGGTGAGTTAAGAGGAATTGTGATTGTGAATTGTGAGCAAACAGTTCTGCTGGTTGTGAGTATATGTGCAAGGCTATCACCCACACTTAGGTATCATTTTTGAACAATGGGTTGTTGTATCAACTGGTCTATTTAATCTATTTGAACTAGTTGAACAGGAGAGATTCCTAAATTTCAATACCTGACCATTGTCTACGGGGTTGATGACAGGGATAGACTATAATCCTGTCCTGCCAACTGCAAATGTCAGTACGCAGATGAAAAAGATACCTTACAACCACTGGGGAAGGTTTGGCTGGTAGTGGAAGGTTACGTTCTGACTCTTGAGTATTGTTTTGGGCAGGTGGTTGCGTAACCAATCTGGTCTATTTAATCTATTCGGAAGCAGTTTTCACTCCATTCAATTACGATATTTGACTATAAATTTGTCCTGCTCAATGAAAGGGCCAGTTGGCAGATGGTTTAGTCAGTACTGTATCCCTTGCCACAAGGAAATACCGTCTGGGATAATTCAGAACTAAAGCTGGGAATTGGGTCAGGCTATCAATAAAAGCTGGGATGGGTATCCAGGGCAAACAATACTGCATCCTGTCAGTGGTATTAACTAAGAAAATAGGAAATGAAACATGGCCAGCGGGGGGGGTGGAAATGTGAAATACCGGTACAATTGCCAACGCAGAACAACTACTATGGCAAAAAGATGTCTCAAAGATATGAAAAATAGAATTAGAGAATGGAAGGAGGAAGGAGGAGGCTCACAAAATGTGGATGAGGAAAGGAATAAGAATTGGAGGGTTAACGCAAGTAGAAGAGGCATAGCAGTTAGCACTCAAAATGGACAACCAAAACGTGGCAGGCATTGCAGTCAAGAGCGTGACTGGCATAATAAACAACAACAGAAGAGGATTAAGGAAAATAAACAAAAGTATTTAATGATTAATAAAGTAATGAGAAAATAAAATAACATTAGAAGAAAAAGAGGGGGGTGATGTGGGGTCAGGGGCAACAGCAGATACAGTAACAGCTCATCCAAAAAGATGCTAAGTGGAGGCTTCCAAGTGTCAAAACAGAAGCCCTGTAGAGATTATTGCATTAAATGGGATACTTAAAGACCATAAATTATAATATCAGATTAAAAACCTTGTAATTACTATTAAAATATTAACAAGCTTGAGAGAAAAAAAACACAATTTATGGTGTGGATAAATACATATGCAAATGATATATAAAAACGAACGGTACCAGATCGCAACAGGGTTAAAATATATAAAGTTCTGTCCACTTTTACTCAAACCCAGACCCCCACCTTTGAGAGCAAGAGAGGGAGGGAGACTTTTGCTGTCCCTTTGTTGTCCTGCTAATCTCCATGTACATAACTAACACCATTTTAAGTGCTGTTTCAAGGAGCCCAGTTAAATTTTCTACTGACACTGTCAAAAGATGAAACATATTATCAACAAAAGCAGGTTTGTAATTAGCAGCTCTTAACATACATGGAGAAAATTTAGGCATTTTTAAATGTAAGTCATTTATCAGTGCCCATTTTTCATTCATTACTCATTTTAGCAGGGAAGCACCATTGCTGATCATTTTTTTTGTCATTTACATAAGAGTCATTTATTTATTTCAAAGGAAGAGTAACACTTTAGAATTCTTTTTCAAATGGACCCTTCTTGAATAGGTGCGAACGGTTCTGGCTAATTACTTAACAATCTGCAAACTTACTGCTTAAAATTCAGTCAGGATCTATCTCAGGAGATTAACCAAGGAGGTACTTGTCCTTGGCCAATAAATAAAAGTCAGGATGGTGTATGGAAAACAAGTAAAATTGAAGATAATTTAAAGTAGACATAAAAAACAAATAATCATGAATAAAATGAGTAAGAAATTTGTGATGGTACACCACTGGCCTACTGCTGAGGGCAACCTCTGTAGTTGCAGAAGAGCACGGGGACAAGACCACACCTGGCCGGCTGTCAATCAGCTGACCTCAATAGACCAAGCCCTATCCGGTCAGGTGTCAATCACCTCCGGGATATGGACCTGAGCCGGCCCTTCGAAGACACTCACAGGGTTTACAGCAGCACGATCTCACAGCTGGCTCTGTGGAAGTTTATGTCAAACAAAGCCTGTTATACAGTCTTTTGATTTTGTGTGTTTGCTTCTGACCGACAACGCACCACAATTTATTCAATATAAATTCTTAAAGCTGCTATGGAAAAGCTCCTGAGCACTGGGAGCCTCGAAATCAGCCCACGCCACCCGGAAGCACAAACATGCTTGAAGATCTGAAAGCACATGGTTGAAGCGATCATCGAGGCTCACACTAACGACATCCTGGATACCGATCGATTGTAAAAGGCTCATCTTACTCCAATCAAAACTGGGTCCGCGAGCCTTCCAGACACTCAAAGACTGCACTGGGTACTCAGGAGCAATGAACACCCTCGAGACCATGTATAAACCTCCCACGAATGTGGTCTTTGCAAGGTACCTCCTGAGTATCCGTGCCCAACTACCTGGGGAGATTGCCGAGTCCTACCTGGGAGCCCTGCATGAGTTGGACTGACTTTGTCTGGCTGAACCCGGGGTAAATGAAAGGGACATTGAGAGGCTGATCAGAGACGCCTATGTCTGAGGGCTACGTGCGAGCTGATGGAGGACAATATCTACTCCCTGCCCAAAACAGTGGAGGTAGTCCGAACCCTCGAGGCAGCAGCCCTGCACACTGAAGCCTTTGATTCCAGGCTTCCTCAGGCCTCTGTGTGGTCAGCACATTCAGCTGCTGTGGCCCTAGATCAAGCTGGGGAAGAAAACATCGCTGCTTCAGGCACCAGAGCCCATGTAAGTACTGGGTCTGATCGTCGATCGTGCCAAAACTGTCTGGCCAAAAACCAGTATTGTTCGAGATGTGGCAAGAAAGGCCACTTCACCAAAGTATACCTCTCAAAGCCAGCCGGCAGCTCAGTGGCCCTCTACAAACACCCCACCCCTCACAGTCCCCACCACGTGCGATTGCTAGGTGACGTCATTGCCCCCGCAGCCACTTCCGGCCTTCCCAACCCTGGCGGCACAACTTCTGGCCTCGCCAGAAACAATCACCGCGTGTGGACCATGTGCCCAGACCAGCCCTCGCTCTCACCAGCGGTGCCTCTCGAAGACTACAACGGCATCACTTCCTGTCTACAGAATTATGTCACTTCCGCCAGCCGTGAAGACTGTGGTGTGATGTCACTTACGCCAGAGCAATGAGCACAGCCGGTGAAGAAGGCCAGCCGTGAAGACTGTGGTGTGATGTCACTTACGCCAGAGCAATGAGCGCAGCCGGTGAAGAAGGCCAGCCATGCCTCACCCTCCCATGTGGCACCGCCATCTTGGGCTGGACAGGCATGGATGCCGCCATCACTGAGGCCCTCGCAGGCCTCCAACGATGACAATATGGTGAACACAGGTACTGACCAGGCTGCCCTACTGATGCACCTCACGCCTCCAAATGCCACTAACCGCCACGCACAGCACCCCACGACTACAGAGAGCACCACTGGTCGACACTCATCTCTCACGATGCCTGCAGAGGACACTAACAACCACAATTCGCCACCACCATCGGGAAACGACGACTCGGACCCCGAGATGGTCCTAGCAGCCAGCACCCTGAACAGGAACTTTCCCCACGACATTGGGCACTCCATGATGGACGTAAAAATCAATGGGCAGGTAACAAAGTGCCTAATCAACAGTGGCAACACCGAGAGTTTCATTCACCCGAGCGTGGCCCACTCACTAAAGCTAAAAATCCACTCCACCATCTTCTCTATTGCCTTCGCCACCAAGGACCAGACTATCAATACCCTCAGGCGCTGCTCAGCTGATCTGACTGTGGGGAGGGGGAGACATACACTGGGTTCATGCTCCTGGTCATGCCCAAACTCTGGCCCCAGTCCTCCTGGGCTTAGACTTCCAATGCCACCTGCAGAGCATCACCCTCAACTTTGGGGGACCACTACCTCCACTCACGCTCCACAGCGCACTATCCAACCAGCCCCGGCCAACCTGCAGCCTCACCATGCTGCACATCAACCCTCATGTGCTCATCTCACACTCACGCCAGACTGCAAGCCTGATCAGAAGTCAGCTTGTTCCATACTCCCACCACTCTCTGAGTGAAGAACTTCCCCCTAATGTATCCCCTAAACCTTTCCCCCTTCTATTTAAAACTATGACCTCTCGTATTTATCTCCCCCAATCTAAGTGGAAAAAGCTTAGTCATATCCACTCTGTCTATACATCTCATAACCTTGCAAACCTCTATCAAATCTCCCCTCATTCTTCTTCGCTCCAAGGAATAAAGTCCTAACCTCTTTAATCTTTCCCTGTAACTCAACTCCTGAAGTCCCGGCGCTATTGCACCACGACAGAGACTTCATCAGGGCAGAGGTGCAGTGGCATCTAGTGGAAGATGTCATAGAGCCCAACAACAGCCCTTGGAGAGCCCAAGTCCTAGTGGTCAAAGGGGGAAAAAAGCCAAGGATGGTCATGGATTATAGCCAGACCATCGACTGGTATACCCAGCTGGATACCTACCCCTTACCAAGGATAGCTGACACGGTCAACGAGATAGCCCACTACTGGGTCTTCTCCACAATTGACCTGAACTCGGCCTATCACCAACTCCCTATCCAGCCGCGGGACAAGCCCTATACCGCCTTCAAGGCGGACAGGCGCCTGTACCAGTTCCGCCGAATTCTGTTTGGGTTCACAAATGGGGTCTCTGTTGTCCAGCGGGAGATGGATTGGATGGTAGACAGGCACAAGCTAAAGGTGACTTTCTCGTACCTGGATAATGTCACCATCTGCAGTCATGACCAGCACGACCACGATGCCAACCTGGAGAAATTTCTCCGGATGGCCGAGGACCTGAACCTCACTTACAACAAAGAGAAGTGCATGTTCAGCACCACCTGCCTCGCCATCCAGGAGTACATCGTGGCACATGGTGTCATCGGCCCAGATCCAGAATGGATGCACCCATTAATGGAGTTGCCTCTCCCCACCATGCTCAAAGCCCTCCGCAGGTGCCTTGGCTTATTTTCTTACTACTCACAGTGGGTTCCCCGCTTCTCGAAAAAGGTACACCGACAGGCTCAGGCCACAACTTTCCACTCCTACCTGAGGCACAGGCAGCCTTCATGCACATCAGGCAGGATATCGCAGAAGCCACGATACATGCCGTGGACGAGGATCCCCTTTCCACGTTGAGAGTGAATCCTCCGATGTAGCCCTCGCCGCTATCCTCAACCAAGGGGGGAGGCACCTGGTCGCCTTCTTCTCCAGGACCCTCCACTCCTCCGAGCTAGGGAGCTAGGGCACTCCGCCATTGAAAAGGAGGCCCAGGTGATCGTGGAAGCGGTCCACCACTGGCGACTCTACCTGGCTGGCAGAAGGTTCACCATCTTCACCGACCAGCGGGCAATGGCATTCATGTTCAACACCATCCACAGGGGCAAGATCAAGAATGATAAGATCTTGAACTGCAGAGTCGAGCCGGCAACATACAGCTATGACATCCAGTATCGTCTCGGGAAGTTTAATGACTCCCCCGACACCTGCTCCCGGACCTGCACGTCGCTCCACAACAATCAGCTGCAGGCATTGCACGAGTCCTTCTGCCACCTGGGTGTCATCTGCTTATACCATTTTATCAAGTCCCAGAACTTCCTGTACACCATCAGGGACGTCAGGACCATGACCGAGGCATGCCGGGTCTGCGCGGAATGCAAACCTCACTTTTTCTGCCCACCCAAGGCTTACGTATTGAAGGCCACTTGGCCCTTCGAGCGCCTCAGTATGGACTTCAAGGGGGCCCCAGCCTTCCACAAATCAGAACATCTATCTCTTCACGCATAGACAAGTACTCCCACTTCCCTTTTGCTATCCCTTGCCCAGACACCTCCACGGCCACCGTCATCTGGTCACTAACACAAATCTTCACCATGTTTGGCTACCCTACATTTACTGGGGGTCTAGCTTCATGAGTGAAGAACTACACCAGTACGTGAGAGCAAGGGGCGTCATGACGAGATGCATGACTAGTTACAACCCAAGAGGTAATGGCAAGTGGAACGTGAAAATGGGGTGATCTGAAAGGCAGTTCTCCTGGCCCTTAAGTCAAAGGGGTGGTCTGTAGAATACTGGCAGAATGCTCTTCCTGAAACACTCGATGCCATTTGGTCACTCTTGTGCACAGCTACCAACGAGTCCTCTCACGAACGCCTGTTTTCATTCCACAGGAGATCGGCGACGTGAACGTCCCTCTTGCGTCCCTGGGACCGGTACTCCTGCGAAGACACGTGCGGGCATACAAGGCCAAACCCTTGGTTGAGCAGGTGTTCCTCCTGCAAGTGAACCACAACTACGCCTACATTAGGTTCAGCAGTGGCAGGGAGGACACCGTCTCAACCAGGGACCTGGCATCAGCAGGAATACCCACCACAGCACAGCATCCCCAAGCCCAGGACCCCACCGGCCTGATACCCACTCCCGAGACCAGACAGGTACGAGGCACTCAAGACCTCCTTGGGCACTAAGGACTTGCTACGACAATGGAGAATGAACCCGCTCCCCTGCCCATCCGATGTGACACACACACCTTAACCACAGCCACCCCAGCCACTCCTCCACACTACATCTGGCCCCCGCCCCCAGCCCCTGCATATCCTCACTGACCAGTGACCACGAGTCAGCCCTGCAATGGTCGCAGAGACTCCAACGGCTGCTGGACCATCTCAATCTGTAAATATTCTGTATATATCTTTTGGGGCTCTTTACTGCATCTCTGCCCCGGGACAATTGTAAAGAAGGGAGTGAATGTGATGGTACACCACTGGCCTACTGCAGGGGGAAACCTCTGTAGTTGCAGAAGAGCATGGGGACAAGACAACACTTGGCCGGCTGTCAATCAACCGACCTGAATAGACCACAATCACCCTCCAGGATATAAGCCTGAGCCGGCCCTTCGAAGACACTCACAGGGCTTACAGCAGCACGATCTCACAGCTGGGTCTGTGGAAGTTTATGTCGAATAAAGCCTGTTGTACAGTCTTTTGATTTTGCGTGTTTGCTTCTGACTGACAGCACACCACCAAATTCAATAAAATCATTTTCTTGATAAAGAGTTAAAATATGAAGAAATTGAGATGAATTGCCAGTAAAAGAGGTGGAAACAGATAGAATAACAACATTTAAGAGGTTCTGGCCTTTGAGTGACCGCCTACATCAAATGCCACAGTCATTGTTTCAGTTACAGAGGCCTTCACCATTACCACAGGGGATGGCACTCACCAGACTCAGCTCGTTCGGGATTGGTGATGGTCGAAGAAGTGCACCTTCATTCATGCCGGAGAGCCCAGAACTATCCCATACACCCCTGATCACCCTGCGTTTCACATCACCCCAACACAGACAGCACCCTGTCCAAGTTGTCAGTTGGTGGCCCCTCATCTAGACACCCAGCTGGCGGAACAGCAGGCTACTTCTATCCCTGCCCCCTGCAGGTTCTGTGGATACAGGAGGTCACTGGTGCACCAGAATCGGTTGCCTTGGCAGTTTTGTTTGTTTGTTTATTGTGTTCAAAGACTAAGGAGGGTGGGGGGAGTTCTGTTTTAAAAGGAGGGGTGAATGTGGTGATATGTTTCCTCCATTGTATATAGTTATTGTTGGCTACTGTACATATGGAGCTGGCCCGCCCACTGATGACTCATACCCCATGACTCCTCCCCCGTGGTCTTGGGCCATAAAGGTTGAGCCACCTCTCCCTTCCCCCCATTCCTATACCTGGATCTGGGCCAGCAAGGTTCTTCTATACATTAAAGCCTATTGTTCCTTCAGCCAAGCCTTGATGGTTAATGGTAGTGCACTAAATAACATTTGTTGAGAAAACAATGCTTCAAAATACTTACTCCAGTGTACATTTTTACTGCTACCTTTTTAACACTTTCAAACCATCCTTGTTTTTGGTAAAAACACTCCAATTTTCTTTTAAGAGGAGGACTCTTTAATCTCAATCATAAATTAACCCAGTGTTCCTGCTGACTGAAAAAAGTTTCAATCAATAATTGGTTAAATTGAAAATTAACAGAGAATGCCTAAAAATATCCATTCCATTGAAATGCAGAACTCACTAACAGAGAGAAGATACCCGATTGGGCAGCAGACAGCAAGTTTCTAGACAACTGGGACAGTGAGAAGATTAAAAGCCGTCTCTTACAGTAGCGGGATGCCTCTGTCACTGAGACCCAAGCATGGGAATAGAGGGGTCACTCCCCCACATCCTAATGCTCAGCTATAAATGATGCCGGCCAGCCAAACAAGTACTGTACCTGATATCTTTGTTAATTGCTTACGTGAACAATTACACCCACGATGACAAAGAGGGAATGATAAATATTACTGTAAATACCTTGCTGGCATCCACAATTTTAGTGAAGCAGACAGAAGAAATAACAAAGAAATGCTGCTTGCCAATAAAACAATGTGAATAAAGGGACACCATGCCAGAAGAAATCTTGTTCTTACCATGAGACCATTTTTTCATGTTTGTAATCTGTTTACTGAATTATCGTGAGTACATTGCTGTAAATATTGCTGCTTTAATTGTTAAAATGATAGTGCTTTCACAGTTAGTTTAAAATTTATCAAGGGGAATAGTTCCTTTCACAGTTAGTTCCAGATAATGGTCCTCACTTTGTAACTGGGATAAATAAAGAATTGAATAAGGAATTGGGGATCCTGCAGTATTTTCATGACTCCCATCAAACCCAAAGAGCAGGAATAGTGGAATGGGTGAATAGATCATTAAAAAATGAAACTGGCAAAATTGACTAAGCAGACAGACTAAAATTGGCCAAAGATGCTACCCCTAGCCTTATTTAAAATCCAAGTGACACCGCAGGTTAATTCGGGGCTATCTGCTGCAGAGATGGTCTACGGACAGCCAATTCGGACACCTTGGGGAGCAGAGTCCGCACTGCCAATGGGGATTAATTTATTATCATTAGGCGATAATGAGAAAGCATTCGAGTAATTTAACTAAGACTTCTTCGAGCGATACATTCACAAGTACATCAAGTCCACCTAAAGGAGGGTAATCCAACAGAATCAAAGTGGTGAACATCCTAATGGCGAATCTGAAAATTACATCCTCATGAAGAAATGGGATCCAAGGAAATTGAGAACTCAGTGAGGAACTGCCATTCCAGATGCTGTTAAACAATGCTAACTGCAGTAAAGCTTGAAGGACACTCTCACTGGATGCTCTGAACAGACTGAAGGAAAAAGGCCCACCTAAAACCTAAAAACTTTTTAATCTAACATAGGAACTTTATTGTTATGACTTTTCATTGCCTTGATATGTGAACTGAATATTGGAGTCATGACTGAAAAGAGAAATTTGGGCGACAGGTTAATTAATACCTTACAGGGAGTGATAATGGATTTTGAAGACTAAACAGAACACAGACAAGTCAAAGTAAGGACACAAACACGTGGAGGACAGCAGGGTAACAGAACATTTTTTGGGACCCACAGATACATAACCATACGAAAGCTGGGAGAAAGTTGATGTAAAATTTCACTGTATACAGTGTTTTTTGACATAGAACATATCCATGGCTGACTACCAATTTGATGTGGTCCTGTTCCCCCTATGGCTCATGTACAGAAGCTGCACTAATACCCTGATTGGCCAGATGTAACCAGGTTCAGAATGAAGAGAGGTATCTCTAGTATGGAACAGGCCTTTATGATTCTGTTCCCCTGGGACAGTACGAGAAAGGCATCCTAAGAGCTAATTGGCAGACTAAGCATTTGATGGGGGGGGGGGGTGCTGTTGGCTAATGAAACAGCTAAGGGACTCCCAAGTAGCTGGAAAGGTGGTTTCTCAGCTGTCAGCAGAGATGGTTGCCACCCATACTGTGACAATGGAACCTGATTTTATTCCGGCTAGTTGTGGGGAGACCTGTAAAATTATAGCTGCTGTATGAGGAGCTCTGACAACATCACTAAATGGGTGAATCACATGCAAAAAAAGAAAGATACAGGACTTCATAAAGTTGGTGCAAAATGCCTGACTGCTACCCCTATCCCTTTGCACAAAGCTTTGGCACTGGATTTTTATAAAACTTATTTGCTCTCAGCTAACCTTGTAGATTTACTGTTTTAATGCTGTCCAAGTTTTCTCCACAGACCTTTTTTGTTATCAAAGTCATGATAAAAAGGAGGGAATGTAGAATATCTAGTTATGGAAATTATGATGAAGAAACTATCACACAGACTTTGTCAGTATGTCTGGAGAGAGAGAGAGAGAGAGAAAAAGTAGCCAAGGACATTACAAACAAGAATAATTTCTCAACTCCAACTCTTTTACTGAGCCATATTCTAATGTCTGCCTGATCTCTTTTTTTTTAAACTTTGTTTATTCGTTCAAAAAACAAATGATATATGACATATACAGTAATTAAACATGAACATGAACTTTTTTTATATATATATAAAAAAGAAAAAAAAAGAAAAATAACACCCCCCCCCCTTTCAGCCAACTCTCCTAAGGAGAGCCATAGAAAAAGAAAAAAAAAGGATATAAAAAAAAGTTAAATATACATATTAAAATCTAATCAATATAAATTGAAATGTAAATATTCTGTTTATAACAGCCACTTATTAATTAAAAAAATTATAATTATCATGCAAAACATATGTAATTTTTCCATTATTAAACAATATTTCATCTCATTATGCCATCTATTAATATCAATCATATTTGTATCTATCTATGTACTAGCAATACATTTTTTCGCTACGGATAAAGCTAAATATACAAAAGCAAGCTGAAGCTTATTTAATCCCAAACCTTTCAGAGGTTGCAAACTACCCAATAAAAATACAGTTGGGTCTAAAACTATTTTAATATTATACAGATATTCTAAAAAAGATTGAATTTTCTTCCAAAAAGATTGTATATGTATACATAACCAAACAGCATGAAAAAAAGTTCCAACTGTATCACCACATCTAAAACACAGATCTGATTCATTAACACCATATTTTTTTTATTTTTTCAGGTGTCATATATAATTGATGTAAAAAATTGTAATTAATCATTGCATAACGTGCATTTATCAATCTAGTTACACTATCATAACAGACATCTAACCAATCCTCTTCAGAAAAAAATAAAAGCAATAGCCGCTTCCCATTTAATTTTAAATCTATCCCGAACCTTTTTATCCATACCATCCTGTAATATTTGATACATAAATGAAATATAACCCTTCTCTGCTACCTTCATAAGAAAAGTCTCAAATTTAGTCATTTTAGATAAAATCATCTCTCTACCAAACATACATTTTACCAAAGATCGAATTTGATCATAAAGGAATAAAGAATTTGTATCAATACCAAAATCTTCCCTCATCTGATTAAAAGATAAAAACTTACCCTCTTTAAAACAATTTCCCAAATTTTTCACTCCTTTAAATCTCCAATGCAATAACCTTTGATTATGTATTGAAAAAGAAATAAGTTGATTATTATACAATGGAGTCAAAGCCAATAATTTACCACTAGAACCTATAATTTTATTTTTCTTTATCCATAACTTCATTAAATGTTTTAGTATAGGCACATTATATTGTTGTAACAAATTCATATTTCACCTAAACAAAAACTGATGTATTTCAAATTCAGAAATACTTGCTATCTCAATTTTAGCCCAACTAGGAGGACGTACCAAATCCATCAATGAACTAATAAATTTAAGTTGGGCTGCGTCATAATAATTTTGAAAATGTAGTAAACGTAATCCCCCTAACTCATATTTCCAAGTTAATTTATTCAAAGCTACTCTCGAAAATTTACCCCTCCATAAAAACTCCCTAACCATTTTATTTATATCTTGAAAAAAAACATTATCAAGTAAATACGGAATAGATTGAAACAAATATTGTATATGCGGAAAGATATTCATCTTAATTGTATTTATCCTTCCCATGAAATTAATAGGTAAATCTTTCCATTTAATCAAATCAGTTTTAATCAAATCAGCATAATTTAATTTATATAAAGATTGATAATTAACATTTAAAATTATACCCAGATATTTAATTCTATCAGTCCACTTCAAATTAATAATATTCTTATAAACTGAATAATCTCCTTCACTTACTGGTAATATTTCACTTTTTTCCCAATTAACTTTATATCCAGAAAGACATCCATATTGTATTAAACATTCCTTCAAATGCAAAAGTGACTGAGCTAGATTTGTTAAATACACAAATATGTCATCAGCAAATAAATTAATTTTATACGCCTCATCTAAAACTTTCATACCTTGTATCTGTGTATTTTGTCTTATCAACTGTTCAATCACTAACGCAAACAAAGCTGATGATAAAGGACAACCTTGACGAGTTGATCGAGTTAACTTAAAAGATTCCGAAATCAAACCATTTGTTAATACTCTAGCTACCAGTTTACTATATAGAGCCCTAATCCAACCAATAAAAGAAGGACTAAACTTAAATTTCTCCAAAACTTTAAACAAAAAATTCTATTCAACTCTATCAAATGCTTTTTCTGCATCTAAGGGTATCACCATCAGATGATCTAAAGATTGTCGAAATCTATTAATCAAACTAATCACTCGCAAAATATTATCCGAAGCATATCTATTCTTTATAAAACCTGTTTGATCAATATGAATCAACTTTGGTAAAAATTTAGCCAATTTATTCGCTAATACTTTAGCTAATATTTTATCGTCTACATTCAACGAAATTTGTCTGTATGAAGATACCTTTAAAAGATCTCTATCTTTTTTTAGGAATTATTGTAATTAAACCACTAGAACAAGACTCAGGTAAATCATAAGGTTCTCCAACTTGATGTAATACATCCCCAAACACTGTAGATAAATCATCATAAAATATTTTATAAAATTCAACCAAAAATCCATCATAACCAGGCGATTTACCATTTGTCATTTCCAGCATAGCCATTTTAATTTCCGAATCAGTAAATGGTTCTTCTACCTCTTGTATATCTCCATCCTCTAATATCGGTAATTTCAATTGTGATTAAAAAAATTAATTGATCCAGTTTCCTGTTTTCCTTTAGATGTATATAACTTTTTTATAGAATGAATAAAATTCATCATTAATCTCATGAAGTTTATAAGTAATAAGAGAATTCCGTCTAACAGCATTAATAGTCCTCAATATCTGTTCTTTCTTTAATTGCCATGCCAATACCTTGTGTGCTTTTTCTCCCCATTTGTAATAGCGTTGTTTAGCCCTATTAATCACACATTCAAATTGATAAGATTGCAAGGTACTATATTTCAATTTCAGACTCGATAATTCTATTTTCTGATCTTCTGTAGCATCTTTCTGAAATTTGTTTTCTAACTCATCGATCTGTTTCTCTAATTGAAGACTCTGATTTTATTGATTCTTTTTTATTTTAGAAGTATAACTTAATATTTGTCCTCTCAAATAGGCTTTCATAGCATCCCATAATACAAACTTACTTTGAACAGATTTAGAATTTTCTTTCAAACTAAAAAAAATTGTTTTTTCAAAAAAATCAATAAATTCTGTATTTTTTAACAACATTGTATTAAATCTCCAATGATAAGCAACTTGTATTTTCTCAGGTATCATATGTAAAATATAACAGAGAATGATCTGAAATCACCCTACTTTTATATTCCGCTTGTAGTACTTTCCCTTGTAAATGTGCCGATACTAAAAAGAAGTCAAACGATTCATGTCTAGTTGAATAAAAGGAAAAATCTTTCTCTGTCGGATTAAGACGTCTCCAAATATCTACTAAATTAAGATCTTTCATCAACGCTTGGACCTGGATTGCCATCTTGGATTTTTTAACTTTCTTTGGAGATTTATCTAATAAAGGTTCCAAAACACAATTAAAATCACCTCCAACTAAAATATTATCATTAGCTTTACCCAAACATAAAAATGCATCTGAAATAAATACTTCATCATCTGCATTTGGAGCATAAATATTAAGTAAAGTCCAAAATTCACTAAAAATCTTACAATTCGATTTAAGAATACATCCTGCCTTTCCCTCCATTAATTGTAATTCAAAAGATAAATTTTTATGTATCAAAATTGCTACACCTTTAGCTCTAGAATTAAACGAAGAAGAATATATACCCAACCCAATCCCTTTTTAATTTCACACTTTCCTTCACATTCAAATGTGTTTCTTGTAAAAAGGCAATATCAATTTTCATTTTCTTAATATACGTCAAGACTCGCTTACGTTTAATCAAACATTAAAAGTAGCAAACTTCAACTTTGACATATCTACTATTATTGCTAAATACCAATAATTTCTTTATATAAAAACTCAAATCAATGTATATAGGCCCTCCAATTAAAAAAATCACAAATGAAAAAATTAGAAAAAAGTTTTAAAAAATTAAAAAATAATAAAGAAAAAAATTCCCCCCCCCCAAAAAAACTACTAAAATGTAGTAATCCCCTAAACAAAAATTAGGTGTGGATCACCCACCAGTGGCTGATGACTAGTAAAGGACAGTGTAAATCCCTCCCTCCCCAGCCAAACAATCAGTATCATCAAAATATTATAATAACAAGAAAAAAAAATATGAAAATTTTTCTTTTCATCCAAAAGACTCCAATCTCAAAGATCCCATTTCGGAAGGAGGTAGACTCTTTCGATTCCCATTTTTCCCATTTCTGCTATTTCTTCCATTTCCAGAGCTACCAAATTTTCCTTTAGGAGATAATGGTGGACTACGTCTTTGTCCTCTTATATCTGACAATGAGTTAGCAAAAATCTTTGCTTCACAATCAGTTTCAAAAAACCAAAACTGATAGTCTCCGTAAAACACCTTCAACACTGGAGGGTAACGAAAAGTAGACTTATAACCTTTACGCCACAAAACTTCTTTAACTGGATTGAATCAGTGTCAACGTTGAATGACATCTTGACTCAGATCAGGATAGAAAAAGACTCTGCTATTTTGAATAAATAATGGGGATTGTCGTTGTCTCGCATTTTGTACTGCAAGTCAAAGTATTGCTTCTCTATCCAAATAACTCAGACATCGAATTATTACCGGTCTCAGGGGTTGACCAGCTGAAGGTATTTTTCTTAAAGCTCTAAGGGCACTTTCCAGTGCCAATCCCCCAGGGAAAAATTCTTGCCCTAATATTTGCAGAATCCAGACTTTACAAAAACGAACATAGGAAGTAGGAACAGGAGTAGGCCAAAAATGGCCCATCGAGTCTACTCCACCATTCAATACAATCATGGCTGATCTAATTTTTGACCTAACTCCACCTACCTGCCTTTTCCCCATATCCCCTAATTCCTCTATCAAGTAAAAAACTAACCGAATTTTAAATATGTTTAATGAAGCAGCCTCAACTACTTCCCTGGTTAGAGAATTTCAAACATTAATTACTCTCTGGGAAAAACTATTTTTCCTCATTTGTAAATGGGTATATGGATAGGATAGATGTAGGAAGGTTTTTTGAGCTGGCCGGGGAAACTAAAATGAGAGGACACAGTCTCAAGATTCGGGGGACAGAGATGAGGAGAAATAGTTTTTCCCAGAGAGTAGTGAATGTTTGGAATTCTCTAACCAGGGAAGAGGTTGAGGCTGCCTCATTAAACATATTTAAAATTTGGTTAGATAAATATTTACATGATAGAGGAATTAGGGGATATGGGGAGAAGGCAGGTAGGTGGAGTTAGGTCATAAATTAGATCAGCCATGATCGTATTGAATGGCTCGATGGGCCATTTTTGGCCTACTCCTGTTCCTACTTCCTATGTTCCTATGTAAAACCTTCCTACATCTATCCTATCCATACCCTTCGTAATCCTATATGTTTCTATAAGATCTCCTCTCATTCTTCTGAACTGAAGCGTATACAATCCTAGACGATTTAATCTTTCATCATAAGTCAACCCCTTCATCCCAGGGATCAACCTAGTAAACCTCCTCTGGACCGTCTCCAAAGCCAGTATATCCTTCCTCAAATATGGAGACCAGAACTGGACACAGTACTCCAGGTGCGGTCTCACCAGTAACTTATACAGTTGCAACATTACCTCCCTACTCCTGAATTCAATTCCTCTAGCGATGAAGGCCAACATTCCATTTGCCTTCTTAATAACCTGCTGCACCTGCAACCTAACTTTTTTGCGATTCATGCACAAGCACTCCCAAGTCCCTATGCACAACAGCATGCTGTAGTTTTTCACCCTTTAAATAATATTCAGCTCTTTCAGCTCCTCTAGCAAGAGGATCTTGTCCTTCTATAGCTTCTGGCAAACCAACAATTTTCACATTATTCCTTCTGCTTTGATTTTCCAAATAATCAATTTTTCTTTCTTGCTCCTTCTCACAATCTCCTAATTCTATGACTGATTTTTCCACCTTCAACACTTTTTCTGTGTTAGAAGTCACTTGTTATTTACAGTACAAAAAAGCGGTCTGAAATTTTAAAAAAATCTTCATAAGATGCATCCACACATGTCTTAACCATATTTAATTCTGAACTTATACCAACATTCATTTGAACCATTTCATTCATTTGAGATGTCAACAAATCCATTTCAGTTTTTATAACAGCTTGAGTAACTGCATTCAATTGCATACACTGTGAATCAGTAAATCTCAGCTCTGCTCTCTCTGACATGGTGGCAGAACAAGGTAACTGCAGCTCCTGCTGCAATTCAACAGAAGGCATTTAAAAAGTTTTACTGTGGGTGTGGACTCCCAGTGATGGCACCCCGACTTCCTCAGGGGATCGCCGTTGGTCTCCCCCCGCATCTTGTTGTTTTCTCATCAATTCGTGAAGAAAAACAATTTCTTCAGATTGAAATGCTACCTGATGCATTTCCAATAATGGAGTCGTCTTCCTGTGTGCTCCCTCCATTGAAATCGAAAGGCTTTCCAAATCGGGGTCCACTTCTTGGGAACACACACCTTCTTCCGGAGAACGGGTAATTCCAGCGCCATCCTTCACTTGATGAGTAATAGGTTTTTTTTTCAGCCCCCACAGGCGATCTTTGGGATTTAGGTAATGAAGAAATTGAGCCTGGGGCTGTTTCAAGTCGTCTAGGCCTGAGATCTTCAACACTTTGAAAATGTATCTTCTTTCGAACTTGAGGTTTAGTCTTTTTACCATAGTGGCCATAATAATTCCTTAATATTTTAAACTAAAATTTAGAAAGTTTAAACTTGAAAACAAAGGGTTAAAAAATGGATATTTAAAAGTATGGCCAAAGAGGTCGAGATTGCACGTCTGGATTCTACGCCATCTTGCCACACCCCCGTCTGCCTGATCTCTTTAACACAATAGTGCTAAGTGACTACTAACCTGCTAGACTTATCTAAAGGCTGCAATAAGCATCCAGCTCCACTCAGTCCCTGAAAGGCAGGCATTGTTTCTGCTTTGAAGTGTTGGCCACCATTGTCAACTTCAAGAAATAAGATTGTATGCATGTGTAAATTCAAGATCAGAAATCAGGTTGGCAGAGAATAGCTACTGATGTGTACTGTTAGCAACCTTTCCAGACTTCTGGTGATTTTTTGTATACCAGAAGGATTTTATTAATTATAACTGGTACATGAGATTAAATGACAAACAACAAATAATTTCCCTGTCTTTGTTTGACTCAATAAAGATTGTGTTTTGGACATTGTGGTTTGTTACTGTACCTTTTTGTACCTTGACAGAAGTGCAACTTTAACAGCATGTGTTGATACATCCACATGTGTTATCAAATCACCTGACAGGCTGAATCTCTAAAGGAAAAAGAACTGTACACTGAAAAAAAATTGTGCGGCTGATGTTTGTGTTTATGTTGGTGTTTAATGTTAAATTGAAATGAAAACTGTAATGTTATATTGCTAGATTGAACATATTAAGGAAAGGGGATGTGGTGATAGAGTAGTAGTGATACTCCCGACCCTAAAGTGAGCCAGAGATTAATGCTGCATCTCGAGTTTGTTATGGAATAAGTTAATATAATTATGGAATAAAATATAAAGTTAGATTGTGGGGGTTATTTTAGGTATTCGTTTATGTACACTTCACAAACAGACATCTCAGCAACATTTCATAAAGGACATCTATTTGAAATGCAAAAGCTATGCCTAAGCAGAGCCTCCATGTCTACAGTGACTTTGAAGAGTACTTATGAAGACTTTGCATAGGTGTTAATTGGACTGATGTTGTGCAATCAAAATAAACTATCGTCTATAAAGGAACAAATGCTCAGGCTCAGAATTTCTTCGGCAAGACACTGAAGTGGCTGACTGAAGGAGATCAGTTTGTGTGTGTCCAATGAACAACAAATATCTCTCTCTGAAATCAACAAGAACCTTCCTGAGCAGTACAATTTAAGTTAATGTACCAAAGTCTGGTAAAGATGATAATTGTTAAATTCTGTGCACAGTATGGAAATTGCCTACTGCCAGTGAAATTGGAGAAGTGAAAAGTGAAAGTTTGGAGAGTGAAACAAAGAACTTTCCGGAACATATACACATTACAAACACGTATGCTTAGAATTAGAAGGGGGCTAAGTTAGGTTAAGTAAACAGTAATAAGTTAAATATTGATCTTATTATTATGCTTGAAGAAAATTAAATACATTTTTGTTAAAGTAACCATTGTCTTGGTGAATTTCTGTTGCTGTCGGTTTTTGGTGTCCTCTGGGCTCGTAACAAGTGGGAGCTTGTCCGTTTCTGATTGAAACATTTGGAGTTTTGGGATCTCAAAACTTTTGGAGTGTTTGTGATTTATTAGTACATTGTTTTTTCCAAGCTAATTCAAAGCTTGTCTGTGTGGAAAACAAAACAGCAGCAATGGACATTAGTGGACTTCTGGTACAACCATCACCTGCAGAGCTACGGAGAAAAAGAAAACAGGAACTGCTGGTCATTGCTCAGGAATGAATGCTGGCTGAGTTTTATGAATAAAATTTAAATTCTGAGGATTATAAAGAAATATTATATGTGAGAGAATATATGAAGAAATAGACTTATACAATTTTCCTGAGGATAAATCTTTTAAAATGCAATTACAATTGGAAAAATTGAAGTTGGAGGGTGAGAGAGAAATGAAAGTTGGAGGAAAAGAGAGAAACAGAGGTTGGATGAAAAAAGAGCAAAACAGGAGTTTGAATTGCAGAAACACATTAGGCAGAGGGAGCTGAAAAACAGGCAATAGAGCTGGAACAAACTGAGGGAAAGAGACAGTTTGAATTGGAGAATTTAAAACTTGAGATGGAGGGAGGTATGAGAACTGAAGCTTTAACTCCTGGAGAGATGTTTATGGCGAGTAGAAAGGTTAATATGGTTCCACCTTTCAATGAGAGAGATATAGATACATATTGTTAATATTTTGAAAAGGTTGAGCAAAGCTTATATTAGCAGAAAGAAATGTCGCCTCTGATTATCCAAAGTGTAATAAATGGAAAAGCACAACTGGCATACTCTAGTTTGACAGTAGAGCAAGTGGCAAATTATGAGACTGTTCTGTGACAAATTATGAAAGCTTATGAGTTGGTTCTGGGAGCATATAGACAAAAATGTAGGAATTTGGTGAAAGAATGGAACTAATCTTATATGGATTTTGCACCAGGAAAATCGATGTCTAGATTGATGGTCCACCTCAAAAGGAATAAATAATTATTTTAACTGACTAAGATAATTGATATTAATTGAGGAAATTAAAAGGTGTGTTCACAATGAGATCAAATTATACCTGGATGAGAAGATTGTGGGGGAATGGCAACAGATGGCTAGGTTATCAGATGAATGACAGATGTGATAGATTATGTTATATTTTATATTGTATATAAATAAGTTTTAAAAGGAGATAAATTGTGTGGGATTTTTAGTTAGGTCACAAACAGATACAAACACTTCAAAACAGATCTCATTAAAATGTTGGAGCTCTGCTCAAGACACAGTCCAGGCTCCAAGTGCCTATGCAAAAACTTTATGCCTAAAAGGACTTAACAAGTAGGTGTTAATTGGACATGCTGTGGAGTAATGGATTATTGTTTTGAAAGCAACAGAGGAACAAACTCAAAGATTAGGATTAGATCTGGTGCCGGAGTCTGTCTGAGTGCAATTGGCTGTTCTAGGAAGGTCATGTAGTTTTGCAAGCAGAGGGAGTCAAACAGGTGTGTGTGTGTGTGTGTGTGTGTGTGTGTGTGTGTGTGTGTGTGTGTGTGTGTGTGTGTGTGTGTGTGTGTGTGTGTGTGTGTGTGTGTGTGTGTGTGTGTGTGTGTGTGTGTGAGAGAGAGAGAGAGAGAGAGTGAGAGAAAACTCAGTTCTACAGTTCAGCAGCAGCTGAACGTGACAAGCTGGGAAGCTGTGGAAAAACCCCATTTTGAAGATGGGTTGTGAGTTCTTAGTTCAGCCTGATCAAAGCCCTTGTGGTCCATACAAGAGGAAATGGCTGGCTGTATAATGTTTTGCCTGAGATAAGGGAAACAAAAAAGGAACTCTGTGGTGACATGAAAGAAAAAGGTTATCATCTGGAAAACCCTGAGGGAGCAAGCTTCTTTGGCAAGACACTGACGTGGCTGATCGGAAGGAATCAGTTTGTGTCTAACAAGCAACAAATCTCTCTCTGAAAACCAACAAGAACCAAAGCCTGGTGAAATTCATAAATGTAAAATTCTGTGCACAGTATAAGAATTGCCTGATACCAGTGAACTTGGACAGGTGAGAAGTGAGAATGGACTGCGAATCAAATAACTTTTTTTGAACTTACATACATGTGCTTAGAAGTAGAAGGGGGTTAGGTTAAGTAATAAGTTAAAGTTTGATCCTGTTTTAATGTTTAAAGAAAATTAAAAGTAACTTTTGTTTAAGTAACCATTTGTCTTGGTGAATTTCTATTGCTGCTGGGTTTTGGGGTCCTCTGGGCACATGATAACAAAAGCAAATTTCAGCATTGTAAGCCTTTTCAGAAGGTTAATGTGGAGCAGAGCAGTAAGCCTAAAAATAAGTCTGGAGATAATATTAAGAGAAAACATGAAGGTAAAGTAGGAAAGGACAGAATTTCAGGATTTGTCTCTCATTTTTGTAAGATACCTGGTCATGTTCCAGCAAATTGTTTAGTGTTGAAAAAGAGACGAGAAAAAGAAATACTACCAGAAGTCTGTATTCAGGCAGTTGAATTTAATGAGAACAGAGGTTTCATACGTGGTAAGGATGTTATGGATGTATTCAGACCTTTTTGTATAAAAGGGCTTGATTTCAGTAAAGGAAGGAACTTCACAAGTGCCCTGTTAAAATTCTCAGGGATGCTGGGGTGCCCAGTCACAGTTGTTGGAGAACGTTTTAACTCTTGATCAAAAGACAGACACAGTGGAGATGACTTTGATTAGAGGTGTTGGTGGTGAGGTAGAATCAATAGCACTGCACAAAACAGTGTTGAATTCGGAATTAGTTAAAGGACCAGTTGTAGTAGGAGTTATCTTAAAGTTACCCATGCATGGAGTCTCATTCTTATTAAGGAATGATTTGGCAGAGGATAAAATTGTTAGTTTTCAGATTAACAAATAACCCAAGTAAGGATGAGGTTGACAAAGATTGAGGTATATCCTGCATATGCTGTGACAAGGTCTTTGTCTAAGAAAATGATGAGAACAGAGGAAGATTCAGTTAATAGAGACTTACACAGTACTTCTGAAATAGTCCAGAAGGAGCAGGTTATATTTGAGAGTCAGGATTTATTTTTGTCAAGGAAAAGTTAATTGAGCAAAAGACAGATTCTGATTTTACTGACTTGAGGGAGAAGGCTATGAATGAGGAGGAGATTAAAGAAATGATCTGTGGATATTACTGGAAGGGTGAATTGTTAATGAGAAAATGGAGACCTTGTGATCTCCCTGCAAATGAAGAATGCTAGTGATTCATCAGGTGGTCATTCCTAAAGCTCACTGAAAGTAAATTTTAAATTTGGCCCATAGTACATCTTTGGGAGGTCATCTAGGTGTAAAGAAGACAATGAATAAAATTTTGAAACAATCTTTTAGGCCTGATTTGAGGAAGGATGTTGTAAATTGTTGCTGGTCATTTTATTTTTGTCAGGTTGAGGGGAAACTTAACCAATAGCTCCCTTGCAACCTATTCCTGTTGTTCGGAAACCTTTCACTAGGGTTATTGTGGATTGGGTGGGTCCCCTGCCTAAAATAAAAGCTGGGAATCAGTACTTGTTAACAATTATGTGTACAGTGTCCAGATTTCAAGAAGCTATACCATTGAGGAATATCAAAATGAAAACAGTGGTAAAAGCTTTGGAAACATTTTTTCTCAGTTTTTGGGTTACCTAAAGAGATCCAGAGTGATCAAGGCAGTCATTTCATGTCAGGTTATTTCAGCAGTTGATTTATGATCTGGAATTTAAACAGATCACTTCATCTGTGTATCATCCTGCAACTCAGGGAGCTTTGGAAAGATTTCATTCTACTCTTAAAAATATAATAAGGATTTATTGTCTGGAGGATGGAAAATATTGGGACCAAGGTATTCATTTATTGTTATTTGCAGTAAGAAAGTCTGTGCAGAATTCATTCGGTTTCAGCCCTTTTGAAATTGTGTTTGGACATCAGGTTAGAGGGCCATTAATATTGTTAAAAGAACAGTAGATTAATGAGGATGTACATTTGGACTTGCTGGATAATGTTTCTACATTTTAAGATCAGTTACAAAAAGTGTTGACTTTGGCTGAAGAGAATTTAACAATGGCTCAGGGTAAAATGAAATGATTATTTGACAGGAAATATCAGGTGAGGAATTTTAAACCAGGAAGTACAGTGTTAATTTTGTTCCCAACACATGACAATCCTATTAGAGCAAAGTTTTCTGGACCATATGAAGTAAAATCAAAACTGAATGATGTTAACTATGTGATTAACACTTCAGATCATAGGAATAAAACCCAGGTTTGCCATAGTAATATGTTGAAGCCTTATTATGTGGAAAATGGTAGTGGAGAACAGTCTATATTAGATGTGTTAGTTGTTGACAAGATTGAGGAAGTTATAGAAGATTATGGAAACTGAATCTTGTGAGGGTAACCTTAAGAAACAGGAACTCGGTGTGCCTGTCTAACTCAACAATTTTGGAAAATGTGAAGGAAAAGTTAGGCCATCTTAAATTACCAGAACAGAACCAGTTGAAGCAGTTGCTTTTGAAATATGCAAATTTGTTCCTGATGTGCCAAAAAGGACATCAGTGATTTGTTATGAAGTGGATGTGGGAGAAGCAAGTCCCATAAAACAACAGCCCTATTGAACAAACATTCAGAAAAATAAAATCATGGATCAGGAAGTGGAATATATGTTGAAAAATGATATGAGACCTTCGAACTCCTTGTGTTCTGTACCTAAAACAGATGGAACTGTTAGGTTCTGTACTGATTACAAGAAAGTTAATGCAATAACTAAAATTGATGCTTATCGTATTCTTAGAATTGATGATTGTATTGATAAAATTGGGAAAGATAAATTTCTTACTAAGGTGGACGTTGCAAGATTACTGGTGCGTGCCACTAACAATGAAAGGAAGGGATATTTCTGCATTTGTGACACCATTACGCTTGTAAGAATATTACATGCTACCTTTTGGTATGAAAAATGCACCTGCAACATTCCAAAGGATGATTAATTTGGTAATCCAAGGTTTAAAACATACAGATGCTTATATTGATGACTTGATTGCAAAAAGTGACATATGGGAAGAACATCTGATGGAATTGGACACATTGTTTGCAACATTATCCAAGGCAAACTTAACAGTACATTTAGCTATAAATATATATGGGCATGCAAGTGTGACATAATTAGGACAAGCAATTGGTCAGGGCAAAGTTGTGTCTATTCAAGCTAAAGTGCGCGCAATTTCTGAATTTCCTATTCCCAATGGCAAGAAAGCAGTGAGAATGTTTTTAGGAATGGCAGGAAATTATAGGAAGTTTTGCAAGAATTTTGCATAAATTGGTCTTCCTTTAACCAATCTTATGAAGAAGGGGGAGAAATTTGTGTGGACAAAATCTTGTCATAGAGCTTTAGAGAATTTCAAGCAGATGCTATGCCATAACCCTGTTTTAAAATCTTCTGATTTTTGACAAACCATTTTCTTTAGCAGTGGATGCCAGTGAGAGGGCAGCAGGTGCTGTTTTATTACAAAATCATGGTGATGAAGTTGAACATCCAGTCGCCTACTTTTTGAAGAAAACAATTCAATGTTCATCAGAGGAACTCTTCCACTATTGAGAAGGAACTGTTATCTCTAATACTCACTGCAGAATTTTGATATGTATCTGCGTACCACTCAAGAGTGATATTGACTGACCACAATGCTCTCGCATTTTTGAATAAAATGAAGAATAAAAATATAAGGTTATTAAACTGGAGTTTGATCTTGAAAGGATATAATCTGCAAATTAATCATATCAGTGGTACACATAATGTGACAGCAGATTGCTTATCAAGATGTTAAAATGATCATGTAAAGGAAAAAATTCTCTTGATTGGAATTCAATGTTATAAGATGTTATATATTGTGTATTTGTTATTGCTGTGGTGATTGTAAAGTTAGAAATTAGTTTAGTTTTAAAAGAATTTTAACTCAAGAGTTAAGATTCCTTTGTAGAGGGAGTGTGTTACAGAATAAATTAATACAATTATGGAACAAAACATATATTAAGGAGTAAGGTTAGATTGTTGAGGTACACTTCACAGACAGACCTCTCAGTAACATTTCACAAAAGGCATCTCATTTGAAATGCAAGAGCTATGCCTAAGCAGAGACTCCATGTCTATGGTGAATATAAAGTGCTTATGAAGACTTCACAAGTAGGTGTTAATTGGACTGATATTGTGGAATCGAAAAAAAACTATTGTCTTTAAAAAGGAACAGATGTCCAGGCTTAGAAACTGATTAAGATATTGCGAGTGCCAGCAATCCAATTCTAGTTGAAGTCTGTTGTTCTAAGAGGTGTCATGTAGTTTTGCAAATAGAGACAGGGGGAAAAAAAAACATCCTATTCTCTTTGGAGAGAGAGGAAGAGATAGTTTACAGCAGGTGTTGGTGTTAGAACCTGCAAATTTTGCAGGCCTGCTATAAGACCCCATTTGAAGATGGGATTTGAGTCAGCCTATTCTAAACCCTTGTAGTCAATTACAAGAGGATGTGGCTGGTTAATGTGTTTTTCCTGAAACAGGTGAAAAAGAACTCTTTATTGTAACTTCGAAGAAGAGGTTATATTTTGGAAAAACTCACAATGGGGCAATATCTTCGGCAAGAGACTGAAGTGGCTGATGGAAGGAAATCAGTTTCTGTGTGTCCAATGAACAACAAATCTCTCTCTCTGAAATAAAAAAGTATATTTCTGAGCAGTACAATTTAAATTAATGGACCAGAGCCTGGTGAAGATGATAAATGTTAAATTCTGTGGCACAGTATTAAAATTTTCTGATAGCAGTGAACTTGGAGAAGTGAATGATTGGACAGTGAAACAAAGAATTTTCCTAAAAACATACACATTACAGACACGTGCGCTTAAAATTAGAAGGGAGTTAAGTCAAGTTAATAGTAAAAAGTTAAATATTGATCTTATTATGTTTGAAAAAAAAATAAAGATGTTTTTGTTTAAGTATCTATTGTCTTGGTGAATTTCTGTTGCTGCTGGGTTTTTGGAATCCTCTGGACTTGTAACAAGTTAGATACTAAAGTTGCTGACTCATAGAAGGCAAAGAGTGGAACTAAAAGAGGCATTTTCTGACTGGCTGTAAGTGACCAGAGGTGTTCTACATGGGTCGATGTTGGGTCTGCTACTTTTCATATTGCATACAATTAATTTAAATGATATATTAGGTGACTTTGTTGCCATGGTTGTGGATGATACAAAAATCTGCAGAACAGCAGGTATCGTTGAGGAAGCAGGATCTGTAGAGGAACTTGAACCAGTTAATGAAACTGGACACAGAAGTTGCAGCTGGAATTCAGTGTAGGGGATTGCATGGTTACGCACTTTTTTTGGAGAAGGAATAAAGGCATAGAATCTTTTATAAATGGAGAGAGAAATTAGAACATAGACATCTAAAGTGACTTGAGATTTCTGTTGCTGGATTCTCTAAAGGATAAATTGCTGGTTGAATCACTAATAAGGAAAGCAAATGCAATGTTAGCATTCATTTTGAGGGTATTAGAATACAAATGCAAAATGTAATGCAGAGGCTTTATTGGACATTGGTTAATCCACATTTGGAGTACTGTGACAGTTTTGAGCACCATATCTCAGGAAGATATATTCGTGTTGGAGAGGGTCCAGATGATGTTCACAAAAATGATCCAGGGGGTGAGTGTTCAAGGCTCTGGGCCTATGCTTGCTGGAGTTTAAAAGGATGGGAAGTGTGGAAGTGTGTGGGTGGGGGGGTGGGGAGGGAATCTCATTGAAACCTACTAAATATTGAAAGGGCTAGATAGAGTGGACATGGTGAAGATATGTCCAGTTGTGGGAGAGTTTAGGACTACAGGGCATATCGTCGGAATGAAAAGAGGCCCATTTAGAACAGAGATGAGGAGAACTTTCTTCAGCCGAGGGTGGTGAATCTATGGAATTTGTTGCTACAGGGGGCTGTGGGGGCCAAATCATTGGGTAGATTTAAGCAGAAGTTGATAGGTTCTTGATTCTCTCCTAAATCTTATGCCCTTATGTTAAAGGGTTCCTCTGGATCTTATCCACATGCATCGTTAAATCAGAATCGGTGTCAAAGGTTATGGGGTGAAACGAGGAAAATTGGGTTGATAGAAAGGATACATTGTCCATGATTCAATTGACAGAGCAGTCTCGAGAGGCTGAATGGCCTAATCCTGCTTTAATCTCTTATAATCTCATCGAAAACAAGCACTGATTGTATTGCCCTAAATGGCTGAAAATAAGCTAAAAGTGTGTATTTGGCCACATGTGCTAATCAAATTTGCAAACTGTTCATGTTGAACTCTGTGTCTGAAATTTGGTTCCACTGAGGTCAACTTCAGAAGCTGAATGTGATGTGCAACTTTGTAAAGTTTTACAAGAAATAAGCAAGGACAAATCTCTTCACTGTTTTGCGTATTGCTATGGCAAGACTACAAAAGTGCTTCAACAAAGATGATCATTCGGAACATTATATTTGAGTATGTCTCCTGACAAGCGTTGAATAAGTTGATAATCCTTCCAAAAACTGCAAGTCTGCCTTCATGTGACAGTTAAACTGGTAGATTTTCCACCCAACAAACTGCCCAGAAAAGCATAATCAGCAACAAAATGGTTTTCTTTTGAAATTAGGCACAGGCACAAAAGCTAATTCCTGATATCACTGAGTGGTGATTGCCAGATGCAAAAATCACACAGGAATTTCCCCTCAGCCAGAAGCAGTTAAAACACAATATAGTAGCGCTTGTGCACTGTACTCGGTTTCTGACAAATGGACAGAATACACAAATGTGCTGGAAAAACTCAACAGGTTGTGCAGCAACCATAGGAAGTCAATGGTAACCAATTTTTTGGTATGCAGGACTGTTACGAGCCCAGGTAACCCATAAAGCCAGCAGTAAAAGATATTCACCAAGACAAATGGTTACTTAAACAAAAATTGCTTTTAATTATCTTTAAATATGAAAACAGAATCAAACTTTAATTCATCTATTATTAACTTAAGTTAACCTAACTTAACCCCCTTCTAATTCTAAGCACATGTGTAGGTAATATGTGTGTAAGTTCAGAAAAGTTCTTTGGTTCACAGTCCAATCTCACTTCTCATTCCTCCAAGTTCACTGGTTGCGGGCAATTCGTATACTGTGCACAGATTTTAACATTTATGAAGTTCATCATGCTTTGGTGCTCGAAAAGTAAATGGTTACCACTCAGGAAGGTTCTTGTTGGTTTTCAGAGAGAAATGTGTTGTTCCAGGACATCCGCAACTGATGTACTTCAATCAGTCACCTCAGTGTCTTGATGATAAAACTTGCCTCATCGGGGTTTTCCAGATGATAACTTCTTTCTTTCAGGTTACAACAGAGTTCCTTTTTGTTTCACTTATTCCAAGTGAAACATTAGACTGCCAGTCCCCTCCTCTTGCATGAACCACAAGGACTTCAACCAAGCTGTCTTTCAAAAGCTTGCCAGCTTGTCCTGTTCCAGTCCCAGCAACTTCTTGCTGGCTGTAACACTATCAAGTGCTCTCTATTCTCTCTCTCTCTCTCTCTCTCATACACACACACACACACACACACACACACACACACACACACACACACACACACACACACACACATCCTCTCAGACTGAGAGAAAACCTGTTCGACTCTCTCTATGCTTGGAAAACCACATGACCTTCTTACAACAGCAAGTCTCATGCAGACAATAGTGGAGCCAGCATTCTCTTTCATCTGTTGCTTTTGGGTAAACAAGAATCCATTAGTGACGTCTGTTGAGCACTCTTCAAAGCTCTTGAAAAAAGGTGTGAGAAGCCACTATGTTTCCAGTATTTCAAATATGATCCATTTTAAAATGTTTCCATGTGACCTGCTCTAACAAACCTTTCCCAATTTTTTTTCCATAATGTTTCGCACTCAAGCCCAGCACCTGCAGACTTTCTTGTTTAACTCCTGGCAATGGACAACACTTATTGAAATGGAATCCATTCGCAAATGGGATATAAACCACAGCTGTTACCAAATTACTCATTTACTGTTTCTGAGGACGGATAAATTTCATTTAGTTTTATATCAGCTAACTATCACATGCTAAATTAATTCTGAGATAGCAAAAGAAGCAATTATGAGCATTTTCAAAATATTGTGCTGAATTAACTGGAGCTACATTGCAAGATGAATGCTTTATACTCAACTAATTTAACACAATCATTCATTTGTTTAATAGGGTTTAATCCTTTTGTTAATATGATAGGAAATGGAGTTTGGTTTCAATTAGTAGAAACTGAACATTTGTATGCTAATATTTCAGAAAGCAATTCCAAGATACCAAATGATTAAACAGAAGAGGAATGCAGCAAAACTCCTGGTATCCAGTGCCTATGAGGAATAGTAGATGACAGATAAGTGAATTTTCCAGTTGCTTGTGTTATGAGCCCAGAGGACTCCAAACCCAGCAGCAATAAAAATTCACCAAGACAATGTTACTTAAACAAAAGTTGCTTTTAATTTTCTTTAAACATAATAACAAGATCAATCTTTAACATTACTATTAACTTAGCCTAACTTAACCCCCGTCTAATTCTAAGTGCATGTGTATGTAATGTGGACGTGTTCAGGAAATTTCTCTGTTTCACTGTCCAATCATTCACTTTTCACTTCTCCAAATTCACCAGTATCAGGCAATTCTTATACTGTGCACAGAATGCAACATTTATGAATCTCCACTAGGCTCTGGGTGTTTAAAGTTAAATGGTTATCACTCAGGAAGTTTCTTCCTGGTTTATAAGAGAAATATGTTGCTCGTTGGACACACATAAACTGATTTCCTCCAATCAGTCACTTCAGTATCTTGCCAAAGAAACTCGTCTCATCATGGGTTTTCTAAATGATAACCTCTTCTTCCAGGTCACCACAGAGTTCCACTTGTTTCCATTATTTCAGGAGACACACTCTAGTCAGCCATTTCCTTTTGTAAGGTCTACAAAGGTTTTGAACAGGCTGAACTCAGAACTCACAACCCATATTCAAAATGGGGTTTTCAACAAGCCTGCCAGCTTGCCATTTTGCAGCCCTCTCTCTCTCTCTCTCTCTCTCTCTCTCTCCAAAACTGATATCATCTGTTTGTTTTTCCTCTCTTTACGTGTAAAAAACCATGCAACTTCATACAGGGCTCCAAACCCATTTGAAAGATTTTATCAGTATCACTGAGCCTGGATTTTATTGCCCATACACAATAGAACAGCATTCTTCATTGCTTCTGCAAAGTTAATTGGAGCCTCAATGTCTAGCTTCAGCAAAGCTCTTGCATTTTAAATGAGATATCTTTTGTGAAGTGTTACTCTGTGAAGTATAATCAACAGAAAACCTATTTTAAAGACATATTTTACCCATAAGTATTTTAACATACACCGTAACGCTTGAGATTGCATGTTATGTGGATTGGAATGGCAAGGTGTGCCAATTTTAAACTTCCATAATTTTTATCAATTTATTTTCATCGATTTTATTGCTAGTTGCTTGAATTCCAGATAACAGGGGTTTTACTATATGAAAACCAATATATAAAAAAATACCTGACAAAGCCACTAGGCCAAAAATGTTGGTTACATTTCACTTGCTATACATGTTATGTGATCTATTGAGTTACTCCAGCAGATATATGCTTGAAATTGTTACTAAAAAAATAATGGGTTGGCATGTTTCAATGAATCCTCTAACAAAACTGTTTATTTGGAGTGTAATTCAAACTTCTATGGTTTCCCACTGAGTTTTTACTCAGAGCTCTATTTACAAACAATGTTTAAAAATAAGTTTTAGCTGTCAAGAGCCAGACATATGCCTGTTTTTCAGCAACATTCTGGGTCATTGCACAGAAAATGATTATAGAACATTATCAATTGCTTCCTTCATAATTTTCATCCCAGTTCCATTTCAAGCTCCTGATTAATTAATATCATTTTTTGATGTCTTTGCTTTCATGGTGACAAAAGGGAAGGTCCTATGATTTTTCTCTGGAAGTTATACTCTTATCATCAAAGCTAAGTTAAAGGCAAACTGTGGTTATCTGCTGTGTGCAGGTTTACTTGCACGACTGTCACCCCTTGCAAATGGGTTTCAGTTCCAAAGTAAAAAGAAGCAGAAACAGTAAAGAATACTGATTGAACTGTTGTACATTTGAATGGTCTCATTTTGGGATTTTTAAAATTATTCATCAAAGTCTAATCTTCAGAATAAATTTTAAAATTTACTAATACAAATCTTCCCACAGGGTCAATAATCACTTTATTGATTTTAATAGGTAAAGTTTTTTTTTAATAAAATTGTTGCACCTCTCACTTGAGAGTTCAAAGTAGACGCTACCACACGTCCAACCCAATCTCTTCATAATTTTTGACATTCTTTCTCGGATAAATGAGTTTCCTGTAAAAAAACAACATCAACTCAAATTGTCTTCAAATAAGCAAATACCCTCTTCCTTTATATCAGCTTATTAAGCCCATTGATATCATAACTTTCATTTTCAGATGTTTGAGTCTATTCAATTGTGACTTCAATTTGGAAGGGAAAATAAATTTTATATGGTTTCCAGTCCTCACAAAATATGGGTGCATACCTTTAATTTAAGAGGCAAATAAAAACAAATGCAAGCTTTAATCGAAATAAGCATCTGATGAAACCTTGAGGCATGTTAAACAGAGTATATTCTGTCACAAATTTAAAAAAAAAACTTGCAATTGACCTTCTAACAGTACTTTGCCCTTATAAAATTAAGTCACATTGAATGTATTCTAACATCTTTGAAAGGGACTATCCAAACTTGCAACTCAGTTCAACCAGTATTGGTCTAGCCCAGTGGTTCTCAACCTTTTCCTTTCCACTCACATACCACATTAAGTATTCTCTATTCCAGAGGTGCTCTGTGATTAGTAAAGATTGGATAAGGCAGTATGTAAGTGGAAAGAAAAAGTTTGAAAAGCACTGTTTTAATCATACCTAATTGACTCGTTATATGCAGAGTTCATTAATTCCAAAGGAAATGAGCCCATGATAATTTTTCTCAAACAATATATTTCAGTAACAATTGAGTCAAGAACAGTGATTCTCAATCTTCCCTTCCCACTCACATACCACCTTAAGCAATCCCTTACTAATCACAGGGCACCGATGGCATAGGGATTGCTTAAAGTGGTATGTGAGTGGAAGAAAAAGGTTGAGAACCATTGCTCTAGAGGGAGTTGGTTACTTTCTGCTCATGTATAAGTCAATCAAGTTGGAAGTTTTTTTGGTTTGTGGATTTAGTCGGGCATGTGCAAGGAAGTCACTCAAATACAACATTTATTTGTGGCTTAAACATCACAACTCATAATAATGATTATTGTGACACTATATAACTACATGTAACCTTTAATATCCAATTTTAAGGTTGCACTTTGTAAATTTATTTAATGTAATTTAGACAAACAGCATGGTAACAGGCCATTTTGGCCCATGAGCCCATGCCACCTAATTACACCCAATTAACTCACACCCCCGGTACATTTCTAATGGTGGAAGGAAACCGGACCCCCCCTGAAGGAAAACCACACAGACACAAAGAGAACATACAAACTCCTTACAGACAGTGCAGGTCCCGATCGGCTCTGTAACAGTGTTGCACTAACTGCTATAGTAACCCCATAAACTGTTCATCTCATAAATTCAATTATCCTTTTGATTCAACAAAATAAAAGATTATATTCTGAGCCATCCAGAAACAGCAATTATTAAGAAAGAAAAGACAATGATTTTGTCTTTATTTCTGAGCCTTAAAAAACAGGTGTCAGGAAAACTCCCATGTGTATGTTTTCTGAGCAGCTCCCTGGTTCTTCCAGACTGGCTGGGTCACTGATTAAACTGATTATTCAAAGCCATCATCCAAAGCCATTTCCCTAAGATGAAGCTTACAAAGGTGTTAATGGGTTTGATAATTGGTCCAAAACTGTCAAGATAGCGGTCTCCATTCATAAATAGTTTCCTGTGCTAATACAGCTGATTAAGCCTTACAATGACCGTAGGGCACACACATCAACTCTAAATGCATCAGCAGAGTTTTGTTCCAATTCTACCTCAGCTTAGAATCTTCCCTTCCCTTTGTGAATGGTGATGGGTTAATATTATTGTGAGACTTGTCATTTACATGTTTCAATTAAAGACTAAATCCCAGGTATATTGAATGTGGCTATTACAGTGTATTGGAACAATCCTTCCAGACGTTTGCTAATTTCAAATACAAAAAATGATTTCTCTTCATTATGACTTGACATTGGTGAATAAATGATTGATGTCAACCATTTTCTTGTCTTAAGAAAAGGGCAATGCCAGGTATTAAACCAGGATTCATATCAAAGAGATGTCAGAAAATGTCTTAAATACTGCACTGTTTCTCAGTGTTCTTCAAATAAGATTCAATATTGACAAGGGTGACATTGTCTACCTGACCATTCCCTTTATATAACTCTATCAGGGCATTCTTAGCCTTCAATGCATAAGGAAATAAAGACCCAGTCTTTCTTATATCTCCCTATAACTCAACCCCTCCAGTCCCACGAACATCCTGCTGAATATCCCTTCCATTAATTTCAATTTATCGATGACTTTCCAATAGCTGGGCAACATGAAAGGAGAGCACTATTCCACACAGGTTCCTTCTGCTGTACTGGTGTCACCCACATTCCCACTCTTGTTTGTTAATTAACAGGTCAAAGGTTTAATTTCCATTTCAGGAAATTTGCTTTCTACATATTGGTTGTAATTGTCTCAAAGTTACTTGGATGCTAAACTTTCAAGGACGCATGTTGACTGTAAAGCACTTTGGATCATCCAAAACCCATGAAAGGCACCACAGAAATGCAGCCAAAACTCCAAGTTGCTGGAGGAACCCAGCTGATGTCGCAGGGTCCATAGGAGGTAAAGCTAGTTTACCCATGTTTTGGCCTGAGCCTTTCCTCAAGATATGAGTAAAAAAGAAGACAGGCATCTGTATTAAAGGCTGGGGATAAAAAGGGGGGAAGGGGAAGAATGGAAATGGCAGGAGTACAGACCAACAGACAAAAGGTGTTAATTGGATATGATAAGTGGACAGGAGAAAGGAAAGGTCTCTGTGAAAGGAGTCAGAAGGAAAAGGGGAGATATATTTAGAGCTAGAGGTAAGGAGACATGGGTAAAGATGTAATGTGGGGCAGGGAGTTTTACGGAAACCAGTGAAGTCGATGTTAATGCCATATGGCTGGAGCATGTCTAGATGGAATATGAGGTGTTGTCCCTCTAAATTGCAGTTGTTCTGTCTCCTTTTGCAGAGCCAAAATCAATTCTCACCTTTCCTCTATCCAGGCTGTGATCATACCCATTAACACCACTTATCTGTTGGCTTATACTTCTCCTCCTCACATTCTTCCCCCTTTTATCCCAGCATTTAACACAGACACCCATCTTTTTCTATTCATATGATGAGGAAGGACTCAGGCCAGAAATGTCAGTAATATATCTTTACCTCCTATGGACTGAGCTCCTCCAGCATCTCAAGGTTTTGACTACAATCACAGTGTCTGCATACTTTCACGTTTCACTCCACTACAGAAAAGCCATGCATTCTTTTTTTCAAAAAGTATAATTGTATTTTGAGTTTATTGTCATATACATTGTACAATACACATATGCACTAAAATTCTTACTTGCTGCAGTCAAACAGTTCATTGTAAAGAAAAGGATGAGGTAAATAATTGAATTAAATTAAAAGATACAGTAAATGCATACAGATAGATAATAAATATTAAATTATACAATGGCACAGTTCTTCAATATTTTCCCTGCAATTTTCATTTCTTGTTAATGTGTTTATCCAGTTTTATTTTGAAGACTTTTTATTTCTCCAATCTTTTCTTTGGCTTGGCTTCGCGGACGAAGATTTATGGAGGGGCTAAAAGTCCACGTCAGCTGCAGGCTTGATTGTGGCTGACAAGTCCGATGCGGGACAGGCAGACACGGTTGCAGCGGTTGCAGGGGAAAATTGGTTGGTTGGGGTAGGGTGTTGGGTTTTTCCTCCTTTGTCTTTTGTCAGTGAGGTGGGCTCTGCGGTCTTCTTCAAAGGAGGTTGCTGCCCGCCGAACTGTGAGGCGCCAAGATGCACGGTTTGAGGCAATATCAGCCCACTGGCGGTGGTCAATGTGGCAGGCACCAAGAGATTTCTTTAGGCAGTCCTTGTACCTCTTCTTTGGTGCACCTCTATCACGGTGGCCAGTGGACAGCTCACCATATAACACAATCTTGGGAAGGCGAATGTCCTCCATTCTGGAGACGTGGCGCACCCAGCACAGCTGGATCTTCAGCAGCGTGGACTCGATGCTGTCGGCCTCTGCCATCTCGAGTACTTCGATGTTAGGGATGAAGTCGCTCCAATGAATGTTGAGGATGGAGCGTGGACAACGCTGGTGGAAGCGTTCTAGGAGCCGTAGGTGATGCCGGTAGAGGACCCATGATTCGGAGCCGAACAGGAGTGTGGGTATGACAACGGCTCTGTATACGCTGTTGAATCATCGTCACAAAAGAAAAGGGTTTTACTCAGAGAAATAAATCTAAATCCAAAATACCTTAATTTAGTTAAGATTCAACAATGAAATGGGATAGAATACCAATCGTATTCGAGGTGCTGGTGTATTTGGATAAATTTCATCCAGACTGTGATCTTGATAGTAAATTCTTTAATATCTTTATATGTCTTTAATATCATTGGGCCTGAGGCTGGTAAAGTTTGATCATAGTTTTATCAAATAGAATGTAGATGCGAATTCCAAGAGCGTAAGTGAGCATGTGAACAATGGCTGATGAAAATGGTCCTGTTAACATCCTGAGAATCAATTAAAGGTAACATGATTGTGCCTGTGGCTTTGGAATTACAAGCTGTGACTTGCTAAAAATAGATTTAAACTTCATATCAATATTAAGAAACTTTAATTTGATGCCGCAGTAAAGAATTATTAAAATAGATAGATTTGTTAAAAAAATCTTTAGAAAATTTAATCTAAATGATAAATTGCAGTTTTTTTTTCCCTTTCAAACCATGTTTGCAGTTACATGTTCTGTCTCCTTCACTTTTTGTTACAATGCACAATGAATATGCATTGGATGGGAAGTATCAGTGATTATAGTTTTCCCTGATGATTAAAAGAGGGAATTGAACTTGATGCAGGCTGAAAAAAAAGATAGTTGGAGATATTTCTTGATTTTTCGGGAGTGCTTCAGGGAAGATTTTGGAGTCGATTGTAAAGGATGAGGTGGCAGAGTACTTGGAGCCACAAAATAGGATAGGCCAAAGCCAGCATGGGTTTCTTAAGGGAAAATCTTGCTTGACAAACCTACTGAAATTCTTTGAAGAAGTGAAAAAAAAGTGACCAAACAGACTAGTTGTAATGGAGGATTTAGACCAGCTTATGCAAGAAGGGATGCAGTTGCATCAGAAGACATTATCTAAATTCCACTATGAGGCCCAGGGATGCATATGAATCAGTAGACATTATCCAACTTCCACCATGAGGCCTAGAGACGCAGTTTTCTTTTGCTGGTCGCAGACTGTCAGGAGACCTTGAAGATAATTAAATCATTTGTTCAAAGAGATAAGATCTGAAGTAAACAACTTTTGGGTAATATAAGTCATGGTCCCACTGCTGAAGTTTGAGACTCTCCAAGAGGTGGCAACATCTCTCAGCAAGAAGAAGAAATTCAAGATTCCAAACTGACGTCCCAGTCCGGGGAGGTGGAGAAGCTGCTACCGATGCCCAGACAACCTACTACAAGTGTGCAGTCGTCGCCTCGCTTTGGCAGTTGGGACCAGTCCAGGCATTGATAAGTATAATTGGGAAGGACTTGCATGTTGTAGTGTGAATTCAGCTTTAGATTTAGTAATAAAGACGCGTATAAACTGAACTGCTCTCGGTGTGTGTCTATTTTCTTTCGGTAGCTCGAATACTGTGACCAATCTAAAATGAACAAAGTGAGAGGTACAAGTTTACCCAACACGATTGGCGTAGTCGAGCAGGATTGGTCTCAAGATGTTTCGCCGAAAGAAGGAGGTGAGCCCTGAGCAGTTCTTGATTCCGGGATGGACTTTCAAAGACGATGGGTTTGGCATGTTGGCCAATACCCTGTATTTGTTGGGACCACCCTTCAGTTGGGATGAGAAGTTAGATCCATCAAGTGCGCCTCTGGGAGAGCGGGTTGCCACTCTCCTTCGAGAAAGTAAATTTCCTGTTAAAAGGGGATGCTGACGGACAGTTTTTGGCTGCTGGCCACAGCCTTATGCACTCTGTTCAGTGTGAAACAGAATCAGTTCAGTGAGAAGTAGAATCTCAGTGTAAGAGAGAGCAACTAGAGGAGGAGCTAGAAGCCCTGCGACAATGCTGTTCCATGATGAGCGAGATTGTTCGCACCAGTCAGGACAAAGCCAAAGAATGGGAGGATAGCATGTCCAAACGATCTGCCGTAATATTAAACTCTGGCAGCAGCTCTGTGCAGATAAAGAAAGGCATGGATTAGAACCCAATCCACATCGTATTCGTGCCATGATAAGGAATGGCGACGATCCTGATGTAATTGATGATTGGAACGGGAATATCTGGAATGATGACAATGGTAATAATGCAGATACCCCTTGGCATGTGTCTAACATACTACCCTCTCCACCCGCTGTTCACGCCCATCCTGTAAGGCAGCAGATTTTTGAAACAGACGGAGAGGGAGAGGGGCGGAATGTAACTGACGAGATTGAAGAGGTAGATGATCCCCTGATCTCATTAGAGGACCCACACAGACATGGGAAGACTGTACAAACTCCTCACAGACAGTGCAGACCCCGATCGCTGGTGCTGTAACAGGGTTGCGCTAACCACTACGCTAACCCCAAAATATCCTTTTGATTCAACAAATCAAAATATGTCTCAACCCATCAAAGGTCATTTGCCATATTTCTGGCAACCAGATTTTCCCAAAGCAATCTCCTCTCCATACATTCCTACAGAAGTTATTTTTTAAATAAAATGCCTGAGATCTCCTTAAGTTTGTTAAATAGCATTCCTCTATGTTGTTTGTTCTCCAAAACCTGCTGGTAGAAACAAAGTTTGACTTGCTTCATGGGACATTTGTTCTGGTTATGACATATTTTATACCGGCTGCAACAACATCTCTGGTAACATAAAATATATATTCTGATAGTCAACAACATAAAGTGGGGAACTGAGCCCAAACTCTTTGTCCAACCATTTTGCCCATGGGTTATTGATCTCTACAGACAGTAGGACATAGCTTGCATAATCCACATGAAATCAGCATTGAACGCAGGTATAGAATCAAAAGAAATATAGTTAAACAGCTCAACACAGGCCCTTCAGACTAACTCTTCCAGACCAACCAAATTGACATTCTTAGCTAATCTAGTTTGCCTGAAATTATTCCATATTCTAAATCAGTCCAAAATGCCTTTTTAATGTCATAATTGTACCCTATTCAACAGCTTTCACTTTCAGTACATTCCAGATATGGACTACTCACTTCAGGGGAAAAACAAAACTCCCTTTAAATTCCTCCCTTCTCACATTAAACCTATTACCTTTATTTCTAGAATCATCTGACCATTCACTGCATCCTGTATCCAGATGATACGAAGGTAGGTGAAGAAGCAGGTAGTATTGACGAAACAGGGAGGCTGTAGAATATCTGAGGCAGATTAGGAGAATGGGCAGAGAAATGGCAAATTCAATACAATGTCAGAAAATACTTTGTTAGAAAAAATAAACAGGCAGACTATTTTCTAAATGAGAAGAAAATTGATAATACCCAGCTGCAAAGGGTGTCTTCATGCATGGTAGCCTAAAAGTAAACTTACATGTTAATAGAGTGGCAAAGAAGGCAAATACAATGACGGCATTCATTTAACGAGGAATAGAATATGAATCGGGATGTGATGTTGATGCTTTATCAAGCACAAGTGAGAACTCACGGAGTATTGTGAGCAGCTTTTGTCTCCTCATTTAAAAAAAGGATATCTGACATTGGAGGGGGTTCACAGGAGGTTCACAGAGAAAGGATTATCATATGAGCAGCATTCACAGCTCTTGGCCTGTACTCCTTGGAATTTATGAGAATGGGGGATGATCTCATTGAAACATTTCAAATGCTGAAAGGCATGGACCAAGTAGATGTAGAAAGTTTGATTGCCATGGTGGGTGCATTAAGGACAAGAGGGCACTACTTCAGGATTGAGGGCCCTCCATTTAGAACAGAGATAAGAAGGAACTTCTTTTGCCGGATGTAGCATGAATAAAAGCTCTCATGACTGGAAGGAAAACATACGCTTTTATTAGCATATAACTGAGGATAGGGTCTTACAGTGGTCTTCAGAAGGGCTCAGGGTTTAGGCAGGAAGCCATGGTTATATATGGTAGATGGGGGTGGAGCCAGCCATCAGAATAATACACCACCAGTGAAACTCAGTTCACTGTACTTATCCCTTCCTGCAGAATTTAGGGTCTGTGGATGAAGACAGAGAACATTGATTCAGAAAAAAATTTCTAAAAAAAAAAGTTATTTACAAATTTACAAATATAGGCAGTCAGGGGTCTGGAGATCCTGGTGGAGCCCCTAAGCACGGGAGGGCCTTGGGCTCCTTTAGTCTCCTGGTCCCCTTGTGGGGGAGGAATGGTGGGCGGGGTCCATTGCCTCTACAGTGGAGAGGGATAAACTTTCCTCCTGAACTGGATTCCCTGGGCAATGAGCTCCGCAGGTTGTAGGGCACTTGAGGCAACAGATCCTCTGCTCTGGTGGATTCCAGGTCCCTGATGGAGATGGTGTACTCCCTGCCATCCGGGTTAGCATGGAGAAGCTTCACCCTTTCCACCAGGGGGTTGGTCTTGCTTCTCCTCATGTGCTTCCTTAAAAGGGGCAGTCCAGGAGTGGTGAACCAACTTGGGAGTGTAGATCCCGATGCCAGCCTTCTTTCAAAATTTAATAGGAGCTCGTGAGTAGTGTTGGTCACCGTGCACAGTAGCGAATGGATGGAATGGAGCACCATAGGAAGGACTTCCTGCCAGCATGAGTCTGGAATGCTTCTTGACTTCAGGGCCAGTTGGACAGCCTTCCAGATCTTAGTGTTTTCCTTTTCAACCTGCCCATTCCATCAGGGGTTGAAGCTTATAGTCCTGCTGGATGTGATGCCTCTTGCCAGTAGGTACTGATATACATCTTTGTTCATAAAAGATGAGCCCCTGTTGTTAGGTATGTAGCTGGAATACCCAAACAGGGCAAAAATGGAATCTGGGGCCATTATGACTGACAAAGTGGATGTGTCTGGAGATGGGATAGTGAACAGGAAGCGGGAGTACACATCAATGATAGAGAGGAAGGAAGTGTTCCTGTTTGTGGAGGAAAGAGGTCCCTTAAAATCTACACTGAGCTATTTGAAGGGCCTAGATGACTTGACCAGGTGCACTTTTGCGGGACGGTAGAAGTGTGGCTTGCACTCCGCGCAGACCTGGTAAGACCTGGTAATTTTCCTGACATTTTCCATGGAGTAGGGCAGATTGCTCACCTTGCCAAAATATGCCATGCAGGTAACTCCTGGATGGCAGAGCTCATTATGCAGAGACTGCAGTTGACCGGTGTGTGCAGAGGCACAGCTTCCTCTGGATAAGGCATCTGGAAGCTCATTAAAGAGTCCTGGGTGATAGGGAATGTCATAATTGGAGGTGGAGAGCTCGATTCTCCACCTAGCAATTTTGACATTTTTGATTTTTCCCTTCTTGAAGTTATTAAACATAAATGTGACAGAGCACTGGTCAGTGAGGAGTGTAAATTTCCTACTAGCCAGGTAGTGTGTCCAGTGCCTCATGGCTTCTACAATGACTTGAGCCTCCTTTTCCACAGAGGGGTTCCGGAGCTCATGGCGTAATGGCCGAGGGGAAAAAAATGCAAATTACCTGCTCACCTGGTTGAGGGTAGAGGCCAGGGCCACGTCCAAAACATCACTTTCCACCTGGAAAGGTACATTTTTGTCCACTGAGTGCATGGCGACTTTCACAATGTGGTTTTGGAGGTAGTTAAAAGCCATTTGGGCTTTGGCCGAGAGGGTAAAAGAACTGGTTTTTAAAAGTGGACAAACCTCATCAGCGTATTGAGGGATCCACTGGACGTAATATGAGAAAAATCCCAGGTATCTCCTCAAAGCCTTTGTGGTCCTGGGAACAGGGATCTCTAACAGGGGGCGCATTCTATTGGGATCGGGGACCAATGATGCCATTCTCACCACATAGCCAAGAATAGACAGATGTTTAGTCCTGAATACGCACTTGTTATAGTTATAATTTCAAGGCTTTCATTGTGTGGAGAAAACTCTGGAGGTTGGCGTCATGGTGTTCCAGTGTATGGCCACAGATGGCGACATTATCGAGATAGGGGAAGGTAGCCTTTAACCCATCCACCATTCTGTCCATCTGCCTCAGGAAGATAGAAAACCCATTATTAATACTGAAAGGGACCCTCCGGAATTGATAGAGATGACTATTAGCCTCAAATGCCATGTATGGACGGTCCTCGGAATGGATTGGCAGCTGATGATAAGAAGCTTTCAGGTCAATGATCAAATAGAACCAATACTGCGCAATATCATTCACCATGTCTGAAATTCGAGGGGTGGGGGGCAAGTGTCCAGGAGCATGTACTGATTAATGGTTTGGCTAAATTCAATTACTAGCCTGGACTTGGTTTCCTCTTTTACTACCACCATTTGCACTTTCCACGGGCTAGTGCTAGGTTTGATGATACCTTCATTGATTAGACGTGTCTCAGTGAAGTCTCGATCTGCTGTGCTGTACCTCTTGTTCTTGATAGCAATAGGCTTGCAGTCTGGGGACTGGAGAGGTGGAGGGTCGATATTTCATGTGGAGAGCTACAATGTGGGCCCTCCGTTCCAAACTGTTATGGGGGGGAGGGGTCCAGAATACTCCAAGGTCATGCTTTTAAGGTGACACAGGAAGTCCAGACCCAACAGCACAGGAGCACACAATTCATCAAGTACATACAGGTATAATTTACAAAATTCCCCGCACCCCAGCTGTGAACTAAGATTCACTGGTGTGTGTTATAGTAATGGCTGGCTCCACCCCCATCTACCCATATATAACTGTAATTTCCTGCCTATACTCTGAGCCCATCTGAAGACCACTGTAAGACCCTACCCTCAGATATAAGCTAATAAATGCATATGTTTTCCCTCCAGTCATGAGAGCTTTTATTCACACTACACCCTCGAATGACAAATGAACTATACAATGTTCTCGAATATGAGTGAAGTGCAAATGAGATGCAAGGAATGTGCAAGAAATGGAAGGATACATCTTTAGGTTGTATTCTTGTATAGACCGTGAACGTATGAAGCTTTTCAATAGAATGTGTGTCGATTAGACATTTAATGGAGTGTCTGTTCACCTTAACAGTCCACTATGGATTTGCTGAGCTGGTGAGATCTGTCCTGATCTAGAACCATTGAGGCAAGGTCCCCGGAGACTCCATACTCCTCACTCAAGTGGCCCCCCCATACTGAGTCGCCCGTGGGTAAGTTGGTGTCGACCTCATCGTCTTTCCTCCTCTGACGATAATGGCACTGTTCAAATTTGAGTCACGACAAGAAGGCCACTGAGCCTTTTTGTGCTGTTTTCTCGCAACCATCCTCCTTTGGCGCATAGCACAGCAAGTGAGTTCAGGCGAACTTCGGGCCAATGGCTTGGGGCTGGAATCAGATCTGGGAGCGTGCATGCTGTGAATTGCCCAAGGCTTCCCCTTACATGGCAAACCCTCACCCAATGTCCTTTCTTGCCACAGCTGGAGCACACTGCATCTTTAGCCGGGCAACAAGATCAAGGATGCTGGGTCTTTCCACAGACAAATGGCTCCCTAGCACAGGAAGCAGCAGCTGTTAGGGCAGGGGTAGCAGAAGCAGCCAGTCCTTGGAAGGAGTCACCTGGGTGGGCGAGCTCACTAGATTCGCGGTCGACGCTCTTGACCTTGGCTTGTTCCAGTGACTTCGCCAGTTCAACGTGGCTAGCCAGGTCCTTCTTACCTGACTCGAGCATTCGCTGCCTCATGTACCTCGAACAAACCCCTGTGACTAGAGCGCCCTGGATCTGTTCTTCCTCACGAATATGGCCCGTAGCCACTTCATACCTGCACTTCTTGGCGAGTGTCCACAGATCCAGCAAGTTATCATCGATAGTCTCTCCCGGCCCTTGACGACATAGGGTGAGTCGGTGCTTCGCTAGGACCTCGTTTTGCGACTTCAGGTGCCAAGCCTTCAAAGCCTCGATAGCACCGTCATATATAGTGCAGTCCCTGATGACTGCATACCCTTCCTTTCCTACCCTCAAAACAAGTGTGGACTTCCTGAGTTTATTGGTATGGAAGATGATTCTTGGTCACATTCAGGTAGGCCTGGAAGCAGTCCAGCCAGTACGTGTACTCCTCAGTCATGTCAGGGGACAAAGGGTCTATCAGAAGGATATCTGGCTTGAGTAGTGCCTCCATCTTTTAGGGAATAAGCTAATAAAATTGTAGCATGAATAAAAACTCTCACAACTGGATGGAGAACATACAATTTTATTAGCTTATAACTGAGGGTAGGGTCTTACAGTGGTCTTCAGAAGGGCTCAGGGTTTAGGCGGGAAATCAAGGTTATATATGGGTAGATGAGGGTGGAGCCAGGAGGTGGAGCCATCCATCAGTATAACATACTACCAGTGAATCTAAGTTCACTGCACCAGAGGATGGTAAATCTGTAGAATTGGTTGCCGCTGATGGTTGTGGAAGCCAAGCCATTGCGAGTATTTACGGCAGACTTTGATAGGTTTTTGATTAGCCAGGGCATCTATGGTTATGGGGAGAAGGCTGGGCAGTGGGCTTGAGTGGCAAAATGGATCAGCTTGCGATTAAATGGTGGGGCAGACTTAGTGGGATGAATAGCCTATTTCTAATCGTATGTCTAATGGTCTTAAGAAACAAATATTATTCCTTTGTTCAGATGTGTGTTTTATTAATCTGACATATATACATGTGTAATAGTGGATTCTTTTGGACAATTTTTCAGGTCAAATGGTGGGGGGGGTGGGGGGGTCAACTTTTACATGGAAAGAAACTGTGTTTTAAATGGCATTTAGATGGCCAGGTTCAGATTGTAAGTCTGTGTTTGGGGTGTTAGGAGCTTGGATGAATGAGTGACCAGGGGCTAGTAGACAGTCTGTGGCCAAGGCATTGAGATGAGAAAGCAGCCAGGACAAGGATCAATAGTCAGAGTGTTGGGAGCTCTGGTGGGTGGGTGGCTGGAGACTAAGAGAGAGTCTATGGCTAGAGCATCAGGATTTACAGTGGGCCTATAGCTGGGGCAAGGCTCTGTGGTTGGAGCATCAGGAGCTCCATTGGGCTTGCAGTCAGGGTGAGGAGCTGCAGTTGGGGCATTAAAAGCAATGGTAGTTGGGTGGCAAGGATGAGGATCTGTGGTTAGGGGATTGGGAACAGATGGGTGGGCAATCGGGGCATCGGGATCTCGGATGTATGGGCAGCTAAAAAGAGGGGCATCGACTTTTACTTGGGTCATACAGAAAATACATGATTTTGGGCCAAGGAGGAGGTCAACTTTTACAGTATATACTTGTGTAATGTGGCTGCACGGTTGGCATAGCAGATAGCACAATGCTTTTACTCTGCCATCAATTGGGACCAGGGTTCATATCCTGCCTGTCTGTAAGGAGTTTGTACATTCTCCCCACGTCTGCATTTATTTTTCCCCGGGGGCTCCGGTTTCATCGCACCATTCAAAACGTACCAGGGGTGTAGGTTAATTGGGTATAAATTGGGTGGCACAAACTTGTGGCCAAAATGGCCTGTTACCATGCAGTATGTATAAATTTAATAAAAGTTTAAAATTTAATGCATTGGACATCCTTTGATTTTGTGATTGTTAAATAAAGAATGAATAACGAAATGAAGTAACATTATAATATCTGGTAATTTAAAACTAAAAATTTCCAAATGCTCTCTTATGGAGGTTAATAACATAGATCCTTATTTTTTTTCTTATAATCCATGCTCAATTAATAACTTATTAATATCACTGTTCCACTGCACATCAACAGTTCTGTCGTGGAGAGTAATTTGTTCCTTGACATGCAATAAGGGATGGCCTACCCTGGACTTACAAATACCTCTTTAAGTGCAGCAGCGTTTACACTTCCTAAGGAGGCTGAGGAGGGCAAGGCAACTGGATCCCATCTTGACAACATTTTACAGGAGCACAAGTCAGAATGTCCTACCCGGCTTCATCATTGTGTGGTCTGTTGGATGCAAGGCATCAGATCAGAAGTCTGTACAGAGGATCATTAAAACAGCTGAGAGGGTCACTGGTGATTCCTTTTCCTCTCTAGACAACATTTACTGGAGTGCTGTCTAAACAGGAATTATAGAAGTCCTTTTCCATCTAGCATACAGTATTTTCACCACACTACCATCAAGAAAGTACAGGTTAATCAAAATCAGGACTGCCAGGCTGGGGAAGAGCTTCTTCCTGCAGGCTGTGAAACTTAAGAACAGTGTCCTGTAACCGTATAATTCAACCTTATTATTTATGAATATATTTATTTTGATTATTTATGTAATCATTACATACAGTGTATTGCGTGTTTTGTGTGCATACCACAGCCTGGAGAGATGCTGTTTTGTCAAGTTGTACTAGTTTAACATTAAATTGTCAAAGGCAGATTTGACATGACATATCTCATTGAGCTGGACTGAAGATTGTATTTGCATTTTTGGATTGGTGATACATTTTACATGTTTCCCGTGATCAGAATATATTTATCGATTTGTCTCTCATTCAGAGCATAAGCACAATTCTTTATCTTTAAACAAATTTTGTACAAATAAATGTTTAAGATTACCATGGTATTGTGGCAACACACATGCTTGCAATGGTGAACCGGTCCCACTTGTCACGCGCAGTTGGCAGGGCAGCCCTGGCAAGGATGGCGTCGTGGGACCATCTCTTCCAGACCAGTCCAGAAGGGTGTGTTTGCGCTTGCGTCATTGGGACTCAAGCGCCTGGACGTTAGGGGTGGGACTGAGGACAGGCTTAAAGGCTGCAGTGTGGAATTCTAAAAAATCATCTGTGAAACTCGAGCTCCCAGCCTGTTATCTCAGTCTCTTCGCTGCGCTCGCTCACAACCCTCTACAACGACATATTTGGTTTTTAATTGATCAAATGATATTAATTTCCCCTGTTCATAACAATCCTCGATTCACGACCCCCTTTTGGGACCAGGTCTCCAGGATTTTATTGTCCATTGTTCAGCTTAGTATGAATATGAAATTAAAAGTAAACAAAGCTATTCAAACAAATAGTTCACTCCTTAAAATACAGAATTAAATGATCACAACTGACTGCATCTTCAATAATATTTGATGATATAATATGCAGAAAGTTGATACTTCCAGAAAGCAATCAAAAGCAAATGTCAAAAAAGAGACAGGGGTTTTTTTGAGAAAATACAAAGGAATTTAAATTTTAAATTTAAATGTAGATGTACAGCACGGTAACGTTCCCTTGCGACCACGAGCTCTTGCCACCCAATTACACCCAATTGACCCAGTATGTTTTGAAGAGTGGGAGGAAACCAGAGCACCTGGAGGAAACCCACTCAATCAGGAGGAGATCATACAAACTCCTTACAGACAATGCGGGAATCTAACTCCAGTCCTGATCACTGGTGCTGTAACACCATTACACTAACCACTAGGCTAACTGGGTTGCCCTGTGTGCCTGGAGAATGTAGAAGAACAGCTGTAAAATGACTTAAATATTCATTTGGTGAGCCTCACACTATTTACTTTTTTTATGGCACTAATGATAAATGATAATTGACACGCCGATTGATCATGAAGAGGTTTTGATGCCTTTGTATATTAATCTCGGTTCTGTTGATTTGCTGCAATGCTCTAATGTTGAAAAATTCATGATGTTAAATGGGCCTTAAGATAAGTTCCAATGGAAATGAATAGGAAATTCAATGCATTTTAGAAATCCACATAGCTAAATAGATTGTGAGCAGAATACCCAAACAAAATAGGGGCTGACCACTGGATTTATTTAATAACAGATAGGCAACAAAAATAAAAAAAATCATTCGTGTTATATTCCCAGAAAGGAAGTAGGTAAACATAGGTTTTATGAACATTTATTTATTAGCACTGGTGAAATCTTGTTTATGTTCAGTGACTGTGTGTATTATATGAAAATTCAAAGAACATTAATTACCTGATACTGTATCATGTCTAGATGAATAAATATATCACTTGGACTTAAATCAGTGGACAGTCTCTCAGCAGTCAGTTCAAAGCAAGATGGAGTTATTGTTCAATACTCAGTCCTCATTCTTCAGATCTTCAACATTTCTATTATATTATTGATTTTATGATGGCCATTATTTCTCCCCTGTTTTTTTTCTAAGAGCCAAGTTTGTCACTATGTATTTAATATCCTACATAATCATTTTGTTGGAACATAAACATCACATGTAATCACCTTCTTTGCTAGAACCTCAAAGTCCCTAATCTATCTCATTTAAAACCTTACAACCTAACCAGTGGCTCAGCTAAAAAGTCTATCGAATGTTAACTCTCATATTGGTTTGTCCTGTATAACTGCACTCTGACCCTTCACAAATAAGATTATTTATTTTTCAAATAATATTCTGCAATTTCCTCAATTTTAATAGATGAAATAATAATGAACAGTTTATTGTCATAAGCCTAATTACCATGTAAAGATGTACTGAAATTTGTTATGAGTCCAGAGGACCCCAAAACCCAGCAGCAATAGATATTCGCCAAGACAAATGGTTACTTAAACAAAAGTTGCTTTTAATTATCTTTAAACATGAAAACAGAATCACACTTTAACTTAACTAATCTAACTTAACTCCCTTCTAATTATAAGCACACATGTGTGTATAAGTTCAGAAAAGCTCTTTGGTTCACAGTCCAATCTCACTTCTCCTTCCTCTAAGTTTATTGGTTGCAGGCAATTCTTATACTGTGCACAAAATTTAACATTTATAAAGTTCACCAGGGTTTGGTGATTGGAAGGTAAATGGTTTCCGCTCAGGAAGATTCTTGTCAGTTTTCAGTGAGATATTTGTTGATCCAGAACATTCACAACTGATGTACTTCCATCAGCCACTTCAGTGTCTTGCTGACAAAACTTTCCCCTTCAGGGTTGTCCAGATGATAACCTCTTTCTTTCAGGTCACCAGAGAGTTCCTTTTTGTTTCTTTTATTCCAAGTGAAACATTAGACAGCCAGTCTTGTCCTCTTGCATGAACTGCAATGGCTTTGACCAGGCCGACTTCCAGATGGGCTTGCCAGCTTTTCCTGTTCCACTCCCAGTTGCTTCTGCTGGCTGTAACACAGTAGAAGTGATCTCTGTCTGTCTGTCTGTCTGTCTCTCTCTCTATCTCTTTCTCTCTCTCTGAGAGAAAGCCTGTTTGACTTTCTCTGCTTGAAAAACCACATGTCCCACTTAGAACATCTCCAGACAATCTGAGGCTCTAACACGATCTTTCATCTGTTGCTTTTTGTAATCAACAATCCATTAGTGAAGTCTCTTGAGCACTCTTCAAAGCCTTTGCAAAAGCTGTGGACCCGATATGTCTAGCATTAGCAGAGCTCCAGTATTTCAAATAAGATCTGTTTTAAAGTGTTTGTATGTGACCTACTCTAACAAACCTTTCCCAATTTATCTCCCATAAACATATCTATATACTCTTCACAAATTCTTGTGTAAAATCATATGTATTAAATTATCACATGAGAAAAATAATAAATATTAAAAAGATATTTAAATATTCATATATGGAGTTAGTGAAAAAAGTTGTGTTGTGTAGAATTTGCTATTTCATTCCTGACCATGGTAATGTATTTTTAAAGCTTCAAATATCACAACTAAAATATTTTTTTATTAACATTAGGATGGCAATGATAAGGGGTCTTGCAATTGCCACTATATACCTCTTGAGCATTTGTTGAGACATAAATGTATATGGTCCATCGACTTTACTGTCATTGAATCATTGGTAAGTGAATTTGACAAACAAAAGGAGTAATTTTACAAATGCATTTTTTTAATGTAAGACTTAAATTAAAACAATCAAAACATTTTGAGGGGAATGTGGGTGGGGGGGGGGGGGGGGGGTCCCCATTTTCAAATGATGTTCCCCAAAGAAACAAAGCTAATATATATTTTAAAAAATCAGCCTCAATATTTTGCAGGCCAATTTTTAATTTATTTTAGAAACAAAAATGATCAAGGTTGACTTTCGAATTGCCACATTGGCTAAAATGAAGTGTGCAAAAATGACAAGTTGAATGAAGGAGCAAGCATCAAAATGGTTTTGAAAAGCTTCATATTATTGATAGAAGAAAAAGTCTGAAGGTAATAAGGACTTCCAGAAGATTGTAGATTTTGGTAAAGCTTCTTTATCGTCTGAAATGATGTAATTGTCTTCATTCCAATATGGCCACATGTATTGAATATCAAGCATAGATTGGACGAAGTGTTTCTTTGAAAGTAATCATTAAAATTCCAAAGCAGTACTTTGATTGAAAGAATCGCTTATCCTAACACCTCACAGCTTCAAATTCAATTAATGCACTTAATCATCTTCAATAAGCACTGATTAATAGAGCTTTCCAAATAAATTGCAAGAGATAAATAAGAATCATAGTTGATAAAGTGAAAAACAAGTCTGATTTATCATTCAGAACAATGTTCATGATGAAGTACTATCAATTAATTCTGTGTTCCTGCACTGCAAGTTGATACAAAATGAATCAATTGAAAACTTAGCATGAACAGTGCTAACAGAGTGGAATTGGGGAAATTTAGGGCTATTGCTTTGAAATCAGATTTCTGCAGATTGCTACTGAGAGATTGCATAGCGACAGCCAAAGTTGCTGCTGCTCAATTTATCTGTATTAAAGAATTCAAATAACCATTGTGCCACACAATGCATAATATATGTAGAAGAATCAGAGAAATGTTTTATTGGTTATTGCCTGTTTTCCTACTCTTTTAATAAATGTCAGTATTCGGAACTCTATTTTGTTCACCTGCAGCTGTAAACTAAGCAAGGTCAGGAATGAATGCTTGAAATATCCAACAAGTCAGGCAGCATCTGTGGGGAGAAAACACATGTTCACCTTGAAGGGTCCTAGACTTGACATTTTATTTTCATTTTTGTTATCACAGATGCTGCCTCATCTGCTGGATATTTCAAGCACTCTCCACTTTTATTTCAGATTCAATCATTTGCAGCTTTGACTCTTAGGAACAAGATTGTTGTAATGAAGGATGTCACACATGGGAAATCATAACATCTATCCATTCAATTAATCAGTGGGGAGTGAGGACAACTACCAGGCAACAGCAACAGAGGTGTCTAAAGAATCTGAGATTTATTGTGAAACCACCAGTACCCTCATGTAGCCTCCTGAACAACATCCAACAGTAACAGTAGAGATCAATATTCCTCAACATCATGATTCAGCTCTCTCCACATTAGCCTGAGTCATCTGTACCATTAACTATCCTACTATTACATATAAGGGTGCCGAATCAAAGGATTGACGCCTGCTGTGCCTTGAGGATGCAGACTCAGAAAAGCAATATCATCAAACATCCAAGTAATTATAGCACTTACAGGCAAAAAAAACATAAATTGGCAGTTGGTGACTGCAGAGTGTAATGAAATAAATCATGACTTTTTGGGTCACATTAGTTATTGTTTTCAATAGAGTCCAAACCAGGCTGGAATTGTTGATGATCATTACAATTGTCCTTAGGACCTTACTTCGTGACACCACATCTGGATTACTGTGTGCAGTTTTGGCCTCATTATCCAAGAAATATGCATCTGAGCAATGAAGGTTCACCAGACTGATTCCAGGGGGTTGTCAATATGAAGAGATATTTGATTGAGTAAGGCTATTTTCACTGCAGTTAGGAAAATTATTGTGAAGCATCACATTAAATAATCCAAAATGCTGATCGGGCTCAACACTTCAGATGCAAGGAGGATATATTTGTGGCTGGATTATCAAGAACAGTTGAGCTTTTGGAATATTTTGTTCTTTCTTTCAACCTTATATTTCTGGAAGTCACATGACACAGGGAGAACGCGAATCTCAGATATTTAAATGACTATAAGAGCACCATTAAACCAGTCATCTCATCAGCTAATTGCATCTCTTGTGTTCTTTGTTGCTTCCCATTTGCTACAGTGATGATCCGCCATATTGATGACCCCGATGGTCCAAACAACATTTCGGACCCCACTAAGGATGCACAGAATGCTGTTGTACTCAAACTTCCTGTGTTTTGGACCTTGCAGCCACATGTCTGGTTCAGACAGGCTGAGGCCCAGTTCCATCTGCTGACACAACAAAATACTACTATGTCATTGCATCGCTGGACCAAGACACCGCGGGGTATATTGTCAGTTTCTTACGCAAACCTCCAGCCAGCAACAGGTATGAAGCCATCAAAGACATGCTTATACATAATTTCAGCCTTTCCAGATGCAACAGGACATCATGACCTCTCCATATGGATGGACTGGCTGACCGTACTCCTTCCAAACTAATGAACAAGATGCTGGTGCTCATGGACGGACAAAGGCCCTGTCTGCTTTTCGAGAAGCTTTTTCTCAAGAAAATGCCAGAAGACATCAATTTTCTGCTTGAAGACAACAACTTTAGTGACCCCTGTCATCGAGCAGCCTGAGTTGATGAGTTGTGGCACACTAAGCAGCATGGAGGACTTTTAGTTGGGCATGTGGCGGTGCCTCAGCAAAGGGGATGACCTCTGCCCACTCTGAATAGCGGTGTGGTGTCAGACTCAGATGGGGAACTGCAGCTCACCACTGCTGTCCCCCTTGCACACATCTGGAAAATGCTGAGGCTGGCCATCGGTAGTGTCCATGATGGCTGGCCACAAGGAGAACCTCCTTTTCCTCTGGGATCAACAATCAGATCATTGTTTCTTGGTCTACACTGGGTACAGTTGAGTGTGCTTCCCCTCCCCAACCCAAATACATGTTCAGGAAAGAGAGGCCCACCCTCCACAGCTGCCAACAACAGCAGCATTTGAATGCACTGGTCATGGACAATTCTACTCAGCTTCTGTTTGTCGTGGTTCAGCTGGTGTATCATAGCCGCTACTACAAGCTGTTTTTTTTTCTGTGGGTATACTGCCTTCTAATAGATCTCAAAGGTCACTGCCTAGTTAATTTGAGGACTTTTGAGTCCCTCACCCTGCATCTCACGGCATTGCCGCACCTCACCTAGACTTGGTGATGCTCTCAGACAATAAATACACCAGAATCCCACTGGAATTCCCCAGCATTGTTACTCCATGGTTCATGACAGCCCAACCGAAATATGGGGTACAGCACCTCATTCCAACTCATGGACGTCCCTGCATGCATAAGTGCGCAGGCTGCCTCCAGAAAAAAACTGCAGTTGGCTAAAGACGAGTTCCAATGCATGGAAGAAATGCATCGCTGCTGCATATAGTATCTAAGGCTTCTGGAAGGTAGAGATCTTGTGGGGACCATTGGTGTCTGACAACATCACTACGGCAGATTGCTACCTGGTTTCCCATACACAGGATTTCTCTGTGATTCTTCACAGTGCTATGATTTTCTCCAAAATCGACCTGGTGTGCGGGTACCATCAGATCCAAGTTCATCCAGATGACATTCCTAAGATTGCATTAATTTCCCCTTTTGGGCTATTTGAATTCCTCCATATAGCCTTTAGTTTAAAAAGCATGGCCCAGATATTTCAACATCCAATGGACACAGTGGCTCAGGGCCTCGATTTCGTGTTTGTTTATTTGGACGACATCCTTATCACCAGCCACTAATGGCAGCAGAACCAGGCCCATCTCCATCAAAGATGTCAGGGGCTAGATGACCATGGGTTAATGATTAACCTGGCCAAATGCCAGTTTGGCTTCGAATCAATTTATTTCCTCGGCCATCGCATTTGATCAGCATGGAGTGATTCCACTACTTTCCAATGTCGAGGCTATCTGCAAAGTTCCAAGACCCTCTGCCATCAAGGGCCTGCAAGAGTTTATTGGCATGATTAACTTTTACCATCATTTCATGCCAACTGCAGTCAAAGTTATGCGGCCACTTTGCAAACTCTTGTCCAGACATCGCAAGAATCTGAAATGGGATGATGAGGCCGTGGCCACATTCGAGAATCTCAAAGGAGTGCTAGCAAGAGCCATTATGCTCATGTACCCAAGGGTTGATGTACTAACAGCTCTGATGGTGAATGTGTCAGGCACTGCAGTAGGCAGGATCCTGGAGCAGCTCTTCAACGGCACCTGGAAACCCCTAGCTTTCTTTAGTCATTATTTGAGATCACCAGAGCTGAAGAGCAGTGCCTTTCACAGGGACCTCCTTGCCCTATACTTGGCCATATGGTATTTTTGCTATTTTGAAGAGGGCAGAGAGTTCACAGTTTACATGGATCACAAGCCATTGACTTTCACCTTTGGCAAGATGTCAGATCCATGGTTAGCATGACAACAAATGACACTCTCCTATATTTCAGAGTTTACGACTAAGATAAAGCACTTAGAGGAGAAGAGCGATGCTATCCTGCACTGCCATCACTTCCGTCCAATTGCCTACTCCTGGTATAGACTATACGCCTTTGGCAGTAGCTCAGCAGGGAGATGCAGAGATGGCTGCGTATCCCACTGCCATCTCAGGACTGAAACTGGAGGACACACACTTTGGTCCAGAAAATGTCTCCCTACTTTGTGACATATCCACTAGCAACCTAGGCCCATTGTACCTGATACATGATAAAGTCAGGTGTTTGACACCATACACAGTTTGGCTCATCCTATGATTAGGATGACAATAAGACTCGTGGCAGACAAATTCATGTGGCAAGGCCTGCGCAAGCAAGTCAGCGCTTGGGCAAGGACATGGATTCAGTGCCAGACCTCGAAGGTTCAGTGTTACACGAAAAGTCCACTACAGGTTTCTGCACCCACGCAGTGCAGGTTTGATCACATTCACATGGATATTGTCAGCGTGTTACCCCCAATCAGAGGTGCTACACACCTCTTCATGACAGTAGACAGGGTCATAAGATGGCCAGAGGTTGTCCTGCTCTCCGGCACCTCCGCCTCAGCTTGTCCGAGAGCCACCATCACCAATTAGATAGCGCGTTTTGTACTACCCGTGCGTATTTCCTCTGACAGACAAACTCAATTTACGTCAGGGTTATGGTCCACAATCGCACAGTTGCTGGGCACACAGCTGTATTGGTCGATGGCCTATCATCCCCAGTCCAATGGCTTAGTCGAACATTTTCACCATCATATAAAAATGGCTCTCATGGCATGTCTTAAGGGACCAGATTGGATAGATGAACTGCCTTGGGTACATTTAGGGTACCGTGCCAAAGGAGGATCTGGCTACATCCTCTGCAGAAATGTTGTATGGAACCCCCCTCCCCCACCACCCCCCCCCCACCACCTCCAATGGTCTCAAGAGATTTCGTTCCAGCAGCATGTGGGCAGCAGAAATCTCCCACTTCAGTACTCACATGCTTAATGGAGAAGGTGGGTACACTGGTGCCTATCCCAGCCACCCGGCATGAGTCTACAACTTCATACATTCCTCCTGAACTTTAGGACTGCCTTTAAATGTTCCTGTGCAGGGATGTGCACAGGACTCTGTTGCTACACCATATGAAGGTCCTTTCAAGGTGCTACAGAATGATGGCTTCATGTTTGTTATAGACATTGGCGGCAGGCAGAAACTGTTTCGGTAGATTACCTTAAGCCAGCACATGTGGATCTAGATCAGCCGGTACACATGGCATACCCCTGATGCAGGGGCCGCCCATTGGCCAGTGCTACTCATAACTCTGGTTCTGGCAGAGATGGGGAGTGGGGGGTCACACGGCAGACTGCATCACTACTTATCTCACTGGAGCTTCGGACTTGCGGGTTTCCGTGGGCCCAGGAGTTCCCGGGAGCTTCCCAGGGACTAACAACGCTAAGGCTTCTGGGAACCTCGTCTTTTCCGGGAGTCATGCGAATTTTGAATATTTAAACAACTGTAAGAATGCATTTAAACCAGTCAGCGCATCAGCACAGTAATCCACACCACAGTAATCCATTTTAATGTCAAATTCTTATGAAGAGTGTTATCCTGTGTGAAGTTATACATTATATTTATGATAATTCATAACCTAACACCTTAGTTAATTTCAACATTCTGTGTGCAAAATGTAATCTCAGCACCAAAAGTTACGTTTCCACTTTTTGGTACAGGTCTTCAATTTAAACACATCACCTATTGCACATTCTAATCTAACAATGGATGACAATCCATTGGATAATTTCAATCTATCATTTATGTTGTGGAGATATTTAAAATGTATTTTCACTTGTATGTTTTTCATCAGGCACAAAGATAAAATAGGCTGCATCAGAAAGGAAATGTATCCAGTATTGAGGGAATGATTGCATTGGAAACAGATGTAAGAATAAAACTGTTGAAATTGGTATGTGTGGCTTCAATTCAATAGCCTACACTTTTATCATTCTGTGTCCCAACAATGACCTTGACAGCATGTTAATGGATCAAATGCAACTAAATTAATATGCTTTTTGTTGATTTAATTTTAGGTTTATGTAGGTCTCTTAGTTTTCCTGAAACTTCCTGCTGGTGAAATGCAGCAGAGAACACAATGACAGTTCTAAATGTTGACATTGAAATGAGCCAATAAAAAGTGTAGCTTCAAAACGACTTATTTGGCTTGTTGTGTGAAAACCTTATAACAATATTTATGTTGAATGATTATTTTGGAAACTTTGATAACCTTGAAGGAATGCACATCCAATCCCAACTGTGGGTGACATTTGTGCAATGTGACTGGAGCTCAGATACAAAATAAGATGAGATCAGATATTATTATTGTCATGTAATAAAACAGAATGTAATACTGTATTACACAAAATTGCCTTTAGTCTGCCATAAGACAGTCAAAAAAGATTTGCCCTTAGCATTGCCCTGTGCTCTTTACTATCAGAGAAAGAGAAGCAAAATAGAGTTTCCTCAGAGTCATTGAGTGTCTGTGGATTCGCTTCCGGTTCTCCCGCAGCCTCTGCAGTCGCACAACACTTTAATTCATTTCAAACCATCGGCAACTCAAGCCCAGATCCAAACGTCTGGTACAATGAGGAAACCTCCATGCCCTTAGCATCCTCTCAAATCCCAGTTCTGATATGTGGTTCTCATGCGCCAGTCGCCAACACCCCACAGTCTGGTGTAAGTAGAGAGCGAAGGACTGACAGAGCAATGAAGACGGAGGTATGTGTTCAATGCTACCGCCTGTCTGTTCTTTAGCTGCAGAGCCCCTCCCTGGTCTGCTCCCATGGTCACCATCCTGTAGGTTCATATCCTCTGCTTCTACGTCTCAAACAGAGGAGGGTCTCACCATTTTCTGGTGCCCCACCCCAGTGCTCTGCTTTCTCAGTTGGTAACCCCTCAAGGCCAAAGCTATTTTGGACCCAGACCCCATGATTGCAGGATTTTGAAATAACCACCATTTATTTCTATAGCAAGCTTTTTAAAGTCTATTCAGAGCTATAAGTAGTTGGACTGGGGGAGAACCTCACTGAGGTGCATTGTGTCTTCGCTCCCAGCTCTTCCCAGGTCCCAACAGTGGCAGTGCTACCATTGGACCAGCTTTGATAGCATCGCCATTTTTGGTCTACTGTGATAGTCTACTGTGTAAAAATACTAATTGAGTGAAGTGTAATGTAGCCAGCTGATTAAGCTGGTGGGATGCATGGAATCAACCTCCTTATGAATGTTAGCTAATGACTGTGTGTTGAACCTGACAAATGAATGTAACTTCAGATAACCCATACTTCGTTTGAACTTACTATTAGAATATCAAACAGTGCATGACAGCATAGTACAGGTCCTTCAGCCCTCAATGTTGTGCTGACCTATATATTCCTCCCAAGCAAAACTAAACCCTCCCTACCTCATAACCCTCTATTTTCTTTCATATCAGTGCCTGTCTAAAAGTCTCTCAAATGCCGCTAATGTTGCAGCTTTCACCACCCCTGGCAATACATTCCAGGCACCCACAGCACTCTGTAAAAAAAACAACTTATTGCTGATATCCCCTCTTAATGTTCCTCCCTTCACTGATATCCTCTGGTTTTTGCTTTGTCCATCATGGGGAAAAGTCACTGGCTGTCTACCTTATCTATGCCTTTCAGAATCTTGTACACCTCTATAAAGTCATGTCTCATCCTTCTTCACTCCACAGAGAAAAGCCCTAGGTCTGCTAACCTTGCTTCATAAGGCATATTTTCCAATTCAGGCAACATCCTGGTAAATTTCCACTGTACACTATCCATTGGTTCCACATTCTTCCTTTAATATGTGAGTGGAACTGAATACAACATTCAAAGTATGGTCTTTCCAGAGATTTATAGTGCTGCAACTTGACTTCTTGACTCTTGCATTCAATCCCCCAACTAATGAAGCTCTGCATCCCATAACTCTCCTATCAACCTGTGTCGCGACCTTGAGATATATATGGATTTGGACCCTAAGCACCCTTTGTTCTTCCACATTGTTAAGTATCCGACCATTAACCCTGTACTCAGCCTTCAGGTTTGAACTTCCAAATTACATCTCCTTACACTCATCCAGATGGAACTCCATCTGCCACTTTCCCGCCCAACACTGCATCCTGACTATATTCTTTTGCAACCTAAATCAAGCTACAGCATTATCCACGACTCTTCCAAGCTTAGTATCATCCACAAACTTAATGACCCATCCATCCCCTTCTTCATCTGAGTCATTTATAAAAATTACTAAGAGCAGGGGTCGCAGTACAGATTTCTGTGGAACTCCAATTGTCACTGACCTCCAGGCAGAATACCTCCCATCTACTACTACATGCTTTCTACATGCAAGCCAATTTTTAATCCCCTCACCCAAGGTTCCATGGATCCCATGGATCATGACTTTTTTCACAAGTTTCTCATGGGGGACCTTGTCAAAGGCCTTAATAAAAGTCATAAACTCACATCTACCATGCTACCTTCAATTTCTTTGTTACCTCCTCAAAAATCTCAATTAGGCTTGTGAGGCATGACCTTCCCTCACACAGCCATGCTGACTATTCCTGAGAAGACTACTTCTTTAAATGCTTAAAAATCAAAGCATGGAAAAAATGTGGCAGGCATCTGAAAAAAAGAGTAGGGGAAGGTGTGGTCACAAAAGCAGGTAGAGAAGTAAGGGAGGGGACAGCGGGAATCAAGAGAATTAGGGATGGCTAGGTGAATAGGGAGGGAAGGGAAGGAGAACTGGAAAGAGGAAGAGTAAATGGGAGGGGGAAGGGGGAAGAGGAGAGCAGGTTAGCAGAAACTGGAAAAGTCGATGTTAATGCCATCTAGTTGGAAAGTGTGCAGACAGAAAATCAGGTGTTGTTTCTCCAAATTGCAGATGGTCTTTATGGGATAGAACATAAGGCCATGGACAAACATGTGAGTAAGGGTGTATGACACAAAACTGAAATAGTTGGCTACTGGGATGTTTCTGTCAATGGAGCAAAGGTGCTCAGTGAAGTGATCTCCCAATCTGCGCCCAGTCTTTCTGATGTAGAGAAGGCCACAAAGGGAGCACCTTATATAATAAATCATTCCTGTGAATACACACGTGTTGGTTCACTTTAAAGGCCTATTTGAGGCTCTGAACCATGGTGAGGGAAGAGGTGTGGGTGCAAGTGTGGCACCTCCTGCGGCCAGAGGGGATGGTGCCGGGGAAGGGGGTGGAAATGATTGGTGGAGAGGGATGAGTGCACAAAGGAGTCTTTTACCTGCTGAGTTCTTCCAACATTATGTTTTTACTATGGTAACAGGCCTTTCTGGTCCACGAGCCTGTGCTGTCTAATTACACCCAATTGAGCTACAACCCTTTTATGTTTTGAAGAGTGGGAGGAAACAAAAGCACCTGGAGGACACTCATGCACACATGTGGAGAATGTACAAATTCTTTACAGAAAGTGGCGATTCGAACCCAGGTCACTGGCATTGTAACAGCATTATGATAACCATTACACTAACTGCTGCCTGGTATTTACCATTTAATTCCCAATGCCTCTATCGCTTTCTGTTTGTCTCATTTAGCCACCGAAAATTTCTTGACACTACTGCCTCCATAAATGTACTAAATAATGTGCAGTGAAGTGGGATTCACTGGTAGTGTGTTGTGCTGATGGCTGGCTCCACCCCCATCTGCTCACATATAACCCTGGTTTCCCGCTTAAACCCAGAACCCGTCTAAAGACTACTGTGAGACCCTACCCTTAGTTATAAGCTAATAAAAGCGTTTGTTGTCCCTCCCGTCGTGAGAGCTTTTATTCACACTACAATTTTATTAGCTTATTCCATAATGATGGAAGCATAGTATGCTGTTGATAGACCCTCTGTCCCCCAATGTGACTGAGGAGTTCACATAATGGCTAGACAGCTTCTAGGCCTACCTGAATGTGACTAGAGATGTCTTCCTCACCGATGAACTCAGGAGGTCCGCACTCATTTCGAGGGTAGGAATGAAAGGGTATGCAGTCATCTGGGACTGCATCATATATGATGCTGTGATTGAGGTGTTAAAGGCACAGTACCTGAAGTCGCAAAACGAGGACCTAGCGAGGCACCGACTACGTCGCCAACAGCCAGGAGAGACCATTGATGACAACCTGGTGGATCTGAGGACACTTGTCAAGAAGTGCAAGTACAAAGAGGCTATTGGCTGCGTTCATGAGGAAGAACAGATCGGGGAAACTCTAGTCGCAAGGGTCCACTCGAGGTACATGAGACAGCGACTGCTCAAGTCAGGTAAAAAGGACCTGGCTAGCCATGTTGAACTGGCCAAATCATTGGAACAGGCCAAGCTTGAGAATGATGACCTCGAAGCCAGTGATCTCGCTCACCCAGGTGATCTCACTCATCCTTTCCAAGGACTGGTTGCTCCCGCTACCCCAGCCCTAACAGCTGCCGCTTCCCGCACTAGGCAGCTTTTTCTGCAGCAAGAGCCAGCATCCCCAATCTTGTTGCCCAGCTAAAGACTTAGTGTGTTCCTGCTGTGGCAAGAAAGGGCATTGGGCCAGGGTTTGTCACATGAGGGGAAGCCCGGGGATGTCCACAGCCTTCACTGCTCCTAGATCTGATTCCAGCCCCAAGCTGTCTACCCCAAATTCACCCAAACCCACTTGCTGAGCTACACACTGATGGAGGGAAGTGAGGTAACAGCACAAAAAAGCTTGGTGGCCATCTTTCCGCTAGCCAAATTCAAACTTGGTGCCATAATCGTCAGAGGAGAAAGGATGGCGGCCATCTTTCCATGCCACAAGGTTGATGCCATCTTATCCACGGGAAACACAGGACAGTGGGGGTCACTTAAGTGAGGAGTATGGAGTCTCTGGAATCCTAGCCTCAATGGTTCTATGTCAGGACAGACTTCACCATCTTAGCAACTCCAAAGTGACTGTGAAGGTAAACGGACATTCCACTCAATGCCTCTACTGAAAGCTTCAAAGAATCATGGACTGTGCAAGAATACAACCTAAAGATGTATTTTTCCATTTGTTGTATATTCCTTGCATTTCATTTTCATTCTATGCGCATTCAACAAAATTGTATACTGTACTTGCGTTTAAAGGAGGGGAGTTTTGTAATATACGACTGTATGTGCTTGATGAATTATGTGCTCTGGTGTTGGGTCTGGACTTCCTGTGTCACCTTAAAAATGTGACCTTGGTGTATTCTGGTACCTTCCCCCCTGCAACGATTCAGAATAGAAGGTCTCTAAAATCAGAACCCACATGAAGCTTCTCCACACTGAATATCGACCCCCCCCCCACCTCTCTTCCTGAATATGTCCCCAGACTATAAACCTATTGCTACAAAGAGCAGGAGGTAATCGCAGCAGACTGAAATTTCATATAGTCTGAGACATTACGTCTGCTCAATTATGGTATCATTTAACCTAGCACCACCCCGTAGAGAGCACAAGTGGAAATTATAAAAGGGGAAAATAAATCCAGGCTAGTAATTGACGATAACCAAACTATTAATTGGTACACACTCCTGGACGCATATGCCCTCCCTCAAATTTCGGACATGGTGTATGATATTGTGCAGTATCAGGTCTATTAGACAATTGTTCTGAAAGCTGCTTATCATCAGCTGCCAATCCGTTCCAAGAACAATCCATATACAGCATTTGAAGTAAATGGTCATCTCTATCAATTCTGGAGGGTCCCTTTTGGTATTACTAATGGAGTTTATATCTTCTAGAGGCAGAAGGAGAGAATGGTGGATGAGCATGGGTTTAAGGCTACCTTTCCCTTCCTCGATAATGTCACCATCTGTGGCCACACCTTGGAAGAGCATGAAGCCAACCTCCAGAGCTTTCTCCACGCGTCGAAAGCCCTAAACACACTTATAACTCTGACAAGTGTGTGTTCAGGACTAAACATCTGGCTATCCTGGAGAATGGCATCATCAGCCCCGACCCCAATAGGATGTTGAAGCTCCACGTTCCCAGGACTACAAAGGCTTTGAGCAAATGCCTAGAATTTTCTCATAAAATCCCCAGTGGATCCCTCAATACACTGATAAGGTTTGCCCTTTCTTATAAGTCACTAATTTCCCCTTCTTGGCTGAAGCCCAAACCTCTTTTAACTACTTCTGGAATCACATTGTGAAAGCCGACATGCACGCGGTGGACGAGAATGTACCTTTCCAAGTGGAAAGCGACATTTCAGACGTAGCCCTGGCCGTTACCCTCAACTAGGTGGGCAGTCTATTTGTATTCTTCTCTTAGACATTGCAAGACCATGAGCTCTGAAACCCCTCTGTAGAAAAGGAGGCTCAAGCTATTGTAGAAGCCATGAGGCACTGGAGAGACTACCTGGCTAGTAGGAAATTTACGCTCCTCACTGACCAGCACACTGTCACATTCATGTTTAATAATGTCAAGAGGGGAAAAATTAAAAATGACAAAACTACTAGGGGCTGGATTGAGCTCTCCACCTATAATTATAACTGCCTATTGGCCGGGAGCCCTTATTGACCTTCCAGATGCCTTATCTAGAGGAAGCTGTGCCTCCGCACACACTGGCCAACTGCAGTCTCTACATAATGAGCTCAGCCATCCAGGGGTTACCCGCATAACTCATTTTGTCAAGATGCACAAGCATGGAAGACGCCAGGTCTGCGCGGAGTGCAAGTTGCACTTCTACTGCATCTCAAAGGCGCACCTGATCAAGTCAACCAGGCCCTTTGAGTGTCGATTTTAAGGGACTTCTCCCCTCCACGAATGGGAACCCTTTCTTCCTCTCTGTCACTGATGAGTACTCCCACTTCCCATTCACCATTCAATGCCTAGACACATCCACTTTGTCAGTCATAAAGGCTCTATATTCCATTTTTGCCCTGTTCAGGTATCTCAGCTATATTCATGGCGACCAAGGCCCATCCTTTTTGAGTGATGAGCGACATCATTCCCTGCTGGTAAGGGGCATCACATCCAGCAGGACTACAAGCTACAACCCCCAGGGTAACGGGCAGGTTGAAAAGGAGAACACCACAGTCTGGAAGGCTGTCAAACTGGCCCTGAAATTAAAAGAACTTCCAGACACACGCTGGAAGGCAGTCCTCCCTATGGGGCTGCTTTCCATCCAGTCTCTACAATGTACCGCAACCAACGTTTCTCCTCAAAAGCTCGTATTCAATTTTGAAAGAAGGTTGGCATCAGGAATTATACTCCCAAACAGGCTCTCCACTCCTGGTCCAGTCCTTCTCAGGAAGCACGTGAGGAGAAGCAAGTCCAAACCCCTGCTGGAAAGCGTAAAACTGCTCCATGCCAATCCCACATATGCCTATGTGGAGTACCTGCATGGCAGAGAGGACACCGTCTCCCTCAGGGACCTGGCACAGAGGTTTTCTTTGCCTCAGGGGCCCTGCGAGCTACGGAGCTCATTCTCGCCACCCCCAGTCAGGGCCTCAGGTGATCCAGTTCAAGAGGAAAGTTCATCCCTCTCCACCAATGACCTGGAGACCCAGCCCACCTCTCCTCCATCACAAGGGGACCAGGAGACCCAAGGAGTCCATGGCTGCCCAGTGCGAAGGTGGTTCACCAGGATCTCCAGACCCCCAGACCGCTTAAATCTGTAAATTTGTAAATAACTGTATATTTATTGAGTTTTTTTCTGAATTCATGTTCTCTGTCTGTATTTACAGACTCTGAATTCTACAGGAAGGAGAGAATGCAATGTAATGTGCTGTGCTGATGGCTGCTCCACCCACCCCCCTCCGCCACCTCCTTGCTCCGCCCCATCTGCCAACATATAACCCTGGTTTCCCGTCTAAACCCAAAACCCTTCTGAAGACTACTGTGAGACCCTATCATTAGGTATAAGCTAATAAAAGCATTTGTTCTCCCTTTCATCATGAGAGCTTTTATTGAAGCTACATAGTGGTCATTTTTTTTGTTTCAAAACCTTTCTTTTTACTCAGATTTTTCTTTCTCATCCATGTTCCCAAAAAGCTTCATGGAATTGAAATTCCATAGCTTGATTATATTTATCACGATATATCTGATGATATTATTCAATGTGTTACTCGATGTTACTCAAAATGGCATCACCACTTGGAATAATAGAATCAAAGAGCTGCACAGACAGGAATCAAACCTGCAGCCTACAACATCCATGTTGACCTTTTTTCCTCATCTCCATTAATCCCATTTGCCTATATTTGGACATCATCTTTCTATACTATGTATGTCTCTTTAAGTGGCCATCTAAATTTCTCTGAAATATATCTTTGTTCATCATTTACTTTGGCATTATGTTCCAGGTATTAATCATATCAATGTAAGTTTTTTTTTGTTCTTATTTTTATTGCTAAAGGATCACTACAGTAATTAACAATTACTTTTTGAAAATGCCCTTCACATTGATAACCTTTTCCTTCTCAATTTCTTCCTAATTATGGAGAGATCAAACCTTTCCCATATTGACAGCCTCCCTTGATTGTTTCTTTATTGTCTCCCCAACATTCACTGACAGAAGGTACGGAAGCGATGAGTATTAGCTTTACACTTTGAATGAGTTCCTCTTAAATGCTTAGAAATGTCAGTCAAACCTCCAGGAGAAATTTTTCATTGGTCATTCATGCTAAATGCATCATGAGGGATGATTGCCCATCTCTGTGTTTATTTTATACAGATTGAGACTCAAGGCAACCCATGGAAATAAATCCGTGGAGGAGGATAATTGACTTCATACATTTAGGACTAATGAACAAAGACCAATTTCTCCTTAGCCCATGGTATTACTTGATAAGCATTCATCTTCAAGCTGTTGATGCCCTTATCTCACAATTAACTTGTATCACTCAGGTTACACTGGATGCATTAGTTATGACTGCTTAAAGTTGAAGAGCAAAATACAAATATATCTGGATCTTTAGCCCTGTATGATACAGATCTGCCACTGGAGTTAGTGGTAGGTGCAGCAGCACAGCAAAAAGTCAAACCTGCTCCACAGAGTGGAAGTCCCAAAAGCATTGACATCTACACCGCAGCTACCCAATGATTCTTAACCTAACCCATATAACCATCAGCGCAATCTTGACCTTCTGGACATTAAATAGTTTTCTGTGTTTTTGAAAATTTTAGAGTCTACTTTATTTGCAACATAAACATTGAAAAGAAATTAAAATAAATCTACATCTCTGTCCCAGGATACTAATGGAATTTTGCCGCTGCACCATTGAGAGCATACTTGCCTATGGCATCTCAGTGTAGTATGGCAATTGTCTCTTATCAGACTATAAAGCACTTCAGCAGATGCTGAAAACTGTCCAGTGGATTATTGACATTCAATTGCCCTCCATTGAGAACATCTATCAGGGACACTGTCTGGAAGGGTGAAGAGCATCATCAAGGATGCATCACACCCAAATTATGGACTTTTTACTCTTCTCCCATCTGGAGCCTTCACTCTTGAACCAGCAGACTCAAGAAGAGCTTTTTTTCCTGAGGCTGTGACCCTACTGGACCTTAAATCACAGTGCAGAATGGTACTGCGCTCACATTATACTGTCAGTACTTTTATAATTGTTTGTTTACTGAATGCATTTGTTTTTATTTGTACATAGTTATATGTATACAGCACTATTTTTAACTTCTAGTTGGATGCCAATTGTATTTCATTGGCACAAATTTGAATCTAATCTAATGTCCTTCCTGTAGTAAAGCAACCAAATTTGCACACAATACTCCAAAATTGGCCTCACCAATGTCTTAGACAACTTTAACATAACATCCCAACTCATGTAGTCAATACTATAATCTATGAAGGCCAATATGGATAAGTTTTCTTTACAACCCAATCCACATGTGATACCACCTTCTGCGAATTATGTATCTGTATTCCCAGATCCTCCTTTCCTATCTCACTCTTCAGTGCCCTACCAATTAGTGTGAATGTCCTTTCTCAGTTTGTCCTTCCAAAATTCAAATGCTCACACTTGTCTGCATTAAATTGCATCTGCAATTTTTAAATCCACTTTACCAGCTGGTCCAGATACTTCTGCAAGCTTTGAAAACTTTCTTTGTTGTCCACAACACCTCCAAACTTACTGTCATCTACAAATTTGCTAATCCAATTTACCACATAATCATCCAGATTATTGATATAGATGACAGGCAACACCACTAGTCACAGCCTCCAATCTGATAAGCAATCATCCACCATGACTCTCTGGCTTCTCCTGTCCAGCCATTGATAAATTTATTTCACTACTTTATCATGAATACCTATCATTTGAACCTTCTTGACTAACCTCCCATGCAGGACTCTGTCAAGGGCCTTACTAAAATCCATGCAGACAACATCCACAGCCTTTCCTTCATCAATTTTCCTGGTATCCTCCTCGAAAACTCTCTAAGAATGGTTAAACACAATCTACCTTGCATAAAGCCATGTTGACTATCACTAATCAGTCCCTTGCTATCCAAATAATTATATATCCAATCTCTTAGAACATCTTTCAATAATTTACCTCCTACTGACATCAGGCTAACCGGCTATAATTTTGGAGCCTTTTTTAAACAATGGGACAACATGAGCTACCCTCCAATCCACACCCATGGCTAAGAACAATTTAAATATTTCTGTCAGAGCACTTGGAATTACTACTCTAGTCTCCCTCAAGGTCCGGGGTATATCTTGTCAGGCTCTGAGGATTTATCCACCCTTATTCGCTTTAAGACAGCAATCACTTTCTCCTCTTTAATCTCTATAGGTTCCATGACCCCACTGCTTGTTTTCCTTAATTCCCATTACTCTGTGCCCATTTCTTGAGTGAATACTGATGAAATAAAAAACTTTTAAGATCACCCCCATCTCTTTTGGCTGCAATAACTTTGATCTTCAAGGGGACAAAATTAGTCCCTTACTATCCATTTGGTCTTAATATATCTATAGAACCTTTAGGATTTTCCTTCACATTGTCTGCTGAAGCAACCTCATGTCTTCTTCTAGCCTTCCTGATTTATTTCTTGAGGTTTTTCTTGCATTTTTATACTCCTCAAGTACCTCAGTTTCTCCATGCTGACTATACCCATTATATACCTCTCTCTCTTCTTCTGAACCAGATCCCCAATATCCCTTGAAAACCAAGGTTTCCTATACCTTCTAACCTTGCCTTTGATCCTGACAGGAAATACAAACTCTGTATTCTCAAAATTTTCACCTTTGAAGGTCCTCCACTTACCTCACACATTCTTGCTGGAAAACAACTTATCCCAATCCACAAATTCTAGATCCTTTCTCATTTCCTCAATTTAGCCTTACTCTAATTTAGAATCTAAACCTGAGGCCCAGACCTATCCTTCTCCATAATTAACCTGAAATTAATGGAATTATGATCATTGGACCCAAAATGTTCCCTCTGTCAACTGTCCTGTCTTGTTCCTTCCCTAATAAGAGATCCAGTATTGCACCCTTTCTAGTTGGTTCCTCTATATATTGATTTAGAAAACTTTCCTGAACACATATGACAAACTCCAAGCCATCCAATCCTTTTTACAGTATGGGAGTCCCAGTCAATATGTGGAAAGTTAAAATCTCCTATATCACAACTTTGTTTCCTGCAGCTATCTACTATCTCTCTTCAGATTTGCTCCTCCAATTCTCACTATAATACAACCCCATGAGTGTTGTCATACCTTTCCCATTCCTCATCTCCACCCATATAGCCTCAGTAGATGAGCCATCTGGTCTGCCCTGCTTGACCACCTCTATGATATTTTCCCTGATTAGCAATGCTCTTCCTCCCCCTTTCATTCCCCCTTCCCCCCGCTGTTGTATCGCATCTAAAGCAATAAAAACCAAGAACATCAAGCTGCCAGTTGGGCCCATCCTGCAAACAAATTTCACTAATGGCCACAATGTCATAATTCCACATGCCAATCCAGGCTCTAAGCTTGTCTCCCATTCCTACAATACACCTTGCATTGAAATAGATGCACCTGCAAATATTTCCACCACGTTTAACCTGTTGACTTCTAATGGTGCATACAATGTTAAAATTCCCTCCTCAACTCAATCTGCTCTGGCATTCTGGTTCCATCCCCCTGCAAATCTAGTTTAAAGCCAACGGAGCAGCACTAGCAGACTTTTCTGCAAGGATATTAGTTTCCTTCTAGTTCAGATGCGAACCACCCTTTTGGAGCATTTTCTAATTTCCCTGGAAAAGAGCCCAATGGTCTAGAAACCTAAAACACTTCCTCCCACATTATATCTTTAGCCTTATGTTAAGCTACATTATCCTCCTATTTCTACCCTCACCAGCATTTGGCATAGGTAGAAATCCTGAGATCACTACCCTGGAGGTCTTTTCCATCAATCTAGTGCCTAACTCCCTGAATTCTCCTTGCGGGACCTCTTCACCCTTCCTATCCACATCATTGGTCCCTACATGGACCATGACATCTGGCAGGTCACCCTCCCACCTTAGAATGCCATGAACTCGATCAGAGATATCTCGGACCCTGGCACCAGGGAGGCAACATACCATTGTGGATAATCGGCCTCCTCCACAGACCCTCTTATATTTCCCCCTATCTATGGAATCCCCTTTCACAATAGCTCACCTCTTGTCCTCCCTTCCCTTCCCTGCCACAGGACCAGACTCCATGCCAGAGACCTGATCACCGTGACTTGTGCCTGGTAAGTTGTCCCCCTCAAATTTATCCAAAACGGTATACTTATTATTCAGGGGAACACCCACAGGAAATGCCCTGCACTGCTTGCCTGTTCCCTTTCCCTCTCCTGACTGTCACCCATCTACCCTTCTCCTGCTTCGTAAGTGTGATAATGTCCCTGTAATTCCTGTTAATCACACCCTCTGCCTCTCAAATGATCCGGAGTTCATCCAACGGAGTTCCAACTCCTTAACTCGGTTTTTCAGGAGTTGCAGCACTTCTCACAGATGAAGTCATTCCTTGACAATCCACATCCTGCAAGAGGACCATTCTCCTGTCTTGGCTGCCATATCCACACTATCTCTCTCTCTCTCTTACCCTCTCTATCTATTGCCACTGCTCCTTTTGGATTTATGACCACTCTGCCCTGATATGCTGGTAATGTGACTCCTGGGCGGAGGCAAATAAACAAAGAAAAAACCAGTGGCCAATTTCAGGAAATTCCTCACTGACTCCCTAACGGTAATCAAGCAGAGTTGCAGGAGATCACTGAAAATCACGATGCAGTACCAGCAATTCTTATTCTAATTCTTAGTCTAATTTCTAAAATATCAAAAATTAAACAATTGAACTTCTCTTCGCTGCTGCTCACGTCTGGCTTCGTCGCTGCTCCCTACAATCATGCAAGGCCTCACCATGTCCGGGTTGGGCGCCACACCGCTGCTCCCTCCTGGCCTTGCTGTTGCTGCAGCCAGGCCTTACTTTGCCTCTCTTCGCTGACCCCATGAACATAAATATCCACCGATACATGAATATCTAGGCCAATTTTCTGAATACAGCCAGTGAGGCTTTTTAACTGTGGCTATATTAACCACTTTGAACTAATATTCATAAATGAAGCATTGGCACTAATGAAGGAGTGCATTCACACAATACAAAATGAAATCTAAAATCTCAAGCTTTGAAAGATCACCAAACATATTCTGTTGCAAAAAATTCCTATCACTGGTTCAATTTTTCCAATATCTAAAAGAGTGACAAAGTTAGTGTAAAAGGTAGCAGGGTTAGCGTAGGCAGGGTTAATGTAGGCAGCACAGTTAGTTTAGAGTGGCACAGTTAGCATAGGGTGGCACTGATTGTGTAAAAGATGGTATGGTTAGCGCAGGGCAACACGGTTAGTGTAAAGTGTTTAATCTTGCATGTGAGTTCTTAGAAAACACACGGATGAAGGGAAGGGTTCTTTACTTTTAAGTTGTTTTAAACAGCACCATGAGTATGCTATGAGGCTGCAAGCCTCCCTCCATTACAGATCTTACATACTGCCTCTTGCTCTGTCAGCTCCCTGCTGTTGGTCAAGTATAATCAAAAGGGAGTTCTAATCTTTAAAGCATTGCAAGTTGTTTTGCACTCATGATCACTATCAGTACATCTCCCTGTCTTAAAACAAAAGGAGCTTACTTTTAACTAACATGTTTTCTTTGTATAATTCTGCAATTTTAACTTTAATACCAATAACTTACATTTTCATTATTATCAACATTGTTAATATTTTTTAAACTTGTTTTGTGTGTTCACATTTACATACACTAGCCCTTGAAGAGCGAATAAGATAATACTACTTCATTCTATAACAGGAGTCTTTAGATTTGCTCAATGAGTCTCTTAGAAGGATTCACATGTCTTGATGATCTCCTGATTGATTCTCCTTGAATCTGAGTTGCTGCCTCAGACAATGTCTTCTCAGATGTGCATTCAGGTTGTTCAACAGTATTTGTCTTTCCATCTACTGTGGCTGGTCCCATTTGAAGGTCCCGATTATTTATTTGCAGAACAGCACCTTCATCTGTCTGAATGGTGTATGATCTTGGTTGGACCTCACTGAGGACAGTTCCCTTCTGAGTCCATAAGTTTGTTTTGACTTTTAGCCTTACTTGGTCACCAGTGTAAAGTTCTGGTAGGCTTTTTGTTTCTCTGTCAAAGTAATATTTTGCTTTTCTTTCTGTTATTCTTTGAACTTTCTCATTTTCTCCCCCTCTTTTGTTTTCAGGAGGTTCTACTGAATGGGTAGGTTTGATCTTAGCCTACGTCCCATAAGGAGTTGTGATGGTGACATACCACACTCAACGGTGTTGTGCGGTATACTAGAATGCTCTAGTAGAAGTCTGTTCCACTGTCTTTTGCCTTGTTCATCAGTCTTTTCCTTGTCTGTATGATTTTTCCACTAGACCATTGGACTGTAGAAAATAAGGACTTGACATGGTGTGTACAAAGTCCCACTCTTTGGCAAACTATCGGAACTTTAAATTACAAAACTGGGGTCCATTGTCTGTGAAGACCTCGCTTGCCTCGCCATATCTGGAGAATATGGCTTTCATACTTGTTATTACAGCATCTTCAGTGGTAGTTCATTCTACACAGCTCTGGATATAGGGAGTAATAGTCTGTGACTACAACATAGTCCTTCCCTTGACATTCAAATAGGTCAGTGCCTACCTTCCGGTAAGGTATGTATGGTGCTGGGTGTGGCTTTAGTGGTTCTGCAAGATTGCTTGCTTGATATTTCTGGCATATTGTACAATTTGACACTTCATTTGTTACATTATTTTTGATTCTTGGCCAGTACATCACCTCTCGTGCTCTTTTCTTACACTTTTTGATTCAGAGATGTCCTCCATGGATCCTTTTCTCAGATTCTTTGCAATAAAGATTTTGCTTCCTTTGTAGATTATATCTAGAACCATTAATATTTCCACCCTGCAGTTGCAGTACTCTAAAAAATCAGGTGAGCAGTCCTGCCTCATGTTGGGCCATCCATCCCAGATATTTTTTCCTCAGTTGTCTCAATGTTTCCTCTTGGTTTGTTTCTGACTTTATAAGCTCCATTTTTGCATCTGATATGGGCAGTGCACTTGTGATTATGTCCACGAAGGCATTTACGTCTTCATCCATTTTGGTGTTTGCAGGCTCTCTCCTGTCAACAGCTCTAGACAATGTGTCTGCTGTGTACTTTAGCTTATCCGGAGTGCATGCTACATTCAGTGTATTGCTTTGCAGCCTAATCATCATTCTTTGTATTCTAAATGGGCATTCATTTAATGGCTTTTGGAACAATGTAATCAAGAGTTTATGGTCAGTCTTTGCACTGATTGCTTGTCTTGACACAAACTGATGAAGCCTTTCACAGGCATATGTGATGTTGAGCAGCTCTTTTTCAATTTGAGCGTATCGTATCTCCGCGTCTGTGATTGAGCATGATGCATATACTATGGGTTGCAAGTCATCATATTTTTGCAGAAGAACTGCATAGAGCCCACTATGTGATGCATCTGATGATACCTTGATTGGTCTCACTAAGTCATAAAACCTCAGAACTGGTTCCTCTGTGAGCAGTTTCTTTAGTTCGCTCCATGACTTTTTATGCTCATAGTTCCACTCCCATTCAATGTTTTTTTCTGTTAGTCTTCTCAATCGAGCCATCTTTTCTGAGAGGTTGGATGTGAATTTACCTATTTAGTTGACCATTCCATTAAACCTCTGTACGTCCTTTATGCATTGTGGCCTTGGGACGTTCCCAATGGCAGACATCTTTCTGGGATTTGGTCTGATGCCCTTATTGCAAATCTTCTTTGGCTTGGCTTCGCGGACGAAGATTTATGGAGAGGGTAAAAGTCCACGTCAGCTGCAGGCTCGTTTGTGGCTGACAAGTCTGATGCGGGACAGGCAGACACGGTTGCAGCAGTTGCAGGGGAAAATTGGTTGGTTGGGGTTGGGTGTTGAGTTTTTCCTCCTTTGTCTTTTGTCAGTGAGGTGGGCTCTGCGGTCTTCTTCAAAGGAGGTTGCTGCCCGCCGAACTGTGAGGCGCCAAGATGTACAGTTTGAGGCGATATCAGCCCACTGGCGGTGGTCAATGTGACAGGCACCAAGAGATTTCTTTAGGCAGTCCTTGTACCTCTTCTTTGGTGCACCTCTGTTACGGTGGCCAGTGGAGAGCTCGCCATATAACACGATCTTGGGAAGGCGATGGTCCTCCATTCTGGAGACGTGACCCACCCAGTGCAGCTGGATCTTCAGTAGCGTGGACTCGATGCTGTCAGCCTCTGCCATCTCAAGTACTTCGATGTTAGGGATGAAGGCGCTCCAATGAATGTTGAGGATGGAGCGGAGACAGCGCTGGTGGAAATGTTCTAGGAGCCGTAGGTGATGCCGGTAGAGGACCCATGATTCAGAGCCGAACAGGAGTGTGGGTATGAAAACGGCTCTGTATACACTTATCTTTGTGAGGTTTTTCAGTTGGTTGTTTTTCCAGAATCTTTTGTGTAGTCTTCCAAAGGCACTATTTGCCTTGGCGAGTCTGTTGTCTATCTCGTTGTTGATCCTTGCATCCGATGAAATGGTGCAGCCGAGATAGGTAAACTGGTTGACCGTTTTGAGTTTTGTGTGCCCGATGGAGATGTGGGGGGGCTGGTAGTCATGGTGGGGAGCTGGCTGATGGAGGACCTCCGTTTTCTTCAGGCTGACTTCCAGGCCAATATATATCTCCTACAAATATTAGTTCTGTCACCCTGAGCTGGCATTTCTCTCTTTTCAGGTTCATGTTTGCATTCCTTATTGCTTCCAGCACTTTCTTTAGTCTCTTATTAAGCTCCATTCTCATGGTTCCCCACACTACGATGTCATCCACTGAAGTATCAACTCTGTTCAGGTCCTCATAAACTATATGGATAGTTTATGATACACCTCAGGAGCTGAAGCAATTCTGAATGGTAACTTTAGGAATCTGTATCTGCCAAATGGACTATTGAAAATGCACCGTCTTGAACTTGCTTCATCCAATTTTAACTGCCAAAATTTTGATGATCCATCTAACTTGCTGAAAAAATGTATTTGCAAACTGTGATATTATTTCTTCATACGTCAAAAGCTTAAAATGTTCTCTCTTTATTGCTCTGTTTAGATCTCTTGCATGCAGGCGAATTCTGTGCTTTCCATTCTTTTTGACCACAACAATGAGTGAACTCACCTACTCCATTGGCTCATCTATCCTCTGAATCATCTTCACACTTTCCACCTGTCCAACTCTGCCTTTAGTTGCTTTTGAAGCACAAATGGAACTTTTCTGCATGGATGTATTATTGGTGGCACACGTTTATCCTCTCTGTTAGTGTGTTCTCCTGGAAGGCAGCCTGGACCCTGAAATAGGTCATTGTACTCTTTCATGAGTTCATCATAGACTGCCTCTCCTTTGCTTTCTACCATGAGGACTCTTTTTACCAGGTTCAGTTTCTCACAGGCTGTTAAACCTAATGTGGCTTGTACATCCTTTGGTACCATGATGAATGCTAGCATGTGCTCTTTGTCCTTGTGTTTCATTTTGACCATATGTTCTCCTTGTGCTGGTATATCGGTACCTAAATATCCTGCCACCTTCACTTTTGTTCCATACATCTTTGGTTTCGGTCTAATCTTCTTAAAATCAGTCTCTGATATTACATTAATTTGTGCTCCAGCATCCAATTTAACATAAATGTATATGTCATTTACTTTTAATCTCAACATCCAGTCTGTTTCCTTTCTTATTTTAGGTTGCAACATCTACATAGAATTCCTTTATCTCCCTTTCATCTACTACATGATCTTTGCTTTGTTTCATTTGGGTCCAACAGCAACAGGCATAATGGTTGTTTTTGTTGCACATATAGCATGTTTTACCATATGGTAGACACTTTTTTGATAGGCGTTGTGCACCACATCACCCTCCCCTCCCCTTTTTACTTCAAGTATTTGTCTGATTTGCAATATTCATGATAAAGGGACAGGCCCGAAATATCAGATGCCAATTACTTCCTTTGGATACTGCATGACCTGCTGAGCTTTCTAATCACTTTAGTGTATAGGATTGTACCCCAACAAATTTATAAATGACTTAGATGAAGAAGTGGAAGAGTGGGTAAGTAAGCTTGCAGATCCTACAAAAGATGCAGATGTTGAAGATCATGTAGAAGATTGTGAAAGGTTACACCAGGCACAGACAGGGTGCAATGTTGAGAGGAGAAGTGTCAGATGGAATTCAATCTGGGTAAGTGTGAAGTGTTCCACTTTGGAAGGTTGAATTTTAAGGCAGGGTATGTGGTTAATGACAGGATTCCTAACAGTGTGGAGAAACAGAGGTATAGCTCCATAGATCTCTCACAATTGCCACACAGGTTAATAGGGTGGTTAAGAAGCCATATGATGTGTTGGACTTCATTAGTTAAGGTATTGAGTTAAAGAGCCATGAGGTAAAATGCTGGTTAAATCACATTTGAAGTATTGTATTCAGTTCTGATCACCTCATTACAAAAAGGATGCAGATGATTTGGAGAAGATGAAGAGGAGATTCATGATGATGTTGCCTAGATTGGAGAATGTTTTGTGTGGAGGAAATGTGGCCTCGCTCTCTGTCTGAAATGTGTGTATTGCAGGTGGTCACATTTCATCCCTATCTGAAACCTATTTGGAAGTCATATCACCTGTCAATCAAGGTTGGATTCTGGTCATCCAATTAGTGCACACCTTACTATTTGCTAATTTAAATCACCTAGGGTCAAATTTGGCTAGAAGCATAGACTAGCACTGTTTATAACACTAACACACAGCACATTCTTTCACTCTGCCTCATGGTCCAAATCCGGAACATATTGACACGCCAGGTCACTACTGTTGATATTGCTGGATGTGTCACTGAAACTGAGCTGTTGTATTACAATAGATCAATACTTGCAGAGAGCCACACCCCTGTTGGTACAGGGAACTGGCTGTGTGTAAGGGTCTCTGTTTGTAGTGTGTGTATTCTTTTTTTTTTTGAAACTTTATTTAAAGATTTTATTACATGAATAAAACAAAGAAATTACATTTAAAGAAAAAATAAAAATGAAGTAATTATTGCAACACAACATTAATAACCTAACTTAAATCAATCTAACCCGCCCCCATTTACACGACCACTAAAAAAAACTATATATATAAAAAACCCACCCTTCCCCCCCAAAGTAAAGAGTGAAGAATTAATAAAGTTAATAATATTATATATATAAAAAACACTCACAAACAAAAGAAAATAACAAGTAAAAATATTAATTAAAAAACAGTTATCAAATCTAAAATATCACACATAAAATATATTTAAATCAGACTTAATTGCAAGTACTTAACAAATGGAGTCCACTTTCTATTTAGCCTTAGCAGTGGCTAAGAAATGTATAGTGCTTACTTGGAAAGATAGAAATATACTAACCTTAGATAGGTGGTATTTAGAGATGAAGTCTTGTTTAATTATGGAAAAGATATCTTTTTCAATTCAAGATAAGATGTATTTTTATAAGCTGAAGTAGATAAAAGAAATCTGATAATCATTTAAGCCTAAATCGATTAATGATTGCATATTCCCTAATAAAAATATATCAGGATATAATACAATCTTTTTTTTTTTCTTTGGCTTGGCTTCGCGGACGAAGATTTATGGAGGGGGTAAAAAGTCCACGTCAGCTGCAGGCTCGTTTGTGGCTGACCAGTCCGATGCGGGACAGGCAGACACGATTGCAGCGGTTGCAAGGGAAAATTGGTTGGTTGGGGTTGGGTGTTGGGTTTTTCCTCCTTTGCCTTTTGTCAGTGAGGTGGGCTCTGCGGTCTTCTTCAAAGGAGGCTGCTGCCCGCCAAACTGTGAGGCGCCAAGATGCACGGTTTGAGGCGTTATCAGCCCACTGGCGGTGGTCATATAGATATTATATAAACTATTAAATATAGATTGAATACCTTTCCAAAACAGTTGCAATCGATCACAAAACCAAACTGTATGTAAAAAAGTATTAGCCGTCTAATCACAACGAAAACAACAATCTACCTTACTAAGGCCAAACTTTTTAAATTTCTCTGGTGTTAAATATAATTGATGTATAAAATTATAATTAATCATCGCTAATCTAGCATTAATCAATTTCCGAATACTATTCTGACAAATTTCCATCCAAGCTTCTTCAGCTATTATAGAACCTAAATCTTTTTCCCATTTCAACTTATCTTTATCCCAATCTGTCTTATTTTCATTTTCTTGTAAAATACAATACAAATCAGATATATACCCCTTTTCTGGTATAGAAAGTACATATTTCTCAAAACTAGTTTCAAACAATAAAATCATATGTCGGCCACATACCTGTTTTACAAATGATCTTAACTGATAATATACAAATACAGAATTTCCACTAATACCAAATTTCCTTTTTAATTCCTCAAAAGAACAAAAACATCCTTCAAAAAAACAATCTGATAATTTTTTTATTCCTTTCCTTTCCCATTGTTTCAATGTAATATTGGAGACTGTAAAAGAAACAAGTTGATTACTATATAATGGCAATCGCCCAGACCATTTATTTTTAAGCCCCAATTTATTAAGTTTACTTGTCCATAAATTCAATAAATGTTTCAATATTGGTACATCATAAGTTCGTAATAAATTTTTATTCCATCGAAACAAAAACTCATGTGGAAATTTTTTTCTGAAATAACTGCCATTTCTATCTTTGCCCAACTAGGTGGGTCCTCCGTATTCATAATGCACTAAGAAATTTAAATTGAGCTGCCTCATAATAATATTGAAAATTTGGTAACCTCAAACCTCCAAATTGAAAATCCCACATCAAGTTTCTCATTGCTACCCTCGGAAATTTTCCCTTCCATAAAAAATCTCTAACTGCTTTATATAAATCCTTTAAAAAACTTATTTTTTTAAAATAAGGAATTGATTTAAACAAATACTGTATTCGAGGAAAAATATTCATTTTTATAGTGTTAATCCTCCCCAATAAACCTAAAGGTAAATCCTTCCACCTAATCAAATCTAACTTAATCTTTTTTATTAAAGGAAGATAATTAATTGAATATAAATCTTGATATTCTGTATTAACATTAATTCCTAAATATTTAATTTGTTTAGTCTACTTCAAATTTATAATATTTTTATATATTGAATAATCATCTTTACAAATTTACAAAATTTCACTTTTAGCCCAGTTTACCTTATAACCAGATAATTGACCATAATTTTCTAAAGATTCTTGAATTGCTGGTAAAGAAATATCAGGATCCACCAAATATAATAAAACATCATCAGCAAATAAATTAATCTTATATTCCTCATTCAAAACTCTCATACCCTTAACATTTTCATTTTGATGTATTAATTGTGCCAAAGGTTCAATAACTATAGCGAATAAAGCAGGTGACAATGGACATCCTTGCCTAGTAGACCTTAGTGTGTGTATTCAAGTATGTGAGCATGTTGTAGGTTCACTATTTTCAGAGTCCAAACTAGATCTGAGGTGAATGTCAATATTTTTGCTTAAGTGAAATAGTTATCAAGTACCATTTAATGTTTTCCCATTTGTCTTCCGTGTATTAATTAAAGTTACATGTGATTATAACACTTGTGATCAGTCACGTCACAATGAAGAACATGTCATATGTAGCATGATGGACAGTACTTGGGCTTTTCTCTTTGGAATTTCAAAGGATGAGAGATGAAAATAGAAGTAAATAAGATGATGAGGGACTTAGATAGGATGGATAGCCAGTACCTTTTTCCAGGGGTGACATGGCAAATACCAGAGGATATCTGTTTAAGGTTAATGAAGTAAAGTTTAGGAGAGATGTGTTTTTTTTACTCAGGGAGTGGTGCATGCTTGAAATGCATTGCCTAGGGTGGTGGTGGAGGCTGGTACAAAATGATCTGTTTTCCATTCCAGCTGCAGATTTTCTTGGTTACAACTCTTTTTTTTTGGACTGGGATATCAATTAAGAAATTCAATTGATAAGATGTTTATATTTCTATTAAGCATAAAATTAAAATTGAAAATTAGCACTGGCACCTTCACATATATGTAATAAACATATCAAGATTAAGCATGAATGGCATGAATCATGTAAAACATCCTTTAACAAGTGGAAGGCTACCTATTTACATATTGAAAGGGACTTCCTTCTTCGAATTTAATGATTATAGCAATTGGTTAAAACCTGTTCTGGTTAGGATTAGGATACCCTTCAGGTAATTTACTCATAATTCCTTGCAAATACAAAAAGTTGGGATCTCATGATACAAATGTACCAGGCATTGGTGAAATAACACTTGGAGTACTGTGTGCTATTCTGATCAAGCAAATATCGGAAGAATATCAATAATTTGGAATGGGTGCAGAGAAGAGTTATAAGGGTCTTGCCAGAACACAGGGGTATGAGTTTTTAGGAAGAGGTTGGATGATTTGGTATTTATTCCCTAGCACATTGGAATCTGAGTAAGATTTTTAAGGTTTATCAAATCGTGAGGGACATGATTAAAGTGAATACTCACATTTTTCCCCCAAGGTAGACAATTCTAGATTACATTATTTTAAAGTGAGAGAAAAGTGATTTAAGTGAAACTGAAATTCAAATATTTCATTCTGGAACAATCTGCAAATGGAAGATATTACAATCAAGTGCGATCACAATGGACAAGAGACATTTGAACAGAATTATGGATAGGACGGGCTGCATAAGATATAGACCAAATGCAGGCATATGGAACTAGGCCAGAATCTCAACTTGGGCTTCATTGCATGGTAAATGCACACTTCAAACACCTCAGAACATAACAATGTGGATGAGTCTCTAACATACTACAGTTTACTTACAAAAGAATCAGAATTTATTGTCATGAACAAGTCATGAAATTCTCTGTTTTGTGGCAGCATCGTAGAGCAAACCTTCATGTTATAACCATCTTACAACATTACTATATAAAAAAAATAGTGAATGAAAAGTCAGGCCGCGTCTTTGGTTCATTGATAATTCAGGAATCTGATGGCAGTGGGAAAGAAGCTGTCCTTGTGCCATTGAGTGTTCATCTTCAATCTCCAGTACCTTTTTCCTGAAAATAGCAGAGCGAAGAGGGCATGGCCTGGTGATGGAGGTCTTTGAGGATAGAGGCTGCTTTTTTAAGACACTGCCTCATGTAGATGTCCTCAATGGAGTGAAGTCTGGTGCCTGGAATGTCGCAGGCTGAGCTAACAAACCTCTCGAGTTTATTCTTGTCCTGAGAGTTGGGGTCTCCATACCAGAAAGTGATGTAACCTGACAGAATGCTCTCCATGGTAGACTTGGAAAAGTTTACGAGAGTCTTTGGTGACACACTGAACCTCCTCAGACATCTCACAAAGTATTGCTGCTGGTGAGCCTTCTTTGTAATTGCATCAACATGGAGGCTCCAGGACAGATCCTTGGAGATGTTGACACCTAAGAATTTGAAGTTCTTGACCCTCTCCACTACTGAGCTCTCAATGAGGACTGGGTTGCATTCCCCTGACTTCCTCCTGAAGTCCACAATCATCTCCTTGGTTTTGCTGACGTTGAGCACAAGGTTGTTGTCATTACACCATTCAATGAGCTGATCTATCTCCCTCCTGAACGCTTCCTCATTGCCATTTGTGATTCTGCCGACAACTGTGGTGTCATCGGCAAACTAGCAGATAGCATTGGAATTGTGCCTGGCCACACAGTCATGGGTGTATAATGAGTAGAGTAGTGGGCTAAGCACATGTCTTTGGGGTGAACGTGTTGATAATGAATGAGGAGACGTTTCCAATTTGTACTGACTGTGGTCTTCCAATGAGAAAGTCAAGCATCCAGTTGCAGAGGGGTGTTACAGAGGCCTAGAGTTTGTCAATTCTTGACCAGCACTGAGAGAATAATGGTATTGCAGGCCAAGCTGCAGTTGATGAACAGCAGCTGTTATGTATGAATTGCTGTTTTTGAGGTGATCCAAAGCTGAGTGGAGAGCCAGTGATATTGTGTCTGCTGTGGAGTGATTGTGACAATAGGTGAATTGCAGTGGATCAGAAGTTTGCTTAGGTATGTGTAAATTCTGGCCATGACCAGCCTCTCAAAGCATTTCATCACAGTAGAAGTTAATGCTACTGGGCAGTATCACTACTCTTTTTAGGTACCGGAATGATTGATGCCCTTTGAAGCAGAAGAGAACTGCAATGAGAATTTGAAAATGTCCATGTACACTTCAGCTAGTTGGTTGGAGCAGATTTTAAGTACCCTTCCAGGTATGCCATCAGGGCCTGACTCCTTTTTAGGGTTCACCCTTTTGAATGATCTTCTGACATCGCCCTCAGAGACAGGTATCATAGGGTCCTCAATCTTTTCAGAGATTCTAGTAAGCAATGTTTGGTTCTTCTTCTCAAAGCAATAAATCTCCAAAGTAATATCACATTTTGAATGAATGACAAAGGTATTGACAGTACACAACACATTGTTCTTGGCAGTGGGATCTAATATCATGTAGTCACTCTTATGTTCCTTCCTCATGAAACTCTCACATGAACACAAACTCTCACATAAAATAAAACTACCAGCTCTCCATTATTTATGTGAGAATAATTGGATATGAAGTTAGAATTGGCAACATCTATTCTTTAGTGAATTCTGGAGGCAAACATCCAGCAGATAAAATAGAATGGGGACCCTTTCCACTTTAATAAACTCCAATGTATTAAGCATGTGGCTTGCTCCAAAATAAACCACAGCTATAGAAAACCTGAACGTGTGATCCCCAAAAGATTTTTTTGCCCTGATTAGAGCAGAAAGAATGTATAATTTACTTCAGATAAGTAAATAAGTTGAGCTTCTTGATCCAGATTATTTTCAGTGCTGTGCAGTAGAATTAGCCTTTAGGTTATTAACAAGATGAATATCCCTGAGGGTATTTCATAGTCCTATAAATAGCAAACCTTGGCAATTATGGAAGTGATGGCTGGAGGAATTATGTTTCATATTGACAGGCCTGGTTTAATTTCTTTCCTGGACATTACTGGAATATAGTATGTCAAAAGCAATCAGAGTTTAGATGAGATATGCTTCCAGTTCTGATTTCTGAATTCGATATATTCATCAGATATATCCATAATATATATTCATAGGGAGGAGGATCTGATCCTTATGGCTAAGGTGATCAAGGGGAATGGAGAAAAAGCTGGGAAAGATCATTGAATTTTCATGATCAGCTGAATGGCATTCTGCTCCACCTATTCTCTACGATTCTATGATATATTTCCCCGTTGCATGGTGGAAAATCTTTTCCAGTGGGATATGTGGTTCCCACAGCAACATTCACTTGGTGGAGGGAATATTTGGAAACCAACAAGGGCTTTAATAGCTTAGTGGAGAAATACTTTAGTTGTGGGCAAAACTGATAAGTCAAATTTCAGGACGATCTCTGGAAAAATAAACACTTTATGGCAAGTGTTCTACCAGTTACCAGGATTAGTCGATAACAGCCAAATATTCCATTGGACAAGGTGGTCAAGGAATTACAATGTGTTGCAAGGAATAGGATAAAATAAAACAGAAATAAATAACATAGAACAGAATGTGAGTGACATTCTTAGGAAGATAGAACATCACTTTCATCATCTCAGGCTCTGTCATCTTTCCAGAGGCAAACCAGTGCAGGCTAACAAGAGAAAAGCTAGATCCACATGTAAAGTGAGGTATTCGCAAAGGCAGAGCCCTGCAATTACAAGCAGCGGGCAATGTTTGGGGGAAGTAAGCAGGCTAGTAAACTGACAGAGAGGGAGAGCCAGCAGGTGCAGCCTGATTTCCTCAATAATAATTTTCCATGAGAAACATTGTCCATTGGAATTTGAGTATAAGTAGCATAATCCCCAAGCTTTTGAATAAAAGGGGCTTATCAAAAAAAACAGATAAAAATTGTATTATTTATTGGCAAATCAATTCAGAACTAGTTTGGCCATAGAAAACAGAAGGTATTAGTTATAAATTCTCAGCCAGAAACCAACCCTGAAATGTTAATTTTGTTTCACTTCACTGATGCTGCCTGACCTACTGTGTATTTCCATTTTTATCTCATGTCAAAGATCATAAGACCTTAAGACTAGGAGCAGAAATAGGTTATTCAGCACATTGCGTCTTCCCTGCCTTTAGTCATCAACTGATCAATTTTTCCACTCAGCCCCATTGCCCAACCTTCTCTGCATAATCTTTGGTGCCCTGGCTGATTAAGAACCTATCCATCTCTGCCTTAAATACTCAATGGCTTGCTCTCCACAACCACCTGAGGTAAGAAATTAGACAGATTGACCAACCTCTGGATAAAGAAATCCCAGTGCATCTCTGTTCTAAGCAAGTGCCCTTTAATCCTGAAGTAGTATTCTTTTCTCCTAGACTCTCCCACCATGGGAAACAACCTTTCTACATATACACTGTCCATACCTTTCAACATTAAAAATGTTTCAATGAGATCCACCCTCATTCTCCTAAATTCCAATGATTACAGTCAAATGCATATTCTCAGAATCATCCTTGTTAACTTTTTCTATATCTTTTCCAACATAAGCACATCCTTTCTTAAATGAGGAGCCCAAATCTGCTCACAATACTCCAAATGAGTTCTCACTAGTGCCTTATAAAGTCTCAACATCACATCCCTGCTCTTATATTCTATTCCTCTTAAAATGAATGCAGCATTGCATTTTCCTTCTGCACCATTGACTCAACATGCCAATTTAGTTCAGGCTATCCTACATGACCACTCCCACGTCCCTTTTTCAAATTTCTCCCCATTTCCAAAAAAAGTCTGTCTGTTAATTTTTTTCTCCCAAAATCCATGACTGTACACTTTCCAATATTGTTTTTCATTTGTCACTTATCTGCCCATTCTACTATTCTGTCAAAGTTCTTCTGAAGCCTCCCTGTTTCTTCAACACTACTTTATATCATCTGCAAATTTGGCCACAAAGCCATCAATTCAATAATCTAAATCATTAGTGTACAACATAAAAGGAAGCGGAACTAACAGCAACTCCCATGGAACACAAATGGCAGCCATGCAGAGTATGATCCCTGGTTCCTGCCAATCAGCAAATGTTCTACCCATGCTAGTATGTTTCCTATTATACCATATGTTTTCATCTTATTACATAGCTTCATGTGTGTCACCTTGTCAAAGGCTTTTTGAAAATCCAAAAATATCCACTACATCTCCTTTAAATAGCCTCCTTGTCAAGACAAACTTACTGGAAATTTTCTTGTCAAAGAATTTCAATAAGTTTGTCAAGCAAGATTTTCCCTTTATGGATACCATACAGGCTTTGGCCTATCTTGTTGTGTGCCTCCAAGAATTCTGTAAACTCCTGCTTGAAAATGGTCTCTAACACTGATGTCGATCTAAATGGTCTATAATTTCCTTTCTGCTGTCTGTTTCCCTTCGTCAATAGTGGGGTGACATTTATGATTTTCCAGTCATCTGGACCATGCCAGAATCTATTGATTCCTGAAAGATCATTACCAATGCCTCCACAATCTCTCCCACTCCTTCTTTCAGAATCCAAGGGTGTAATCCATCTGGTCCGGGTGACTTATCCACCCTTTGACCATTCATCTATCTAAGCACCTTCTCCCTTGAAATAGTAACTGCACTCACTTCACTTCACTGATCCACTTCAACATCTGGCACACTGCTAATGTCTTCCATATTTAAGACTGATGGAAATACTCAATTAGCTCCTCTGCTATTTCCTTGTCTCCCATTATCCAGCATAATTTTCTAGTGCTCCCATATCTACTGTCACCCCTCATTTTATTTTTTTATATTTTTGAAGAAGATTTTTATATCCTCCTTAATATTATTTGCTAACCTACTTTCATACTTCACCTTTTCCCTTTCGGGTTTTTTAGTTAACCAAGTTTTTTAAAAAATTGCAGAGAAGGTCATTAAAAAAAGATTTTCCCCAATCCTCTATCTTTCTACTAATTTTGCTTCCTTGTATGCCCTCACTTCTGCTTTCACATTGGCTTTGACTTACCTTGTCAGCCACAGTTGTGGCATTTTTTTCATTTGGCTATTTCCGGTGTTTAGAATCTGTTTATCCTGCAACTTCCCCATTTCTTGCAGAATTTTTTATCCATTTCTGCTCTACTGTCTTCACAATTTGTGCCCCCCCTTCCAATCTCCTTTAGCCAGTTCCTCTGCAACATCACTGTAATTCCCTACTTCACTGAAATACTGACATTTCTGACTTTAGCTTTCCTTGTTAAATCTCAAATTGAACTCAATCATATTGTGACCCAATCCAGTACAAGTTGGCTCATCAGCAAGTTGGTCTAAAAAGCCATCTCATAGGCATTCTACCAATTCTCGCTCTTGAGATCTAGCCCTTAGTTTTCCCAATCTACTTGTATGTTAAAATCCCTCATGACTACCATGACATTGCCTCTGACACACCTTGTCTATTTGATGTTGTAATTTGTTGTCCACAACTGGGAGGTCTGATTATAACGGCCAACAATGGCCCCTTTTCTATTTCTTAACTCGCCCACAATTATTCCATATTTTTTGATCCTATGCTATCTCCTTCTCATGATTTAATGTTATTCTCTATCAGTAAGCCTTAAAATGACATCAGTACTGATAAGGTAGAGAAATACAACCCATTTGACTAAAATCTATTTCTCCAGCTTTTCCAACTTTCATAGCTTATTGATAAAAGTCCAATCTTCTGAACTATGAAATGTTTGGTTCCAGATCTTGGACAAAACGTGATACATTTGGGAGATATAATTGTGAAAAACAAGGATGGGTCCAACTGCTTCAGCATTATCTCCAGGATGTTTTAATATTGTAGAAATATCCCAGAATGCACTCAGGCATAGTAAAAGAAAATAAACAAATTACACTGAGCCACATAAGGAGATACTGGGTTTTACAATCAAGTGCTTAGCCAAAGAGGAATATCAATGAAAGAGAGAGAGAGACAGCTTTAGAGACTGATAGGCTTAAGAAGAGAATTCCAGAGCTTAGTATATTAGCTCCTGAAAGTACATTCCCTGGTGGTGGAACAATAAAATGTGACAAAAACACCAAAATTAGAAGGGGGGTTCATCCCATTCCACTTTGACCAATGTCTCAATGGAGTTTAATGCAACCTTAATGAAGAACACCTCTTCTTTTCACTCTATTCCAGTTTTGTCCCCCACATTTCCATCATTGAATACTATTTTTTTTCTTCTTTTCATTTATTATAATTTTATTCTTCACTTTCCACTTACGTGACACCTCTTTTACCTTCTTTCAACCATTGCTTTCTGTAATGGTCTCCATTCTCTCACTGAACTTGCTTTTTTTAACATCTCATATCTTGTAATTTGTTTCTTGTTAAATATTTCTGGTTTTGGTAAAAGCAAATCTTTCTAAAGCATCCAATCTTTCTCCTTCCACAGATGCCACCTGACTTGTTGAATATTTCTAGGTGTTTTATTGTGCTTTGGTTCAGATTTACCATACATCCAATGATAAGGAACCTCTTTACTTGCCAGGTTAAAATATTTTATTTTATTTGAAAAGACTAATTAATATGATCAAGATCATATTTAAAAGATGCAATGATGATAATGTAAAAAGAAATTAAGTTGTATCAGTCAACATTCTCTATGCATCCATGCAAAATATTTCCTTGATTAAGCAACAAAATTTTACTATATTATCATTACACCATTCTCCACACATAAAAGAATATGTTGCACTAATTTTGGACAGCATTTTAATTTGTGAAATCTTGCTAAATAAGGTAGTTTTCAGAAACACCTCTTTTGTAAACAATATGCATATTGTACCCTTTCATATGTCAAATTATTCATTCTATTGTTCAGATGTTACACTGCTTGGTCTAAAATAGTGCCCATGCCAAAAAGTTTAAGTTCTAATTGCTATTATAACTTTGACTTCCTGCCATTGGGCACTGTTCAATTATTATTGACTTGTTAATATTATTGTGAAATCTGGACTATAATATAAATTCAGGTAACATCAATAGAGCAAATCCACTTCACTTCACTTGATTAAAATCTGATTTGAATCTTGACAATAACTATCTTTTTTCAAAATTCTTCCCACATTCTATATGTAGGCCTGCCTAGTGTAAATTAAGTAACTCTGCAGAATTTCGCAGCTCTTGCGATCATCACTGAAATTGATTAGAAAGTCAAAAAGGAAGTAATTATCTCTTCATAACAGCACATAAAGATACCAAGCTTTCATTTCGTACTAATGGTTGTGTATTTAGCTGTGAGGCACAATTTTTAAAATATTAACTGCAAAAATTGGCATTGCACCTGGAAATCACTCAAGCGAGAAATCCTATATTAGAAGAAATTTAAATTATTTAAATGGATCTTTTTGCAGCTTAAAATAATGTAAATATTTTTTATCAAAATACTTATTTGCCTTATTCCGCTATGGAATTTAACCTTACAGTGTCTATGTTTCTGAGCTTTGGATGGAGGTTTTAACAAATGAACATGATAACCACAGTATGACCTGAATCTAATTTTGAAAGAAATCTTCAGTAAATTTGGCAAGACCACAGAGAGTGTCAATGTAAATATAAATACAAAAGAAAAAAATAATCAGTGAAAATATTTCATTCATAAACCTTTGGTGGCATTATTACAATGAACTGAATCAGTTCGCTTGAGTTTCAGATAAATCTTATGTGTTCTGAATATCCTTTTCTGTTGAACAAATGAGGCATCAGATATTGGCAAATTGCTTTTTTTAAAACAGTGATGAGAAACTATACTGTTTCTTATTTACCATTAAGCCATATTTCAAAAGTGAAACTTCAAAACAAGTGAGACCAAATGCTGAGCCTGATGTCTAAAAGCAATGAGGCCTCAAGGTGCATCTGTCTCCATGGTGCTGCAACATTAACATATACAGAACACAAAACAACTGCCAATGTGCACAGGTATCACTTTTCCTGTTTGTGACTTGTGAAATAAAATTGAAAGTCATCACAAATAGCAGATACAAAACTCAAAAGAACATTCAATGTTTTTCACTCTTGATTGGGCAGCCTTCACTCTTTCAGGTTAATTAAATAACACGAAGCATCAGTTTTCAGGTTCATGCACTACTAATGATTTAATTTGATAATTTTATGTGGTACCAGGTAAATGTTGCGCTCTTCAAGGTACCAACAGATGCTGCAATGAACTAAATTCCTGACTCCCTTCATGTACCATTCAAAGTTTTCTCTCTGGTCCAAAAGCAAAATACTGTAGATATTGGAAATTTGAAATAAATGTTGTTGCTGGAAATGCTCAGTAAGTTATGCAGATCTGTGAGGAGAAAATAGGTTGACAAACATTCATGAAAATTCTGAAAAAAAGGGGGAGGGCAAAGAAAGTAAAAGGGTAGGTATGCAATAGTGAGAAAAATGATAGTGTGAGCTGAATAAAGCTGGAAAGTCTACTGAATAGCAGACATTGTGAGTGAAGCAAATGAGAAAGAGAGAGAAAATAAAATGCTACAGATAGATGGGAAAATGCATGACTGGATGGCAGATTATCTGAAATTGCAAAATATATGCTTGTTTCCAGAAGCTGTAACATCCCAAGTCTGAGGATAAGGTGCAATTTCTTCCATCTATCTTGAGCCCCTTTGGAGTATTGTGGGAGAGTGAATATAGTGATGTCAAAGTGTTCACTTCTAAGTTATCACTCTATTCTCCACCCCTCTCCTCTCTTATTCAACAAGGTATCTTGTCATTACTTTGTTGGGTATAAGACTTTGTAGATATCGCATTTCACTGTGTAAAGGCAGTGACTGGTGTTCAGAACGACTGAGATTTAAAGTTCTTTGGAAATGGTAAGCTGTTAAAAAGAAAATTAAAATGTAAATTTTATGTTATCCTTTAATCATTTTTTTCCCCTGTCTGTTACCTTTCTTTCATGCCCCATCAATAATATTGACCAATTCATCTATGTCCATAAGACGTGGGAGTGGAAAGCTGTTAAAAAGAAAATAAAAAAGTAAATTTTATGTTATCCTTTAATCAGTTTTTTCCCCTGTCTGTTACCTTTCTTTCATGCCCCATCAATAATATTGACCAATTCATCTATGTCCATAAGACGTGGGAGTGGAATTAAGCATTTGGTCCATCGAGTCTACCCCACCATTCCATCATAACTGATTGAATTTCCTTTTCAACTCCATTCTTCTGCCTTCTCCCCATAATCCTTGATTCTCTTCCTGGTAAAGAACATACAGTATCCACCTCTGCCTTCACTATCACCAATGACCTGACCTCTACAGCCATCCATGGCAATCAGTTCCACAAATTCACTACCCCATGACTGAAGAAATTTGACTTTATTTTCTGTTCTAAAGAGATGTTTTTGAATTCTGCATCTGGGACTTATGGTTATGGACTCCCCCACTGTAGGTAACATCCTCTCCATATCCACTCTAACCAAAGCTTTCAGTATTTGATAGGTTTCAATGAAATCCCCCTTATTCTTCTAAACTCCAGCAAGTACAATTCCCGAGCTTTCAAACATTCCAGGCACCATTTTTATAAACCTCTTCTCGACCCTCTCTAATGTCAACAAATTTTTCCTTAGATATGGGGCCAAAACTGTTCACAGATATTCCAAATATGGTCTGGCCAATGCCTTCTAAAGCCTCAACCTCACATCCCTGTTTTTATATTCTATCCCTCTTGAAATTAATCCTACCATTCGATTTGCCTTCCTTACCACTGACTCTACATGCAAGTTAACCCTTAACAAGTCTTGCACGAGGACTCCTAACTCCTTCGGCACCTCTGATTTCTGAACTCATTGACTATTTAGAAAATAGTCTATGCCTTTATTCCTTCCATCAAAGTGCATGATCATACATTTCTCTACACGATACTCCATTTCCTTGCTCAATCTCTTAGCCTGTTTAAGTCCTTCTGCAGACTCAGTGCTTCCTCTTCACCTCCTGACCTTCCTTCAATCTTTGTGTCATCCACAAACATGGGCACAATCCTATTTAATCTATCCATCAAATAATTTACATGTAACTTGAAAAGAAGCAGCCCCAGTACTGAGCCCTGCAGAACACCAATGGTCATCGGCAGCCAACTGAAAAATGCCAGTTTTATTCTGACTCTCTGTCTCCTGCTAGTCAGCCAATAGTCTATCCATGGTAGTATCTTTCCTATAATACCATGAGCTGTCATCTTGCTTAGCAGCCTCATGTGTGGCACATTGTCAAAGACCGTTAAAAAAATTCAGGTAAACCACATCCACTAACTCTCCTTTATCTATCCTTCCTGTGAATTCCAACAGATTTATTAGTAATGAGGTGGAGTGCAGTGCGCGCAGTACTGGCCCCACCCTTTACACCCATGGTTCGTGTGCCGTCTATGCTCCAACCCTCCAGGCGGAACCAGCAGAAAAGAACAAGTTCTACACCGACCTGCGCAACCTCATCCAACGTACCCCTACAGCCGACAAGGTTGTCATCCTGGGCGACTTCAACGCTCGTGTCGGCAAAGACTCAGAAACCTGGCCAGGAATCCTGGGCAAGCATGGCGTCGGCAAGTGCAACGACAATGGGCGCCTCCTGTTGGAGCTCTGCGCAGAACAGCGGCTTGTCATTACAAACACCCTTTTTCAGCAGAGGGACAGCCTTAAGACCACCTGGATGCATCCCCGATCCAAACACTGGCACCTCCTGGACTACATCCTGGTGCGAGAAAGTGACAAACAAGATGTGCTCCACACCAGGGTCATGCCTAGCGCGGAATGCCACACTGACCACCGGCTGGTTCGCTGCAAGCTCAACCTTCACTTCAAGCCAAAGCCCAGGAACAATAAAGCCCCCAGAAAGAGGTTCAATGTTGGAAAACTGCAGTCAGACGAAGCGAGAGGAAACTTCCAGGCAAACCTCAAAGCAAAGCTCGACGTTGCAACCCGCCTCACGGACCCGTCCCCTGAAACCCTCTGGGATCAGTTGAAGACTACCATACTGCAATCCACTGAAGAGGTACTGGGCTTCTCCTCCAGGAAAAACAAGGACTGGTTTGACGAAAACAGCCAGGAAATCCAGGAGCTGCTGGCAAAGAAGCGAGCTGCCCACCAGGCTCACCTTACAAAGCCGTCCTGTCCAGAGAAGAAACAAGCCTTCCGTCGCGCATGCAGCCATCTTCAGCGCAAACTCCGGGAGATCCAAAATGAGTGGTGGACTAGCCTCGCCAAACGAACACAGCTCAGCGCGGACATTGGCGACTTCAGGGGTTTCTACGAGGCTCTAAAGGCTGTGTACGGCCCCTCACCCCAAGTCCAAAGCCCGCTGCGCAGCTCAGACAGCAAAGTCCTCCTCAGCGACAAGATCTCCATCCTCAACCGATGGTCAGAACACTTCCAATCTCTTTTCAGTACCAACCGCTCAGTCCAAGATTCCGCCCTGCTCCAGCTCCCTCAACAGCCCCTAAGGCTAGAGCTGGATGAGGTTCCCACCCTGGATGAGACATATAAGGCAATCGAACAACTGAAAAGTGGCAAAGCAGCAGGTATGGATGGAATCCCCCCAGAAGTCTGGAAGGCTGGCGGCACAACTCTGCATGCCAAACTGCATGAGTTTTTCAAGCTTTGTTGGGACCAAGGTAAACTGCCTCAGGATCTTCGTGATGCCACCATCATCACCCTGTACAAAAACAAAGGCGAGAAATCAGACTGCTCAAACTACAGGGGAATCACGTTGCTCTCCATTGCAGGCAAAATCTTCGCTAGGATTCTACTAAATAGAATAATACCTAGTGTCGCTGAGAATATTCTCCCAGAATCACAGTGCGGCTTTCGCGCTAACAGAGGAACCACTGACATGGTCTTTGCCCTCAGACAGCTCCAAGAAAAGTGTAGAGAACAAAACAAAGGACTCTACATCACCTTTGTTGACCTCACCAAAGCCTTCGACACCGTGAGCAGGAAAGGGCTTTGGCAAATACTAGAGCGCATCGGATGTCCCCCAAAGTTCCTCAACATGATTATCCAACTGCACGAAAACCAACAAGGTCGGGTCAGATACAGCAATGAGCTCTCTGAACCCTTCTCCATTAACAATGGCGTGAAGCAAGGCTGTGTTCTCGCACCAACCCTCTTTTCAATCTTCTTCAGCATGATGCTGAACCAAGCCATGAAAGACCCCAACAATGAAGACGCTGTTTACATCCGGTACCGCACGGATGGCAGTCTCTTCAATCTGAGGCGCCTGCAAGCTCACACCAAGACACAAGAGAAACTTGTCCGTGAACTACTCTTTGCAGATGATGCCGCTTTAGTTGCCCATTCAGAGCCAGCTCTTCAGCGCTTGACGTCCTGCTTTGCGGAAACTGCCAAAATGTTTGGCCTGGAAGTCAGCCTGAAGAAAACTGAGGTCCTCCATCAGCCAGCTCCCCACCATGACTACCAGCCCCCCCACATCTCCATCGGGCACACAAAACTCAAAACGGTCAACCAGTTTACCTATCTCGGCTGCACCATTTCATCAGATGCAAGGATCGACAATGAGATAGACAACAGACTCGCCAAGGCAAATAGCGCCTTTGGAAGACTACACAAAAGAGTCTGGAAAAACAACCAACTGAAAAACCTCACAAAGATAAGCGTATACAGAGCCGTTGTCATACCCACACTCCTGTTCGGCTCCGAATCATGGGTCCTCTACCGGCACCACCTACGGCTCCTAGAACGCTTCCACCAGCGTTGTCTCCGCTCCATCCTCAACATCCATTGGAGCGCTCACACCCCTAACGTCGAGGTACTCGAGATGGCAGAGGTCGACAGCATCGAGTCCACGCTGCTGAAGATCCAGCTGCGCTGGATGGGTCACGTCTCCAGAATGGAGGACCATCGCCTTCCCAAGATCGTATTATATGGCGAGCTCTCCACTGGCCACCGTGACAGAGGTGCACCAAAGAAAAGGTACAAGGACTGCCTAAAGAAATCTCTTGGTGCCTGCCACATTGACCACCGCCAGTGGGCTGATAACGCCTCAAACCGTGCATCTTGGCACCTCACAGTTTGGCGGGCAGCAGCCTCCTTTGAAGAAGACCGCAGAGCCCACCTCACTGACAAAAGGCAAAGGAGGAAAAACCCAACACCCAACCCCAACCAACCAATTTTCCCTTGCAACCGCTGCAATCGTGTCTGCCTGTCCCGCATCGGACTGGTCAGCCACAAACGAGCCTGCAGCTGACGTGGACTTTTTACCCCCTCCATAAATCTTCGTCCGCGAAGCCAAGCCAAAGAAAAGAAAAGAAAGAAAAAAAGATTAGTAATGATATCTTGAGACCATCCTGACTTCTATTGCAACAATATTAGCATTTGGAGAGAATTTTATAAGATTTAGAGTAGGTCACATACATTCATTCACACATTTTAAAACTATTTGAAAGACTGAAGATTCACATTGCAAGATCTCTGGAGAATGGAATTAGCACCTTTCACAAGTAGGTGTTAATTGAACTGTCTTGCAAAGTGCTCACAGAATGGGTCAATTCTGGATTGTTTACCTAAGATAACAACTTGAGAAGAAGAAGAACTCCTGTTGTTTGCTGGAAAAGGTGGGGGTTTTGCAAGACATGAGTCACATGTTCTCTTTGGAGTTTCAGTTGGGAGAAAGAGAGAGCTTTGTTAACAGCTCATCAGTCACTCAGTGTGGGTCACTGACAAGTAACTGAAAAGTGCAATCCAGGAAAAACTATTTGAAACTGATGAAAGCATGTTCCAGAGCAGTAGATGGCTGGAAGTGCTATCTATCTGATGTTTCTCTTGAAATAGAGGAAGGAATGGAACTCTATGGTAGCTTGAAGAAAGAGGTTACCATCTAGAAGACCCAGATGGGGCAAGTTTCATCAGCGAGACCCTGAGGTGACTAGTGGTGGTACCTCAGTTGTGGAAATCCTGGAGCAACAAATATATCTCTCTGCAAACCCTACAAGAACCTTCTTGAGTGGTAAACATTTACCTTTCAAGCACCAAGTCTGATGAATTTTATACATGTTAAATTCTGTGCACAGTATGGTGTTTGCCCGCAACTAGAGAACTTGGAATAAGGAGAAATGAGATTGAACTGTGAACCAAAGAACTTTTCTTGAATTTACACACACATTACATACATTTGCGCTTAGAATTAGAATGGGGTAATTTGGGTTAGTATAGAGTATAGTGTAAGGATAGAGTTAAGTTAAAGTTTGATTCTATTTTCATGTTTGAAGTTGATTAAAAATAACTTTTGTTTTGAAAGCCACTTGTCTTGGTGAATGTATGTCTATTGCTATTGGATTTTGGGGTCGTTTGGGCTCATAACACTATCTATTTTATTGTATCCCTCTAAGGGTGTTGACACCTCAACCTTAATAATAGATACTAACATCTTACCAACCATTGAAATCAGGCAAACAAGCCTATAATTTCCTGTCCTTAAGAGTGATGTGACATTTGCAATTTTCCAGTCCTTTCAAACTATTCCAGAATGCAGTGAAAGATCATGGCTAATGCCTCCACAATTTTCTCAGCCATCTCTTTCAAAACTCTGGGGTGTAGTTCATCTAGTTCAGGAGATTTATCTATCTTCAGACCTTTCAACTTTCCTAGACCTTCTCCTTGGTAATATCAATTACACACACTTCTACCACTTGACACTCTTGAACTTCTGGCACATAACAGTCATCTTCCACAGTGAAGACAGATGCAAAATACTTAATAAGATCATCCGCCATTTCATTGTCCCCATAACTAGCTCCCCACTGTCATTTTCCAACAGGTCCAATGTCCACCCTTGTACATTTTTGCTTTTTATGTAGCCAAAGAAACTTTTAACATCCTCTTTTATGTTACTGGCTAGCCTACCTTTGTATTTCATTCTTTCTCCCAATATTGCTTTTTATTAATTGTTTTCTGTTGGCTTTTGAAAGCTTCCCAATCCTCTTGCTTCCCATTAATTTTGATGATATTGTATGTCCTTTCTTTTGCTTTGATGCTGTTTTTGAGTTCCCTTGTCAGCCAGGGTTGATTCATCCTCCCTTTTAGAAAACTTCTTCATTCTCTTGAATGTACTATTTTATCCATAGCATAGGATAGGGACTACTGGGAAATTTGCAACAATGGTCACTTAATGAAATGTGAGCTCATAATACTGATCATTTGAAATACCTGTTACTTATCTGGATGCTAGAAAATATCATTAGATTCAGTTATATTATGGAAGGCAAGTAACAGGATTTCATGAACCAGAACCAAAACAAAGAACTCAAAATTAAGAACTATTTGTGCGTGTTTTACTTAAGTGAATAATCAAATAGATATCTATAAAGGAATGGTGGAGAACCATTATTATAATAAATAAAATTTGGCAGCAAGCATAGTACAACAAGCTCATACCAGCAGTTGTTATGAGATAAATATAATCCAAGACATCTGGGATCGTACTCATGATATCCTTCACATCACTTAATAAGACAAGCAGAAATTCTGTTTAATCTCTGGTCCAAAAACATCACATCTAAACTGTGCCGATCTTCCTCAGTACTGAAATGGATGCCAATCCAGATTTTTGAACTCATGTTTCTGGGATGGGTCTTGAAAGAACAACTGTTCAACTCAAAAGCAGGAGAGGACAATGTAGGTTAATTCCGTTAAATTTAATGATGTTTTGATCAAATGGCCAAAAGTTGTGATTTCTTTTAAGTTAACATTTTAAAAACATTTCATTTTCATTCAAGTAATTAACTGTGAGTAGAATGGAGAGTGGTCTCTCATACATAGACTGTGTGGGTTGGCACTGTGGCCACTGAATGTTGTTTTCATGAGTTACATTTTGCTGCCTCTGACACAGCTCAACTGCAAAGGCTCAAGCAACCTTTCAAACTGATTAAATCTCAGGTGAAACTGATATATATGTAGGATCATAAATATTAAATACAGCCCTCAGGTATTTTCATTGATGTGCACACTGTGACTACAAGTAGATTTCCTTTGAATACATTTTAAAGCCTAGTCTCATGCTGTTACTTTTGAAATTCTTCTTTTTGAAGGAGTGAGCTTTGCCTTTTTGTCTTGACTGTTTCACTGTCATTCTCTTCGGCTTTATTTATTCTTTATATTACCATTTCTCACTTTGGTTCTCCCAATCCTTTTTCTCGCTGTGAACAGACTATATCTCTGCTCTGACCTCTCTCTCACTCATTCTTTGGTCTTTTTTTTTCTTTAATGTTCTTCAATTGTCTACTTCATACTACTTTTACCAACTTTTCACTCAGTGCGTCATTGTCCCAGAAATGAAAAAAAAAGAGGTGGTTAGACTCCAGGTTATAAAGCTGTCTTTTGTCCCTGCTGAACTATGAAGAAAGTTCTTAAATTTTGTTCAAGTTATGCCATTATGGTTTGGAAATTAAACGTGAATATAAAGTGCAGCACTTTGTCATGTTAATTTCCAATAAAATGTGATAGCTTGCATTATATTTGATGGAAAAATCCAAAGCACTGATGTTCATTTTGCTAAACTAATAGAACTTTGAGTTATGTCTGATGTTGGGAATGAATTTGTGGGTGGAGGTAATTCATACAGGTAATGAGCTGCAGTAAAGAAATTTGACAATATATTGACAGGCATTACATATGTCTCTTTACATTTTCTTGATTTGTTCTTTTATTCTGGCAATTGCCAAAACTCTTTTGTCTTTTCAAGCTCCAGGATTCTTACACCATCTTAATTCTGATCTTCTGCTCGGAGTTGTCCCTGGAATCATCTGTTATGAATCAATTGCACCTTTAGCTGGTGATTAATGCAGCACAATCCAAGGAGCAGAGCTAATCAGGCAAATAAAGCAGGTAGGGAATGGTGAGATGGGTATGAGTGCATTGATTGTAAAAAAAATAAAAAAAGACACACAACTGTCTTGTCTGATAAACGGAAAAATGAGCTCAATTGTTAAATGGGACACAAAAGAGTATAAAAATGGTGGCGCTGCCAGAACCGCTACAGCGCTGTGACAGCACTGCTGCTGCTGGTACAGATTCGCGGGGAGCAAGAGAGTGAAGATGCAGTGGTCCTGCAGGGTCCAGCCCCACTGTTGACTGTCATCACCTCTGCACGGGCTCTGAATGGCCCATTGTGGGAGCCAATGGTGGTTTTATTTGAAATTCCACGACCGTGGGTCTGCGCCCAAGATGGCGGCACCTATTAATCGGCAGCAGCCATGAGGGGTTGCAGACTCTGGGGAAGTGGAGGACTGGAGCAGGGCACCAGATATCTGGAAAATAAAGGAGAAACAGGAGATGACCCAGAGGAATGGTGACCATGGTGGCGGACTAGTGAGGGGGCTGTGCGACCTGTGCATGCAGTGGGCCGCTGGCGACTCGAGGCGAGGAATCAGCATAAGATGTGGCTGGCGGAGACTGCTGTCGGGAGAGTCAAGCCAGGCTATGGACTGCGGAGACTGGGTCGAACCGGATGGAGGTGTACCAGGTGTTGGAACTGGGATGCAAGGAAGTGCCGAGGATGCTGAAGGGTTCCTGACCATGTTGGAGGTTTGGTTCTGGAGCTTGGATTGCCAATGGTTTGGGCTGGTCTCTGTGTGGCTGTGGGGGCTGTGGAAGTGTTGGAGGCAAATCTACAAACACGGTGACTCTGGGGGGGACACTCTCCTTTGCTTCTCTCTCTCTGACTGTAAGTCTGACTGTAGGAGGTGCTTAGGCAATTCCTGCCCGGGGTGAATCTGTCTGCCTGACTGCAGGCAAAAAGAAATTTCATATAATATGATACTGTTTTATTACTATGATAATAAATTGAATCTTGAATCATTTATTCTTTGCTTTTACCTCTGAGACAGAGAAGAAGGGTGTTTCTACAGATCTGAAAAGATGTGACAAGCAGAGTGGTTCCGTTAAAAGATGGTTGTAACTTGTTTTCTATTCATTGTTTTTTCCTAAAGAATATGTGCTATTTCTGTTTTTTCATCTGAAACATTCATTCTGTTTTGATCTCTATCGATATTATCTGATCTGATGTTTCAAACATCTTCTTTTCTGATAGATTGATTTTTTTTTGTTTCAGCTTGTTGAACAATTAGATGCATGACTTCTATTTCCAGATTTCCAAATAAGATTGAAAGATCATTGCATAATTTGAAAAGAATAATTAGATGTGCATGCAAAACAAGGAGCATAGTACAAATAGCCCCAAGTAAAACAGATATCAAAAGAATACAAATCTGGCAATGACAAAATGACAGGCCTACCACTTAGGAGAAAAGGCCCGAGGAGATGGTGCTCATCTATGACCTCAAAGAAATCTATGCACAAGTATTGTGACATTGTCCCTTTTCCTGATGTAAATTGAATTGCAATCAAATGTAAATTAAAAGTAACCTGAGGTATCCGAAACTATAACATTATTAAGTTGGCTGTGCAACTAGTCAGACTGATGACTTCACAAAGAGAGCAGATCTTTTTACAGAGTGAAAAAAAAAGATATTCACATGTATTTAAAAATTGATGGAATATTGAAATATTAATTCTGAGCAATTGATTTCCAAAATATATAAATTTAAGCTTTTCAGGGCTTGGGAGATTATTCAGCAATAATCATTGTTTTAGACATGCTACAAGTTTGACCAGGTAGAGAACATATGACCATAACATTATGAGCAGGAAAACTGGTTGGTCCTTCATGAGCAATGATATCGTGTGCATCAGATATCGATGTGAGTCACTGCCTCTAGAAGGCAGCCAATATCATAAAGGATCTCTATCACCCTGGCCTCAACCTCTTCCTTCTGTTACCAGGAAGATGGTACAGAAGTCTGAAGTCCGGTACCTCGAAGTTCAAGAACAGTTTTTATCCAATAGCTATCAGGATCTCGAATCTCCCCTTACTACCCTAACCATGAACTATTCCAGGACTACCAAAGATCCTGTCTGAACAAGTGAAACCCAACATTTTTTTTCTTCCACAAATTATAACTATGAATATTTATTCTCTATCCTTTTATATTTATTATCTCTTTGCATATGGAGGCAAGTTAATATTTTATGTTATTGTCATTAATGTTTCTCCAGCATTGTATTTTTATTATCATACCAACTTGCTTGGCTGCAGCAAGTATGAATTTCAGGGCATCTAAACATTATTATTATTATCATTATCGAAAAGATTGTTAGCTTTCCTCCTTGATTGCTTTCACTTACTCCTAGAATAATGAGAATACCCACAACCATTTGCATCTTTGCAAAACCTCGTCTTTTTTAGATAATATCTTTCTTTAGTGTTTCCTTAGAAAATTGGCAATTTCACCTTCTATTGCCCCAATTTTTGCTAATTCACTTAATCAATATGCGTTCCTCTGTAACTTCCTCGCATCCTCTTCACAACCTTCAGTCCTTCCTATCTTTCTTTCATCAACAAATTTACCAACAGTAACTTTGCTGCCTTCATCCAAGTCATCCATATGAATTGTAAAAGGTTGAGCACCCAGCTCCTATCCTTCTTGGGAAGGATACATTTTGCAAATCTGGGAAGGGCACTTTATGCCTTAATTTGATTAAAAAGAAAAGTCTATCCTCCAACCACACCAATTAATTCTGGTACCATTGGCTTTTAATTTACACAATAACATTCGATGTGGTTCCTTGTCAAACATATTCAAGAAATGTATGTATGGTATATTCACTGTTTTCCCATTATCTACAGTACATCTATTTCTTCGAAAATGTCCCATAAATTAGTCAAACATTACTTCACTTTCATAAAAACATGTTCTCTGGCAATTGAGCTTGAATTCCTCGATGTGCCCTGCTATAATGTATTTAATAGTAGCTTCTGTCATTATCTCAAAGAAAGCTATTAATGTGATTGTCTTTAGTTTCTTTTTTTATATATTTACCTATGTTCAAATGAGGAAGTTACATGTGTTGTTTTCAAAACCTGGCATGTTTTAAAAACTTTTTAATAAAAGACCCGAGGCAAATATCTGGCAAGTGTTACAGTTTTGTCACATAGTGTTAAAGACCTTACAAAAGGCCCAGGCCCGAAATATTCCTTCCTATTGTGAGAAATAATAGATTATAGGAAGTAAAGTTAGTATGAATAAAATAAAGAATAATAGACTAGACTAGAGGAAGTTAAGTAAGTGCTGAATAGCACTTAAGAGTGTGAGGAAGGGTTACACAAGTAAAATAGAAGAAAGGTCTTATAGTGATAGAAAGAATTAGCAAGTTCTGCATATAGAATTAGTAAATCCTGGGGGTTGAGATGTGTGAATAAGGACAAAGGCAGATTCATGAATAAGGACAATGACATGATGGGACCCAGATTGGATACCCCATGGTCTTTCAAGTTTACAGAAGCTGCAGGTAGGCAGACAGAATTACCAAATGCCAAACCAATCCAGGAGGCAGAAGAATGTTAAGGGGTGGATATCTCTACACTGAAATGAACTGTATAAAAGTTGGGTGAGCCCCAGTATGTGTGTGTATTCCCAGGGTAAGGGGAAGCACCCAACTTTGCATTGTTGTACAATAAATCTTCTTTGTTCTCAATTTTTGTCTCGAGCGAAATCTGTGAAGGTACTTCTGTTTCTCACAAATGGGGGTTTGTCCGGGATCCCACTCCCTCCACTGACAGAGTGCCCGACGACGGGGTAGGTGCACCCAGGCTGATTCAGCTGGACTCCCGGACGAAGGGTGACTGGTCAGTGGATGAAGCAAGTGATATCTGAGAAGAGGCATTGAGAACAAAAGACGGGAGGACGTTAAGGAAGCGCGCTAGGAATAGCTACTGGATCCAGGTAAGAGGAATTTATTTGCCTGCTAGTATGGGAGGAGTAAGTAGCAAGGGAAACAGTCCTGGAGAAGGACGGTAAGATCAGATACCTAAACATAGTCCATTAGGATTACTGTTATCTGATTTGGGTGCGGGGAAAACCCATGGGAAAGATAAACAGACCATGTTCAGGTATTGCTATCAGGAATGGGTTAAGAATCCGATAAAAGGGAGTTTGGCATATTGACCAAAGTTCGGATCTGACGAGGACTGGATGTGTCAGGCATTGAACATCTGGCTCTACCAAAATCAAGGAGGTAATACCGAGAGCAGAGAATATGCAGCCTGTTGGCTCAGTGGATCATTTGATCAAATGATTTTGAGCGAAAAGGAATGTAAGAACAAGAAGGATGAGGAACCCTCTGCCCCTGAAATACAAGGATGGGATGTGTTACATTCCCTTCCTCCACCTTATGCTCCCCCTGTGCCGGCTCCTATCTTCCCCCTCTCACCTACATTTTACCCTTTTTCACCTTCCCCTCTTCCTCCACAGTTAGAAAAAGAAAAAGAAAGTAGGGGTGGTATGGTGACCCGCTCACAGAGTACAAGATTACCGCCTCAATTGACACGAGAGGGAGGAGACTTTGATTATGAGGGTCATTCAGAGGAGGGGATAAGCCAGAAATTAACTGGATGAGACCTTTACGAGAGGTTCCCTTGGGAGGGGATGTGGGGGGTCTCGGGTTCGTAAATGTGCCTCTGACCAGTACGGAGGTGTGCAATTTTAAGAAGGAGATGACCTCTCTGATAGAAGACCCTCAGGGATGTGTAGAACAATTAGATCAATTTTTGGGACCTAATATATATACCTGGGATGAATTAATGTCTATCTTTAAGACTGTTTACTTTGGATGAGCGTGGAATGATTCGCCAGGCAGGGATTAGAGTCTGGGATAGGGAACACCAAGGGGGACCAGAGGCGATACCTGGAGAAGCTAAATTTCCCCTGGCGAACCCAAATTGGAATAAGACTACTAATGATGGTCGCACGCGAATGGATGAGTACAGGGTTAATCTAATAAAAGGAATGAAGGAGTCTGTTCCAAAAGGACAGAACTTTAAAAAGGCATTTGAGGTTCCCCAAGGTCCCGAGGAGACCCCCTCCGCATTTCTGAATAGATTACGTGCGGCCATACTGCAATATGGGGGGTTGGATATAGGATCCCCAGCAGGTGAACAGTTGGTATTGACAGGCTTTGTTACTAATTCATCCCCAGATATCAGGAAGAAATTACAAAAGACAGAGAATTGATATGAACAGGGAATAACACAGCTTTTACAGATCGCACAAAGGGCATATGTCCAGAGGTCTGAAGATAAACAGCAAGGAAAGGCTAAGATTTGGATGCAGGCAGTCAAGGAAGTTGTGGAGGGACAGCAAGGAAATGTTAGGAGCTGTGTGTCAGCTCCTGGATGTTGGGAGGAGCACCAGGGGTGGGGAAGTAGAGACCAGAGCAGAGGAAGGGGTAGAGGAGAATTCCAGGGACGACGACCAACCCCGGGACCCCGTGGAGACCCTGGTAGAAATTGGGAAACAGGAGCATTAGTTTGCTATTATTGTAAAAAGGAGGGACACTTTAAGAGGGAATGCCCAATGCGAGCCAGGGAGATGCGATCTTATGCATTGATGGAGGCAGATTATGAATAAGGGGGTCACGGTTCTCAGTCAATACACACCGTGGGGCTGCATGGAGAACCAGTGGTAAATTTAAGCATAGGACCCCACAGTGACGAGATGACTTTTCTAGTAGATTCTGGGGCAGCCCGGTCTAGTATTTTACAATGGCCCGAGGGTGTTAAAACAAAAGGGACAGTGCTGGTTTCGGGAGTGGGAGGAAGAGATTTTATGGTCCCTATACTAAAGAATGTAATGATACAAATGGGAGAAAAGATAATAACAGAGGATATTTTACTAGTTCCACAAGCTGGAGTTTGCTTGTTGGGACGAGATTTACAAGACGAATTGGCTATCGGTACCAGACCACAGGGATCAGGTATCGGGGTTCAATTTTATGTACTAACAGAGGAGGATCGGGAACTAATAAATCCTAGAGTATGGGCAAAAAGAGGCAATAGAGGAGGGTTAGATGTTCCTCCCTTGCAAGTTACTTTAAAAGACCCTGACCAAGTAATTAGATGAAAACAGTACCCAATTCCTATGGCTGGCCGAAAGGGGCTGCAGCCAGTAATTGACCAATTGGTGAAAGATGGTATACTCGAACCTTGTATGTCACCTTTTAATACCCCAATTTTATCTGTCCAAAAACCAGACGGTACCTATCGATTAGTGCAGGATTTAAGGGAGTTAAACAAAATCATTCTCGCCCGTTATCCGGTCGTATCTAACCCCTATATGATAATGGGTAAAATTGATCCCCATAGTAAGTGGTTTAGTGTAATTGACCTCAAAGATGCCTTCTGGACCTGTCCGTTTGCAATAGACAGTAGGGACATGTTTGCATTTGAGTGGGAGAATCCTTTTACAGGACGGAAAAATCAATACTGGTGGATGGTCCTTCCCCAGGGTTTTACAGAATCTCCAAATTTGTTTGGCCAAGTTTTAGAACAGGTACCAGATGAGGCCCCTCGTAGAGAGAATTGTCAATTAATACAATATGTTGATGATTTATTAATCATGGGAAAAACGTATGATGTGGTTAAACAATACACTGTTTAATTTCTGAATTTTCTAGGGAATAAGGGTCTTCGAGTGAGCGAATCTAAGTTACAATTTGTTCAATCTGAAGTTAAATACTTAGGTCATCTGGTTAGTCAAGGGATTAGGAAGATAAATCCAGAGTGAACATGCGGTATTCTGCAGATCCTGCCTCCAAAGAGTGTTCGAGAACTTAGAAAATTCCTTGGTTTAGTGGGATACTGTAGAATTTGGATTGAGAACTTTTCTAGCCTGGTCAAATTTCTTTATGATAAACTTCCGACTCTAGGGGGTGAAACTGTTGTCTGGACGGAGGAGGAGATTAAAGATTTTACCTTGGTGAAACAGCATCTTATTAGTGCCCCAGTTTTGGCTTTACCCAACCTAAATAAGCCATTTGATCTATATACCAATGCAAAAGATGGTGTGGCTATGGGAGTATTAACGCAAGAGAGGGTAGGCTTTAGACAACCAGTTGCCTTTCTGTCAAAAAATTTTAGATCCTGTTTGTTGTGGTTGGCCAGAATGTGTGCAAGCAATTGCAGCCACGGCTATTTTAGTCGAAGAAGGATGAAAGATTACATTTGGTGCCCCGATTGTTAGTTCATACCCCTCACACAGTCCGCACCATTCTCTTACAACGTGCCGGAAGGTGGCTTAATGATTCTAGAATTTTAAAGTATGAAGCAATTCTCATGGATAGGGATGATTTGACACTGATTATGGACAAAGAACAAAATCCAGCCGCCTTCTTGGTTTCTCCAGATTCTGATACTGTCCCCAATGATTTAGAGCATGTATGCTTAGAAGTGATAGATTTACAGACAAAAATAAGAGATGATTTAAGTGATGAACCTTCACGGGAGGGTGAAAGATGGTTTATTGATGGATCTTCCCGCTGCATTGACGGCATTCGTTATAGTGGGTATAGTATAGTGGATGGGAATGAAGGAGTTGTGATTGAAGCCGGACGTCTTCCCGGTCATTGGTCGGCACAATCCTGTGAATTATATGCCCTCTGCAGAGCTTTCCAGGGTTTAGAGGGAAAGGTGGGCACAATCTATACCGACTCAAAGTATGCTTTTGGTGTAATGCACACCTTTGGAAAGATTTGGAAAGAGCGGGGAATGATAACTGGGAAAGGACAAAAGTTGATCCATGAAAACTTAATTGTTCAATCCTTAGATGCTCTTATGTTACCTGAGGAGATAGCAGTAGTTCATGTACAAGGCCATCAACTTATTGACAGTCCTGAAGCACAGGGGAACAGACGGGCAGATGAAGCTACCAAACAGGCTGCACTCACAGAAAAAATAGACATGCAGCTGTTACTCCCCACCCCACATGAGGTTCAAAAGACTCCCATCTTTTCACGGGAAGAGGAGGTTTATATGAAAGACCAGGGAATGCGTTAAACTGCCGATGGGCTGTAGTGGATGGCAGAGGGACCCCAAGTACTGAACAAAGCCTTGGCTCGTCAGATTATTGATCAGCTCCACCAGCAGACACATTGGGGAACACAGGCACTTGTTGATGCTTTTGTACGGTCCTTTAATTGCTCGGGAATATACACCATAGCCAAGCAAAGTACTCAGGGTTGCCCAATCTGTCAGTGAGTGAATAAGAAAGTCATGCGCCAGGTAATCGCTGGCAGTCGCGATATTGCCATACGCCCATTTCAACGACTACAGATTGACTTCACGGAATTACCTAAGATAGGGGTTTATAAATACCTCCTGGTGATGGTGGATCATTTTACTCGATGGGTTGAGGCTTTACCGACCCCTAATGATCATGCTAGCACCATTATTTGGATATTACTAGAGTCTGTTATTCCGCGTTATGGCATTATTCAAACCATTGACTCAGATCGAGGTACACATTTTACCTCTCAGGTACTCCAGGGTGTGTGTAAAATTCTGGGAATAGATTGGCAGTTACATATACCATGGCACCCCCAGAGTTCAGGCTGTGTTGAACGGATGAATCAGACCTTGAAAGATCAACTCACTCGACTTCACGAGGAAACTGGCCTCTCCTGGATTAAATGCTTACCCTTAGCTTTAATTAGGACTCGCACAGCTCCTTGTAAGGACCTTGCTGTCTCACCATATGAAATGATGTTTGGTCTTCCTTACATGGGATTCCACCCTGATACCCCTATCCCTGAGGCTAATGACCAGTACATATCTAAATATTTACAGGGACTTTCTACTTCTCTGTATGACTTACGACAGAAGGGTTTATTAGCTCAAAACCCACCCCTGGACTATCCTATTCATTCTTTTAAACATGGTGATTGGGTATATGTAAAAGCGTGGCAAGGCCATAAACTAAAACTGATATGGGACGCCCCTTATTGTGTACTTCTGATTACAGACACTGCAGTGCGAACAAAAGAAAAGGGGTGAACTCACATACAAGGCATTAAACAAGCTAACCCATGAACTAAAGACGTTGATAATACACCCTCCACCTGGCGTGCAGTCTCACATCCTTCTGGTCTGAAAGTTACGCTACACCGGGAAAAAGTGCTGTAATATTATTTTTTATTATTTGCTGTATTGTTTTTCTGCTGGTTCCCAATTTTTGGGAAACCATCCAATTGTACACAATGTGTTAAGTCCTCCTGGAATAGGGGCAGCAGAGGTGATAATTACTTTGAGGAATGGACAAGTTTACCTTTAGAATGTAGACAGGGCACAGGTATAGAGTCTATTCATAGTGGGGCACCTTATTTAGTATGGTTTAATTTAGGATCCCAACATGGACCAGGGAAACAGACCTGCCCTAGGGGAGTGGATTGGGTTGGTGTCCTGGCCTCTACAGATATTAAAGAGATGAGAGCTCAGGGCTATACCCAGAGTAGGAATGAAGGGGGTATACATGCTAATACTTGCAGACAAGTTGCTACTCACAGGTTAGGTAACAATAAACGCTCCCCCCCCCACCCCAACTTGGCATCTTGTAAATCATCCTTTGGGTCACGAATACATTTGGAAGGCTAAAGGCACAACAACAGATACGAACTTCAGCTTATCAAAACCGCCTGCTTCTCGATTACTTGTTAGCTGCTGAGGGCAGCGTTTGTGGAAGATCGATTGATGACAACGGTCACAATGGTCAGGCGGTTGAACTTTTTACTGGTGACTGGAGGTGGATACACACAGCCCTTATAGCAGTTGGACTCATTACTTTAGCCATCATGAAACTTCCTTGCCTAATGACTTGTGTGCAGTGTTTAATTCAACAGACCCTTCGTCAGATCACTACAACCCGAAGTATGTATGTTTCCCAAACTCCGTCTGATGATGCTGAGATTACAGTTCGTTTACTGACTCACTGGGAAAAAGACCAAGTTTCCAGTTGAGAATTTACTAAGCGTAGCTAAAGAAAAAGTGAGGATTGTGAGAAATAATAGATTATTTAAAGTAAAGTTAGTATGAATAAAATAAAGAATAATAGACTAGACTAGAGGAAGTTAAGTAAGTGCTGAATAGGGATGAATTCCGATAAGAGTGTGAGGAAGGGTTATGCAAGTACAATAGAAGAAAGGTCTTATATAGTGATAGAAAGAATTAGCAAGTTCTGCATATAGAATTAGTAAGTCCTGGGGGTTGAGATGTGTGAATAAGGACAAAGGCAGATTCATGAATAAGGACAATGATGGGACCCAGACAGGATATCCATGGTCTTTCAAGTTTGCAGAAACTGCACTAGGCAGACTGAATTACCAAATGCCAAACCAATCCAGGAGGCAGAAGAATGTTAAGGGGGGGGGGGGGGTGGGGGGGGGTGGGTATCTCTACACTGAAATGAACTGTATAAAAGTTGGGTGAGCCCCAGTATGTGTGTGTATTCCCATGGTAAGGGGAAGCACCCAACTTTGCACTGTTGTACAATAAATCTTCTTTGTTCTCAATTTTTGTCTCGAGCGAAATCTGTGAAGGTACTTCTGTTTCTCACACTATGGATGCTGTATGACCTGCTGAATTTCTCCAGTATATTTGTTAATTGCAATCAATCCTAGCACCTGGACATTTTTGTTTAAGTCCAAAAGATGCTGCCTTGCCTATAATTTAACCTAACTTATTTTCTTTCCGTTCAAACAGGAGCTGGTGTTGAAGTGTCCTTGCCACCACCACCTTTAAATCTCTGACAATCTCCAGTCTACTTTCAGAATTTTTCTTGCTGGAGGATTGTCCAAAGCAGGGTAAGGCTTATCTTTATTTATCGGATAGTTGGATTTAGTCTCTCAAATGAAAGAATTTTGCTCAATTGGAGGAAATTTGGAAGTTTTCTTACACATCTGAGTTGATTTTCTACCTGAGAAAAGTTGTGACACTTGTGGCATTAGCCTGGTTAAAATGGCATCTTGTAGGTATAATTAACCCTCGTGTTTTTTTTGGGCCATATATTTGCCAAAAGAAAATCCTGCAGATTTGATGCTTGAACCAGACAACCAAAGAAGATCACAACACACAAACAGGCCCTTCACCCCTTCTTGTCTGTGGCGAACTATTATTCTGCCTAGTCCCACTGCATCCAGTCTATATCCCTCTATACCCCACCTATCCATATACCTGTCCAAATTCTTCTTAAGTGTTAGAATTGAGCCTGCATTCACCTCCTCAGCAGGCAGCTCATTCCACATTCCCGCCACTCTCTGTGTGAAAATGATCCTCCTAATGTTTCCCCTAAACTTCATTAAAGAATGGAACTACCTGGTCTTTTGTAACTAGATGTTTTCTATTTAATCTTTGCAAAAGGATTTAGAGCACTTTGAAAGTTTTGGAGGTGGCAACCAAATTGATTCTGGTATAAATTCTGGAATTAATGGTGTGATTTAAAAAATAAAATGAGCAAAAGAAAGCTCCAAAAGCATTATTATTTACCCATGGCAAAATATTCATTCGGTTGAAGAATTTGATTATCAAGATTCAAGATTCTTTGATTATCATGTGCTTAATCACAAAATTTGTTAACTATTATTTGCCTGTAAAGGTGCACAAAGAGGCACTACTGGCCTGATGCTCACCACAATCAGAGAAAAAGGACCAAAATGGATCCCTTCAGACACAACGTTTTCCTGCTATGCTCCCATAACTTCTGCAGCCACATGGCCTCCTGTCCATTTAAGCAGTGAACCTGTGCTCCTCGTTCTGGACTTCTGATATGGTCAGGAAGCTGTCAGCATACAAGGTCTTTCGGGAGCAATTATTGCCATCAGCATCCTCACAAGTCCCAGAACTGATTCCTGGTCCTCATTAGCCCATCTAGACACTTGCTGGACCACTGCTGTGGTCTCCTTTCCTGTTGGGTCATCTCCCAGATTCTCTTTCTTGGCCAGGGTGAGGGAGGGTGGGTTTGTCCTCCCACTCTGTGTTGATCTGCTGATATCCCAGAGTCCTCAACCCTCGTGATCTACTGCCAAGTATGGCTGCCACCATTTTGTGCACAGACGTCTGGAGTTTTGCCATCGTTAAACCAAATACTGAAGGCCCCTTTTACAGGCCATTTAAAACTTTCTCAAGGCCATCAGCCTCACAACTGAGCAGTTGAACCCTGCAAAGCAGTGCTGTGTCTCTGATACCCACTTTTCCAGTGGAAGAGCTACCGTTAAAACAGCGCTGGCAGTACTGCCATTCTTTTTAAATAAGAAAATTTATAATAAGATGGGAATGCTGATGAACTTTTTTTTGCAGTTTGAAAAACCGTTTACCCAAGATGTCAGAAATATTTGAAAGGGCATGTTATAATGAGAACGCTGTGAAGGAACACAATTTTAACAATACAGCACAGTAGAAGCCCACTCTGGCCTTATTCATGCCTCAGGAAGTTTAATCTGGAAAGTGTAAGAATGTGCCCTTTGATAAGAAGAATTAAAAGGCAGATCATTATCTAAATGAAATTAGACTGTGAATGAGTGAATTTCAGAGGGATCTGGGTGTTCCAATGCACAAGTCACAAAATGTTAGCAGGCAAATCCGATAAGTAATTAGTAAAGTTCTGGTTTCCTCATTACCAGAAGGACGTGGATGCTATGGAGAGGGTACAGAGGAGATGTACTAAAATTTTTACTGGATTAGAGAACGTGTCTTAAGAGGCAAGGTTAACAGAGCAGGGGATTTTCTCTATGGAACAAAGAAGGATGAGAAGTAGCTTAATAGAGGTGTGCAAGATTATGAGAGCCAGCACCTTTTTCCCAGGGCAAGAATTAGCAGACATCAGAGAACATTTGCAAAAGATGAGAGGAAACATCAGGCATATTTTTTTTTTACACACAGAGAGTAGTGGGTGCCTGGAATGCACTGCAGGGGGCATTGGTGGAGGCTGGTACTATAAGAACATTTAAAAGATTCCTAGATGGGCACAAAGATGCAATTTAAGTAGAGGGTTGTGGGTGTGAGGTAGGGAAGGTTTACTTTGTTGAGTAGCTTCATATATATGTCAGCACAACATTGTGGGCTGAAGGGCCTGTACTTTGCTGTAAAGTTTTATGTTCTATGTTCAAATGGGATTTGGACTTTCATTGAGCATGGACTGCAATTTAAAATGGAGAGATTATGTTCCAGTTGTGCAGAGTGTTGGTGACTCATTCCTGGAATACTGTGCACAGCTTTCATCCCCTTGCATCAAAAAGGATAGAGTAAGTTTGGAGACAGTGCAAAGTAGGTTCACCAGGCTCATTTCTGGGATGAGAGGGGTGTCCAAACATGAGGGGATACATAGTCTGAGTCTGTATTCCCTGAAGTTTAGAAGAATGAGGGATAGGCATATTCAAACATACACAATCCAAAGGAGGTTTGACAGAATTGACATTCAGGGTCCAGGTGCTGGACCCAATGGTGTGTCCAGGAGTTGTCATTATTTCCTGCACCAAATGTCACTTGTTCTGCAATTATGTAATTTTAATGGAGAAAAATTAAAAAAAGAAATAGTGGGAGAAAGCATTATTTTGGAGGTTTAAAGGTGTGATTTAAATGCACATTGTGCCTGTTTGACTGGAGTTCTAAAAATACTAAAATCAGTGTTTGGGTAACATTTCACTCATTTCTTCAAATGCACCTTGATAATTGAAGATAAGTCAATCCTCCAGCATGGAAGCAAAAAAGAGAATGTTGTAGTGAAAACTGTGAAACCCTTTTCCCTTGAAGTGGCATCCATATTCTTCCTTATCTCTGAACCTGATCTACAACTTTGATTGAAAAATCTTTCAAATGACACAAGGCTTAAGATAGCAAGACATCTCTCTACTGGTGAGTAGGAACCATGGCACATGTAGAATCATCTCTTTCTACCATCTGTACCCTTAGCTGTCCCTCAGGCTAACTTCACTTCACATCAAAAGTTGATGTATATTCTTTTGCTGTTTCTCCATTTAATACTTCAATGATTTCCCATTTCATGCACTAATTCCTGTACACTATTCCTGACAAATGCTTATCTTATGGACAGTCATCTGGCCATTTTAGAGGTGGCAATTCTCACCTAGGTGTCACTGGATAAAACGGGCTTGGAGTTCAATGTGATATCTCCCAATGACTTCAGGGAATAGAGACCAGAGGAAAGGGAGGTGTGTTGGAGAACAGACAGCTGGACACGAGATTTGATCTCAACTGCATTGGAGGAGAGGTTGTTATCCTCCATCCCTGCCCGTCTCCAAAAGGAGTTCCTTTTCTTTCTTTTTTGGCAAACTGGCACCAGCATGGTGAAACTTTGCAAGCCTTTAAATGCACACAAAACTAAAGTTATCACTGTACATAGAACAATAATAATCTCAAACAAAATTATTGTAAAATCTTCATTCATGAAGTGCTGTTTGGTTTTAATTAGATAACTATTTGTTTCAGCATCCTCTGCAGGAAATGATTATTTTTTTCTCCTCCAATCGGTTGGAATTTGTGATAAGAATATCAAAAAAGCTCTCTATTCTCACCACAATAACAGGGGAAATCTGCAGGAATGTCAGGGCTTCACCGATGCACACAGATGAAGATGGAAATCCAGAAGCTGCTCCTCCACCAGTGAAGCAGTTACTGTTTTGTGAACTGATGACAGGGCAAGCAATAACATTGCTGAAAAATCAAAATGTTCCTGAAAAAAAACCTGTGTTTCCATTGCTTCAGAAGTTTATTTTATTGGTAGATAATGCACTAAAGTTTGTCTATAATATTTGAATTTAATTAATAACATGCATTATTTGAAGCTGTAATTAATTCTGCAGAATAATTAAAGATCTTTTTGATTAAAAATTGCCACCTGGTTAGATATCCCTGAAAATTCCTCAGTCTAGTTTGTTGTGATCCAGAGATCACCTGGAACCGATATCAGATGGCTACTGACATCAAGAAAGAGGAAGTCCATGCCTTCGAACCCTTTGCATTATTCATTGCTTTTATTGTCCATTTTTATTTGTCCCTTGAACAAAGTGGTATGTTCAAAAGGCAGAGGCCCATTAGACCACAGATGCTGATACGTGGAGCAAAAAGAAAACTCAGCGTGTCAAGCAATAGGAAAGGAATTTGTCTGGTTTGGGGCAAGAGTCTGCATCCAGACAGAATTAAGAGGGAAGGTAGCCAAAATAAAGAGGTGAGATGGAATGCTGAGCCAGGGATCAGAGGTGCAAAGGATCACTGCACGCAGAACATAAGGTGCAGCAACAAGGATGAATCTTTTTTTAAAAGAGGGTATCAGTAGAGAAAATAGAGTTGTCTTATCAATTTCTTCTTCATCATTTAGGGCTGCATTCCTCTAGAATGAAAGATGATTTGGTTCCTGTCCAATTTTATGGGTTTGGAGGTGGTAGGAACTACATCCATAGGTGGACAGAATGTATCTAGTGGGTCAAGTGGGTAGGTAATTTGTGAAAGCTCCTTCTATTGCTTTTTGCAAGGCTTCTATGTATACTTAATGTCTAGGCTTAAGTAACTCAATATCCTATCAAATGCACTTTTTCCACTTGCACCAGAATTTTCCAGGAGTCAGTGAGATTTCTAGAAACCCTGCATAATTAGTGCAAAATTAAATAGTTTATCTTGGTTACTCGACTATTAGTGAGAACTTCTCTGTTGAAACAATGGGGCCAACACAATATTACTATAGTTCAAACTAAAATCTATTAAATAACTGATTTATGAGAAAGAAATGAATGAAATCAATATGATTTTCATGTCATTGTAATCTCATTGCAAGCCTTTTGAAATTCAGTATCCAAAGAACAATAAAATGTTTGCAGTTGTCTAACCATGCAAGCACCAAATCTGCAGGAGTACAAAACCAGTCATTTTGTTAAGTAGCACTGCGAGATTTCACTGTCCATTCTAAGCCAACACAAGGCCACTTCCTCAGAACCACAGATAGTAAGACTATCAGCTGAAGCAGTATTATCAGATGCTTAAGAATCCACTGAAGTGTAGGATAGAGCATTAATGATTTACTAGGCATGGCAATGGGGGGCATGAAGGTGCAGAAAACAAAATCAAAGTGATTCAAGAGCAGAACAGTTTTATCAGTGAGCGAAGTGGATTTTTGTAAATTCATGGGATTAAATTGTGGGTAGTATAGTGCACATCGGAAGAATCAAGGGCTTGTTGATCCAAACCAAGGCTTTTATTAACTAGAAGACTGGAGCATATCACATGTAGGCCGACCAGTCCAGAATTATCTGGGTCTGGCTAGGAGCAACCCTTTAAGACCTGCCAGTAGGCGTGGCTGTGGTCTCAGCCAATCACAACCATCCAATATATACAATATATACATATACACATTGATGATAGTATCTGTACTATCACATTCACCCCTTTGAGAACTGACCCCTGGGTGAATGGAGGGTTATAAAATAAATGGGGGTGGGGAAACTGGTGGGAGGTTAGGGGCTGTAATGGTCAGGGGGCCTGATCGTCCAGCGTGACTGCAGTGGTGCTGGGATTGGGGTCGCTGGAGTCATGTCACTGGAGGGCTCATTGGGTGCGGCCACCGCCTTCCTCAATTCCTCAACGGCATTGTCGACAGGCTGGCCTGAGTTGGTGGGGTGGTGCTGATCCCTCTGTTCAAGCAAGTGACCTAAGGGAGAAGGATTTGGAGGAGGTTGGGTTTGGAGCAATGCTGGGTCCGATCTGGCTTGTGCTAGGTCCCTTACCAAGACTGTGTCCTCCCACCCATCCGGGTACTCAATGTATGTATAATGCAGGTTTGCATGGAGCAGCGTCACTAAGTCAACCAAAGGGTCGTTCTTTGAGTACCGGATATGGCATCGTAGGAGGAAAAGTCCGAGAACCGTGAGCCATGCCGGCGTGGTTGTTCGCAATTTGGATTTCCTTGGGAAAGAGAACATCCTTTCATGGGGAGTGGCATTGGTCGCGGTGCATAGGAGGGAGCAGATGGAGTGTAGGGCGCTAGTGAGAATGTCCTGCCAGCGAGCGGTGGGGAGGGCTTTGGACCGGAGGGAAAACGTAACTGCTTTCCAGACGGTGGGATTCTCTCTTTCGACCTGCCCATTACTGCGTGGGTTATAGCTAGTGGTCCTGCTCGAAGCAATACCATGCTGCAGCTCAGTGCTCATAAATGAGGACCCCCGGTCACTGGATGTAACTGTGGTACCCGAAGATGGTGGAGATGCTGTGCAAGGCCTCTATGACCGAGGAGGTGGTCATGTCCGAGCAGGGCACAGCGAACGGGAAGCAGAATACTCGTCGATCACTGTAAGAATGTAGGTGTTACGGTTGGTCGACAGTAGGGGCCCCTTGAAGTCCATGCTTAGATGTTCAAATGGCCGGGTGGCTTTGATGACATGGGTGTTCTCAGGACAGAAGAAGTCGGCTTGCACTCAGTGCACACCGGGCAGGCTCCGGTCATGGAGCGAATCTCCTCAACCATGTAGGGCAGGATGCAAGCCTTAACAAAGTGTGCAAACCTAGTGAACCCCAGATGACAGAGCTCCTCATGGAGTCTCTGCAGCCTGTCCAGTTGTATGTTGGCACAAGTCCCCGTGGAGAGCACGTCTGGCGGGTTGTTGAGTTTACCAGGCTGGTACAGTATATCATAATTGAAGGTGGAGAGTTCGATTCTCCACCTAGCGATCTTGTCATTCTTGATCTTACCTCGCTGGGTGTATTGGGTGATTCATCACATCTGTGATCCATGGGAGGGGGGGTGTACGCATCTAGAAGCGTGAAGCAGTTGACTGTCTGGCTGTAGTCAACCATCATCCGTGACTTCTCCTCGTTTTTAACAACCACCACCCGGGCCCTCCAGGGACTTGAGCTGGGTTCGATAATGCCCTCGTCCAGCAGTCTGCGCACCTCATTTGTTATGAATTTCCTGTCTTCATAACTATACTGCCGGCTTTTGGTGGCCACTGGTTTCCAGCCAGGGGTGAGGTTTGCAAAGAGTGCTGGAGGAGTGACCCGGAGGGTGGAGAGGCTACAAGTGGGGTGCCAGAGTGCAGGGGCGGGTGGCTCAGGCTGTCACTGGCAGGAGGCCTCCGGGGTGGAGTGGTTACAGACTGAGAGTGGGGCGTGGGGCCCCTCATAGTGCAGGGAAACAGTTCAGAACTGGCACTGAAAATCCAGTCCCAGCAATATGGGAGCGCACAGTTGAGGGAGGACAGTTCAGGGTCACCACACAATACTCCTTTACCCCAGTCGAGTGTGATCTGGTCGCCAATTAAATCTTCTGGTCAGTGGGGAGAATAACCAGTCCACAATGGTGGGCCAAGTCTGGACGGATAAAACTCTCGGTTGACCCTGAGTCAAATAAGCAATTGGTATGGTGTCCATGCACTTTAATCAGTTCCATTGCTTTTGTAAGGGGATGCGGAAGTCCTGGTCCAGGGTCACTGCTGTAGCGACCTGTTCCTGTTACAGTGAAGTCTTGCATGATGACGTCACGCAGCGTCGGGCCTGAAGTGTACTACATGTGTGTGGTGACGTCACAGATGCAGTCGGGCTGGAGCTGTCAGAATCAAGTAGCTGGGGCTACTGCCTGCAGCCTGCTGGGGGTGTCGGCCAGCCAATGGTAAGTGCTGGAGTTTGCTGCTTGCAGTTGGTGATGGGGCAGTCAGTCCGGCAGTAATTGGCGGTAGCGGCAATGGGTACTGGGTCGGTAGCATTGGTAGCGGCGGCACGTACCAGCTTGGCAGCATTGGTGGTGACGGGTACCTGGTCGGCAGCATCAGTGGTGGTAGTAGTGTCATTGGGTTCCTGGTCGGCAGCGTCAGTGGTGGCGGCAGGTCCCTGGTAGGCAGTGGCGGCAATGGTATCAGCAGCAGCAGTTCTCAGGTTGGCGGCAGCGGTCGTTGAAGTCGGGGCCGGGGCCTGGGCAGTCATTGCTCCGTGTGGGAGGTCCAAGCAGGCCAACGTCATCACAGCGAGGGTGGAGTGTACTTTCCGCGCCTGGCGACTGCCCCATGACGTAAGGCGCTGCCACACGATGCAGCCCTCACTCTCATTGGACGAGAGCTCTGGAGACGAGATGTTTGAATGTGAGGGTGACACCTGGGCCTCACACGAGGCACTGTGTTTGACAGTGGTCATTTTGGAGTGACAGACTACAGCAAAGTAGCCATTGTTAAGGCATTTCTGGTACTTGGCTCTCCTCGTTGGACACTGGGACGTGCTGTGCTTGTCCCTCACGCAAAAGTAGCACTTCGGGGTCACATCAGGCAGTGTAGCGGTGGCCGACAGGCCGTCGGTGGGCCGTGGGGTAGTAAGGGTTGAGGGAGGGCATCCTACTCATTTCATAGCATGGGGTCCAGCCCTGAGAGTAAGCGTCCATACTTAAAACTGCAGCCTCCATTGTCTCTGTGATCTGGGTCGTGTCCTCTAGGTTTTCTCCCCTGTGCTCTAGCAGGCGCTGTTTCACCTCATTCGATCGGACCCCAGCCACATAAGCATCCCGAATGAGATCGTCGGCAGTCTCAGCAGCAGTTCTGTCTGTGCAGGCACAGGCTCTGCCCAGTGCCCTTATGCTTGGAGATAAGCTCTACAGGACTTGCTTCCTGGTCGCTAGTTTGTACCGGACATAGACCCTGTTTATCAGTCGCTCGTAGAATCCTTTCAGCACCTTTATGGTGGGTGTTCTGGATGCTCTCAAAGAATCTCGGGAACACCATAGACATCAATACTAGTAGGCGATGGCCGTCCTTCATGACGGCAGGGTCAGAGAGTTGTAGGTAAGCTTCTAAACACCTCACCCAGTGTTTAAAGTCATTCGGAGCTGTAGCCGACTGCGGGTCGATGTTGAGGTGTTCCAGACACAGCATATTCTCCATCCCTTGAAAACTTTCTAGTTAATAAAATTGTAGTGCATGCCGAAAGAATCAAAGGCTTGTTGATCCAAACCAAGGTTTTTATTACATGTAGGTCGACCAGTCCAGATGGCGTATCACATGTAGGTCGACCAGTCCAGAATGATCTGGGTCTGGCTAGGAGCAACCCTTTAAGACCTGCCAGTAGGCGTGGCTGTGGTCTCAGCCAATCACAACCATCCTATACTACACTATATACATATACACATTGGTGATAGAATGCGTACTATCAAAGGTAGGAAGTATCACCAAGAATTTAACTGAAAAAATGTGCATCAGTAAATGATGTTTGGCTAAAAATAAAAACATCCCTTATAAAATTATACCCGTTATCAGCATTAAGGAGAGCTGCCATATAATTAGTAAACAGTTGTAATTTATTGTCATTATGGATGTGCCTTCAGTGATTCACATGAATAGTAGAACAGTCCAAGGATATACCTATGCACATGGAATAATTCAGTAATATTTTATTACTGACAACATAATGAAGCTAAGTTATAAAGAAACCACTGTTTTGGGTTAGTAAAAGGGATATTGGCACAATGGAACCCTCAATGTGATTTCTTGCCACTTGCTTAGTTGTATAAAACCCATAACATAGCCATCTACTGGCCAATACCCCTGTGAGCATTTGGTATTACTGACTAAAGTAATGCTCCCACTCTTTGATTTATTTCCGTACCATTGTGACCCACATTGATGATTAGCAGAGCTATTGCTCTCCAATGTCAAGTGACATTACTGAGGGACAATTGCCTGGCGCTCATTATTTCAGGTTGCTGTTCACAGAATGTTGATTAACAATGAAGCAAAATGAAAGTGATAATGGACTTTCTGTGATAATTTCCCTCTATAAATTCTCCATTTTTTTTAATTGTTCCGGACTTATGCACATTTTAATTAAGCCTCTGCTAGTCTCATGAAAGTGTTAATTAACACATAACTCATGCAGAGGATTAATTATGAGTATATAAAAAAGCAATTTTTCACTTTCCTGAGAAAAGAAAACCACTTAAATGTTGCTGTTACCTGTGAATAAATTAATCCAACTTAAGGTTAAAATTGTTAGAGTTTTCAGTTGCCAAATGAACTTCAAAACAGATCTCTATTATTTTAATTCCATGAATGCATTTTAAATTGGCTGGCTTCCAATTTAATCTTAATGATTTACACATATAAAGAGTATTAGTTGGCTTCTGAGAGATCTCATAGGGTTTCTCTTATTGGGAGGTCAAACCAAGACCAATATTATGGGGATGACTTGGACCTTACTTTCCCAATGGACCCTAGACAATTGGCAGTTAAAATTGTCCAGATTATGTGGAGTTGCTGAAATCTGAAAGGTTTCCATTTACATTTAGTCAAAGCAAGTGCAATCTTGTCTGAAATATACATGTGAAGGTTCCATAATGTCATTGGGACTTGCAAACAATCTTTACCAGATGGAGGAAATGAGAAATGTGAGGGAACATTATCTCAGGGAAATCAAGTGACAAGGAAAATGTTCTGTTTAATATTCTTTATCATCTTGTCGCACATTAAAACAGCAGTTCTATCTAATCATGCAATCTCTCTCAAACACTGTCTCTCTGTGATGCTAGCCAGTTGTATATTATTTAAAATTAATTTTAATGACAGAGTATGATTAGAAGGCCCTTCTGGCCTATGAAACCTGCACAATTAGCCTACCACTTCCACATGTTTTGGAGGGTGGGAGGAAGTCAGAACACCCAGAAAAAAAAAACTCATGGGGAGAATGTACAAACACTTTAAAGACAACGGTGGGTTAGAATGTGGGTCGCTGTTGCTTTAACAGTGGTATGCTATTGACTCCCCAGCTGGTCACCCCTCCCGTCGGTGTGTTTTTTTTCATGCGCATCGCGCATGCGCGACTCCTCGAGCGTGCGCGGTTGCGCACTTTTACTCAGCTCAGCGAGCCATTTTTGTAGTCCACTTTCTACCGACCTGAGGGAGCGGGTTTCTCTCTCCACCGCGCAATGACAGCTGCAGAACACCTGCAGCAAGAGGAGAACATAGAAGGAAACGAAAACAAGAAAGAAGAGAAGAAAAGGGCAACAAAGAAACAACAGATGGCCAACCCAGAGGAAGAAGAAGAGGAAGAGGAAGAGCAGAGTGAAATAGAAGAAGAAGGGAAAGGCAAGATAAAGGATATACTTTCTCTTATTAAAGAATACATGGAGTCATTTAAAGAATGGCAAGCGCAAGAATTTAATGATTTAAGAAGAAGAATAAACAATACAGAAGAGAAAATGAATAAAATAGATATGACCTTATCAGAAATGGGAAAAAGAATGGACAAGGTGCAAGAACGAGAAGCAGCAGTAGAAATGGAGGTAGAGGACTTAAAAAAGAAATTAGAGGAATCTAATAAAAAAAGTTAAAGCGACACAAGAACTGTTAGCTCAGAAAATAGATCTAATGGAAAATTATAACAGAAGAAATAACATAAAGATAGTGGGCCTTAAGGAAGATGAAGAAGGCAAGAATATGAGAGAGTTTATAAAAGATTGGATCCCTAGGATCCTAGGATGTCCAGAACTACAGCAAGAAATGGAAATAGAAAGGGCACATAGAGCATTGGCCTTTAAACCACAATCACAACAAAAGCCAAGATCTGTTTTAGTAAAATTCCTAAGATATACTACAAGAGAAAAGGTACTGGAGAAAACAATGGAAAAAGTAAGAGAGGACAATAAGCCACTGGAGTACAAAGGGCAAAAAATCTTCATTTATCCAGATATAAGTTTTGAACTCCTGAAGAAGAGAAAGGAGTTCAATACAGCAAAGGCGATTTTATGGAAGAAAGGGTATAAATTTATACTAAAGCATCCAGCGGTATTGAAAATATTTATTCCAGGACAACAAAACAGACTATTCTCGGATCCAGAGGAAGCATGAAAATTTGCAGAACAATTACAAAATAGACTGAGAGATGAAGACGTGTAACGAGAGTACAAAAGACTGCGAACTAAAAAGACATAAGTTTTGAACTCCTGAAGAAGAGGAAGGAGTTCAAAACATTGAAAACGATCTTATGGAAAAAAACTATTCTCGGATCCAGAGGAAGCAAGGAAATTTGCAGAACAACTACAAAACAAACAGAGAGATGAAGACATGTAATAAGAGTAAAAATGACCACGATTTATATGTATGTGGGTAAAGAGGTATATGTGTGTATATGTATAATGTGCATACATGAATGTATCCATATTTAGAGGAAAATATAGATAGTATAGACAAGAATTAATAAGGGAAGGAAAAGGAATAGAGGGAATAAGGAAGGAATTAAAAGAGTGACCTTTGTCACATATGAAAAGTGAAATCTTTTCTGGGGGGGCTGGGTGGGGGGGTGTTACGGTCACTGCAAAATCAGCTGACGCTTGCGAGTGAATTCGCAAATCCAAATGGAGAGGGGAGATGTGGTTGTCCGACAAGGGATAAAGGACAACTCAAGAGGGGAAGGGGGGATTGGGGCTAAAGAAGTTTTAAATAGGAGAATAAGGAAAATGTTTGATGTTTTAGGAATGTTGTCTTATAAAGGATTCAAAACAAGAAAACAGAAATGGATAAGAAGGAAAGGTAATGATAGGGAAACGGAAAGGGAAGATAAACAAACTATAAAATGGCTACGTTGATCTATATGACTTTAAATATTAATGGAATACATAACCAAATTAAAAGGAAGAAACTGCTAAATTTACTGAAAAAAGAAAAAAATTGATACAGCATTTGTGCAAGAAACACATTTAACTGAATTGGAGCATAAGAAATTAAAGAGAGATTGGGTAGGACACGTAACAGCAGCATCGTATAATTCAAAAGCAAGAGGAGTAGCTATATTAATTAGTAAAAATGTGCCATTTAAAATAGAAGAGGAAATAATAGATCCAGCAGGGATAAAATGTCAGATATATTCGGAGTTTTGGAATCTACTCAATGTATATTCACCTAACAAAGAAGATCAAAAGTTTATGCAAGATATCTTTTTGAAGATAGCAGATACGCAAGGGAACATATTAATAGGAGGGGATTTCAACCTGAATTTGGATTCAAATATGGACAAAACTGGGAAAAAAATTAACAGAAAGAACAAAGTAACCAAATTTATAATTAAATCGATGGAAGAAATGCAACTTTTGGATATATGGAGGAAACAACACCCAAAGGAAAAGGAATATTCATATTACTCGGCTAGACATAAAACATACTCAAGAATAGACCTATTTTTGTTATCAGCTCGTATGCAAGATAGAGTAAAAAAAACAGAATACAAAGCTAGAATACTATCGGACCATTCACCCTTAATATTGACAGTAAAGTTAGAGAACATCCCTCCAAGAATGTAAGATTAAACCCCATGTTACTTAAAAAGGAAGGATTTTAGAGAATTTATTGAAAAACAAATTAAAATGTATTTTGAAATAAATACAGAATCAGTGGAAGATAAGTTTATACTATGGGATGCAATGAAAGCATTCATTAGAGGGCAAATAATAAGTTATGTAACCAAGATGAAAAAGGACTATAATCAGGAAACAGAGCAGTTGGAAAGGGAAATAGTAAATATAGAAAAAGAATTAGTAATGAAGGAAGATATCACTAAAAGAAGAGAATTGGCGGATAAAAAAATAAAATATGAAACACTACAAACATATAAGGTGGAGAAAAATATAATGAAGACAAAACAGAAATATTATGAACTAGGTGAAAAAACGCACAAAATCCTAGCATAGCAGCTTAAGACAGAACAAGCTAAGAAAATGGTATTGGCATCAAGGAAAAAAGACAAACAAATTACATATAATCCAAAAGAAATTAAGGAAAACTTTAGAGAATTCTATGAACAATTATACCGAACTGAAAACGAAGGGAAAGAAGGGAAAATAGATGAATTTCTAACTAAAATTGAAATACCAAAACTACAAATAGAGGAACAAAATAAATTAACAGAGCCATTTGGAACAGTAGAAATACAAGAGATAATAAAAAAAATTACCAAATAATAAGACACCAGGAGAGGATGGATTCCCAATAGAATTCTATAAAACATTTAAAGACTTATTAATTCCGCCCCTCCTGGAAGTAATCAACCAGATTGATAAAACGCAAAGCTTACCAGATTCATGTAAAAAAGCAATAATTACAGTAATACTAAAGCAAGGGAAAGATCCACTCACCCCAGCGTCATATAGACCAATATCTTTACTTAACACAGATTATAAGATAATAGCTAAATTATTAGCAAACAGATTAGCAGAGTATGTACCGAAAATGGTAAATCTAGACCAAACTGAATTTATCAAAAAAAGACGCACAACAGACAATATTTGTAAATTTATTAACTTAATTCATGCAGTAGAAGGGAATAAAGCACCAACAGTAGCAGTTGCTTTAGACGCAGGGAAGGCCTTTGACAGAGTAGAATGGAATAATTTGTTCAATGTATTGCAAAAATTCAGTTTACGGGAGAAGTATATTAATTGGATTAAAGCATTATATAAGGGACCATTAGCGAAAGTGATAGTAAATGGACATGTATCAAAGCAATTTAACTTAAGCAGGTCAACACAACAGGGATGCCCACTATCACCTTTATTGTTTGCGTTAGCTATAGAACCACTAGCAGAATTGATAAGAACAGAAAATAATATAAAAGGAATAAAAATAAAAGACAAGGAATATAAAATCAGTTTATTTGCGGATGATGTTATAGTATACTTAACAGAACCAGAACTATCAATAAAAGAATTATATAAGAAATTGAAGGAATATGGAGAAGTGTCGGGTTACAAGATCAACGTAAATAAAAGTGAAGCAATGCCTATGAATGATGCGGATTTCTCAAAATTTAAGAAAGAATCACCATTTAGATGGAAAATGCAAGCAATAAGATACCTAGGTGTACAAATAAACAAAAATCTCGGCCAACTATATAAACTCAATTATTATCCACTAATGAAAAAATTACAGGATGATTTAGAGCATTGGAAAGATTTACCATTAACACTAATAGGAAGGATAAACTGTATTAACATGAACATTTTTCCAAGGATATTATACCTATTTCAGGCATTGCCAATACAACTGACAGAGAAATTCTTCAAGGAGTTAAAGAAAATAATAAGGAAATTTTTATGGAAAGGGGGGAAACCGAGGATAGCACTAGATAAATTAACAGAATGGTATAAACAAGGAGGCTTACAACTGCCAAACTTTAAAAATTATTATAGAGCCGCACAATTAAGATACCTATCAGATTTTTATCAAACAAGGGAAAAGCCAGATTGGACTAGATTAGAATTAGATAAAATAGGGGAAAAGACACCTGAACACATATTATATAAATGGGATGAAAAATTGGTACAACATAGAAGTTCTCCAGTATTACATCATCTACTCAATATTTGGAAGAAGATTCATGTAGAAAGAAATAAAACAAATTATCAATTACCAAAACTAATATTGACGCAAAACAAGTTACTCCCTTTTACAATAGATAACCTTTCCTTTAGAGAATGGGAGAAAAAAGGGATTAAAAGAATAGAAAATTGTTTTTCAGGAAATAGATTATTATCCTTTGAACAAATGAAAGAGAAATACAATATAACTCAAGATACAGCACTGGCATATTACCAATTGAGATCCTACTTGAAGGATAAATTAGAAAGCAGTTTGAGTTTGCCAGAGGGAAGTAACTTTGAATATGTGATTACAGATACAATGATAATCAAAAGATTTATAACAAATATGTATATTAAACTGCAAGAAAAGGAGAATGAGGAAACAAATGGTAAAACTAAACAAAAATGGGAACAGGATTTAAATATAAAGATAAAAAAGGAAACATGGGAGAAGTTATGCTCTGGAACGATGAGAAATACAATAAATATGAGGTTACGTATGATACAATATAACTGGATACACAGGCTATACATTACACCGCAAAGGTTAAATAAATGGGACCCAACAGTATCTGATAGATGTTTTCGATGTAAAAAAGAAATGGGAACAACAATTCATGCAATCTGGACATGTGAAAAAGTAGAAAAATTTTGGGAAGATCTCAATCAGATATTAAATAAAATAACAGAAAACAATATACCAAAGAATCCAGAGATCTTTCTCCTAAGTAACATAAAAAACAAAAAAATTGGAATTGATTTGGAGGATGCACAAAAAAGATTTGTTAAGATAGCTCTAGCCGTAGCAAAAAAATGTATTATGTCAACCTGGAAATTGGAAGATAATTTGAAAATACAACAATGGTATATAGAAATGAATAAATGTATTCCATTAGAAAAAATAACATATAGTTTAAGAAATAATATTGAAATATTCGAACAAATATGGGAGCCTTATATTAAACACAATAGCGAAAACCTACCGGGGACAATCACTACCTAAGTTAACGGAAGGAAAAGGAAATGAAAAGAATGGACTCAGTGGAATTTCTGGTGTATTTTTATTGAATGACAACATTGTCTGATTGGTTTAATGTATCCTAGATTTTATACCTTAAATGGACGGGAGGGGGGAGGTAGGGAGGGTGGGAGGGGAGGAGGGGGGGTAGAAAATGACATTGTATATGTGTGAAAAGGAAAAAATGTGTATCATGGCTAATGTGATTTATGGTGTGAAAAATAAAAAATTATAATTAAAAAAAACAAAAAGAAAAACAGTGGTATGCTAACCCTGATGTCAAGTTTACCAGTATTTATCATATCTGTAGAAATAACTTCACTCATATATTCTTTCTCAAAGAGTTTCTGTTAAACTCTCCATCTCTCCATTCTAACTCCATCCCACTCCCTCTAATGTATATAATTCTTTAGAAACCCAACCCATACATTATTTGTTTGGTTTGCTATTGATTTCCTAAACATGGGATTATGAAGCACCCAAGAGGATTTAAAATATTGAAGTCTGTCACTTCTTTTCTTGTGTTCAGGAATATGAGATTTTAAGGTGATATGTTGAGCCAAGGTTAATTGGTAAAGTGATTTAATTTAAATTGTTCATTGTGAATTATTGAAAATAAAAAGCCAAATTGTCTTATGAACTCAAAAGAAATACTTAGAAGATATTTAAAAATTGTTTGCAATGTTTGTCTGAAGATTGTTTTAATGGGAATATTACAATTTGAATAGATTCTTATGACAAGATGCGATGTTCTGTGCACTGGGATACACATTCCCATGGTTTATTCCATAACTTGGAATCTTGTAATTTTTACCAAATTTGCCAAAACACCACAACAGAAAGAATTACATATGGATAACATTTTTAAAGCAGTTTTATTGCTGATTACTTATGGATGTTACAACAATGTTAAATAAAAAACAACTTCATTGAATGTCAATATCCGCAAGTCGATGAGCAAGTTGCACCAATAAATGTGTTAAACAATTAGGGTTTTTAGGCATGTAACAAAATAATCAACAAAATTTGCAGTTACATGGGCAGTCTAAAAAGGAAAGTGCAGAAATATTTAGTCAATTTCTGCACAGGGATTTATCCTGCAGGGCCCTAGAACTTTTCGGGGGAAGCTTGCAGTCTAAATCACACTGCAAAAGTCACCTCATGAATTTGATGTCCAACTGATGACTTAGACCACGTTAAAGCACAGGAACTTAAGGCATGCAGTGTAAGCAAATAAGGTAAATATGTTAATTTATGTTAAATTTTTCACAGATTTTTCTGCTATCTAAAAAACACATTTCACCATGAACTTCCTATTCATTCCTATTGCCATTGGTTCCCAGTAAAATTACACAACTATTAACTTAACTACTAACAATGTGATAAATGTGGATGTTGGTCCTTCAAATTTTCTTGAAAGTTAACTTAAAATTATGGAATCAAATTACAAGTGTCAAAAATGTTGACTTTAAATAATTAAAATATTTTTTTTTCTCTTTCACCATCTATCACTTTCTTTCTGTTTTTCTTTGCCTTCAGCCTTGATCTTGAATTTCGACATTCACTTCATTCTCTGGTCTTGAGCCTGATTTCTCCCAGAATTCTTCAATCTCATTGGTCAAGGAGCACTTTGGGGTTTGAGATCCAGCTTCCCTCAAGGAAAACTTACCAGTGTGCATGTTTAACAACTTTATCAGCAGAGCATTTGATTGTAAAGATGTAGGGCCAATTCAAGCTCATGGTCAAATTCAAAAGAGTTTGGTTGCTTAGAACATACAACCTTATAGCACAGTACAGGCACTTCAGTCAACCATGTGCCAACTATTCAACAAACTAATCTTTCCCTACCTCACACCCATAATCCTTTATTTTTCTTACATCCTTTTTCTTATCTAAGAGCATTTTGAATGTGCCGACTACCAGTCTTCACTGCACACTTCAGGCACTTACGACTCTCTTGAGTAAAAAGCATCTCTCGCGACTCCCATAAACTTTCCTCCATTCACCTTAAACAGGTGTCCTCTGGTACTTTCTACTGTCACTCTGAGAAAAATGGACTGGCTGTGCAGCTGTTATAATCTTATATACTTCTTATTAAGTCTTCCTCTCACTTCTAAGAGAAAAGCCCTAACTCTGTTAACCTTACTTCAGATGACATGTTCTCTAATCCTGACAACATCCTGCCAAATCTCCCCTGCACCATCTCTATAACTTTTGCATCCTTCCTATAGGTGCAGGACAGTTAGCACCACACTGTTACAGGGGCAGTGAACAGGATTCATCCTGGGTTTGAATACAGCACAGTCCATATGTCTGTCTGTCTGGATTTCCTCTGGGTGCTCCGCTTTCCTCCTACCATTCAAAATGTACTGGGGTTGTAGGTTAATTGGGTGTCATTGAGCTCATGGGATGAAAGGATCTGTCACTGTGCTGTATTTCTAAATTTGTATGCCTAAATTAAAAAAAAGATGGTTAGAAATGGGCACAATACTCTGTGTGGTTTGAGTAGACTTTTATACAGCTGCAGCATTATCATATGCCTCAATTCCTTGTAGTGTAACCACTGTTAATACTGTTTGTATGTGTATGGCTGGCCCATCCTTAGCTGATTGTTCCTGTAACTCCTCCCACTATATTCCCCTAATAAAGACACCAATTCCATAACCCCTCCCCCAGATTAAGGATGGGTCAGCAACATGAGACACATATTCTGTTTATGATGGTAAAAGCCCACTAGTCAGTTAATTTCTAGTCTTTGGAGTTATAGATATCACCCTCTACTAATGAAGCTTAACACACCATGTGCCCTCTTATCTACTCTATCAATTTATGGAAACCTTGACAGATCAATGGACTTGAACCCCAAGATTCCTTTGATTTTTGACAATGTTAAGAATAAAGCCATTGATAATGTACTCTGTCTTCAAGTTTGACCTTCCAATATGCACCACCTCCAACTTAGACATAAAATCTAACTGACACTCCGGTGCATCAGTAAGAAACTAGCATACACTCAGAGATGCAAACTCTCTGATGAGATTTTCATTCAAGTCACAGATTACCAACATTCAGTTCAATGCTAGACTGGCAAACATAAAAAAGTACAGGCTTTAGTTACACAGATTTTTGACCATTTATGCAATTTTAATTCACAAATCAAACCCAGCAAAAAAGTGAGCTTTGTACAAGTAAAATCCCCACTATCCAGAATTCAGACAACCAGCAGCCTCAAGGAACCATAAAAAAAAGAGCGGAAAATAAATAAAAAATACAAAAGTTTAAAATTGGTGCTCCCTCGTGGTTAGTTTACCAATCACGCAACACACAATCTCAAGCAACCGTCAAATGCACTTATCCAGCATTTACCAATCCTCGTAGTTTCTGGATACAGGGTATTTTTTTTTACTGTATTTGGAATCCAACTAGGCTCACAGGGAAAATACCATCTTCAATCTCTAGCACTAAAGTGGTGGGCAAATCTATATTTTCTTACAGCAGTAAAAGAAGCCTGAAGCAAGAACAACCGATGTATTTTCCTGTAACCTACTGTCTCTCATGCTCATCAACATCCAAATTTTCCTATCACTTCTCTTCACTGGGAGCAATTTATAGAAGCCAATTAATCCACAAAGTGCATTTTTAAAAAAAATTGTGAGGACACAGAGATTCCCAAACACACCCTCACGGTTACAGAGAGAATGAACAAATAGCTCACAGTCAGCATCTGAGTCATGATCAAACTGGAACAATGAGACAACAGAACTACCTGCTGTATCACTGTGTCATCTGGCAACATAGTTCTACTCAGTGGGTGCAACAAAAGCAAATTATCCATCCAATAATGCTAAACCTGCTGTATAATAATAATGACGGACACATGTTCACACTGCTTCTGAATTTGTTTCCCCGTGTCAATGGAACCAAGCACAATGCTTAACTATTAATAAAAAGTGATGTTAGTTTTATCGACCAGAGGTGAATTTCTCAGCATAAGTACATTTATGCGCGAACAACAAAGACAAGTTTGTCCTCGCAGAAGTCTCAACTTCAGCTCTGATAAAAGTAGAAATAAAGTAAATAAAAAGATGTAATGTTTGAAAAACTCATACACGGGCAATTATACAACATAAAGAAAGACTTAATTTAGAAATTGTAACATTGACCTAAGAAAGAGTAAAAGCCTTTGAATTTTACCCGTTTTGGGATCCACAGAAAAATAAGGTTGCCCCTGCAGGATACTGTACACCACCCTTGCACTGTTCCCATATGTAGGATCATCGGCATCTGTCGCTGTTATCTGAAGTACTGAAGTACCTGCATACAGACAAAGTGAAAATGATTTAATGGAAATTGCTCTTAATGCCATTGAGGAGTCACTCTATTTGTTACTTTAATTTTGGACCACATATATGCTACAGATAACAATATAATAAGTTTCATTTTTATATATCGGACTGGAAGGAAAATAATTTCTATGTATTTTATTCCTTTATATGCTCAACACTTAATTCATTGTGCCCACTGCAAAATGAAAGAATGAAAATCCTATTTTTAATGAGTTAAGTAGCTCAAATATTAAATGTGATTGATAAATCTCAACACAGTAAAAATAATATGACAATCATCAGTAAGAACAGAAGAATTTATGGAGCAAAGATGATATGGCCACTTGAGCCTGCTTCTACATTCATTCATATCACTTATTATTCAGATCTCCTTTCCTGCTTGATCTTCTCATATTGATTTCCTTAGTAAAGCAATATTAATTATACTCAAGAGGTCTTAAAAATCCCTCATTTGTGAAATCTATTTTTTCAAATCTGCTTTGATTCTTGCATACAAATAAATTCTTGCATTCCTTATCGCCCATCATGTGCTTGAATATAATCAGGAAAGCTAATGGCAGTCACAATTTTCAGATTTGATTATACCAAATCAGCTGAAAAGCTGATGAGAAGGCTGAAGTTTCCTGACTCCTGAGGATGAAAAAATGGTGACAAAGGTGAAAGCCAAGTTTAGAGCAGGATTAAGTCAAGACCCCATCTCTGATTGCCATGTCAAAATTTCCGATGGATTCCGATGGCAAAATCGGTCACAACGGAAAGATATCGGCCACATATTTCTATGTCTAATTGATTTCCATAGCATCCAGAAAAAAAAAATCAGTTTGATACTTTCGCGTGCTTACACAAACATTTAGACCATGCCAGTTTCCAGGGGAGCAATCCCAATAGCTCCCATCCCTCTCTCCTTAGTTCTCTATAATTACTCTTTACTTTGCATGTACGTCAGATCCCCCTTGATTCATTTTGCCGTTGACCAGCACTACTGGGTTATTTATGAACCGTTGGGATGTGGGAGGAAACCTGAGCACTGTAAGAAATGGATACAGTCATGAAGAGGATATCCAAACTCTGCAGAGATAGGACACAAGATCAGGGTTGAACCCTGGACCCTGGGGATGTGAAGTAAAGGGAAAAATATTGTACATATTCAAAGCTGCATTAACATATTTGGTGTTTAATCTTCAGGAATCAGTGATTGTACAGTGATTGAAACAAAGTATTTTTCACTTCTGAGAATATATGATACTGTATTACTTTTTATTTGTCATAAAATTCAAACTCACAGCTTTAAAAAGGCAAATTGGCATATAATTGTAAAGTCACATTAAAGCCTTCAATAAAACATGACCTTTAAAGACTTGGCATATGAAACGAATTTGGTGTAATTCCTCCACTAATGAGAAGTGAAATTTGTAACAAACGTTTAACGTTTTAGACTTGGTTTTATTCAGGTCACTGGAAAAAGCCAATTAGACATGACATTTTGAGTCTTCAATAGAAATTAATATAAATTGAATACAGTTTATGTATTAATTATCAACAATGCTTATTGCTGCTAATTATTGCCTGTTATATGACAGACATGCAGAGAACATATTTAGAAAATAGAACAGCATGCCATAGGATTAGGCCAATTTGCCCTCAAGCTTGAGCCAACTGTAATGTCCAAGTTAAACTAATATCTCAATTGCATCATGGAAAGCATGCTGCATCACCTGGTGAGTTTCTCTAGCCCTTTTATGCAGTGAAGAAAAACTCTGCGCACAATATATATCCCTCTATTTCTGCATATCTATATGTTAATACAGAAGACTCTTAAATGCTACTATTGTATCTGCTTCCATCACTATTTCTGGCAGCTGATTCCAACCACCTCCTATTCTCTGTTAAACCTTGTTCCCATACAATTTATTTTAACTCTGCCCCCCCCTCTCCCCACCACCAACATCACCACCTTAAACACACATCCTCTACTACGTGGCATTTTATCCTGCGATTTAAAAAAAAGATTCTGACTGCCTACTCTATCAATGCCTGTCATAATTTTTAAAACTTTCATCAGGTGTCCCCTCAGCCTCTGATGCTCTGAAGAAAATAACCTCTTCTTCCTGCTCTAATCCAGGCATCATTCTGGTAAATCTCTTCTGTACCTTTCCAAAGCCTCCACATCCTCCCTGTAATGGAGTAGCCAGAATTGAGTACAGTATTCCAAATGTGGTTTAATCAAGGTTTTATTTAGCAACATGACTTCCTTGCTCTTATACTTAATGCCCTGCTGAACAACTGCAAGCAAACCATGTGGCTTCTTTACTACCCTCTTTGCATGGTCACTTACAAGGAGCTGTGGACCTGACCCCCCCCCCCCACCCTCCCCAGATGGCTCTGCACATTATTGTCTTTAAGAGTCCTTCCTTAACTGTATATGTTCCCCTTTACATTTGATCTGGCAAAGTGCAACACCTCGCCCTTGTCCAGATTAAACTATATCTACCATTTCTCTGCTTATATCTGGACCTATATCCTCTTGTATTATTTGCTAGCCCTCTACATTATCAACAGTCCCATCAATCTTGGTGTCATCTGCAAATGTATAAATCCACCCACTTTCCTTTTTCAACCAAGTCATATAAAGATCCCAACACTGATCCCTGCAGAACACCACTGGTCACAGACCTCCAACCAGAAAAATATCCTTCCACTACTATATTCTGTCTTCTACGGGTTGGATAATTCTGATAATTATGCAATCAATTCACCATGGATCCCATACATCTGTACCTTCTGGATTAACCTACAGTGAGAGACCACTTCAAACATATACCAAAGTCCATGTGGATAACAAACGTTGTCATACCCTTGCAATCATCTTTATCACTTCAAGTATCTCAATCAATTTAGTAATATATGATGTGCCTTGCACAAAGCCCTGCTGATGATCCCTAATCTATCCATAATTTTTCAAATGTGCTTAAATCCTATTAAGTAGCCTCTCAAATAGATTCTCTATTACTTTTTCCTGAATTTTCCCTCTTCTTGAAGATAAATACAACTTTGGCTGATCTCCAATCCTATGTGACTACTCCTGTACTGCTGAGAAGAAGATTGCTGGGGCCTTCGTCAAGGTCCCAGCAATATTCTTTCTCGATTACTTTTATGTTCTCATCAAATATGACAATTAATAATCGAAGTAAGATGCAAGTGCTCTTCAGAACCTTTTAAGAAAGTAGGAATGTAATACAAATAAAAAGGCCATTCAGCTCTATGCCCTCCCCATCTTTCAATTGCATAATAGCTGCTCTTTTATCTCACCACCAGTTTTCTGCTCTAATACTTTGTCCCTTGATTTCTGAAAATCTAACAGTCTTGGTCTTGAAAAATCTCTGATTTTCTTCTTTTTAAGTAATCTCCTGTAATCAAGCATGGGTTGTTTCCTTGGTTATAAGGTTATAGATGAAACAAACATAAATAGGGCAGAAGGTGCCTGATGAGGCAGTTTGGTGGGTAGGTTGTTAGGTGGAAATTTCTGCTTTCGTGTGCTTCCAATGCATGGACAAAGTTCTCAAAGCTACCTCAATAGTAGCTTCCCCACTTCAAGCAATCAACAAAGCCTTCTTTGCTCTCTTAGGTTCACTACCTTCTGGGTGAAATTTCTCCTCATCTCTGTCCCAAATGGCTGACCACAAATTCCGGTCATTCTGGTGTAGGACACTTCATTCCAGCATCTATCCTCTCAAGTCACATGAGAAGTTTGTATATTTTACTGAGCTCACCTCTCATTCTTTTAAAGAAGAGGTTTTCATTTAGCCTATTAAGCTCTTCATACAACAAACCCAGCATTCCAGCAATGAAGAGTAAAATACAATCTGCTGCTGGAATTCATCAGGATGAGCCACATTGAGGGACAGAAAAAAAAAGAATGGTCATGATTTCAGGTCTGAACCCTTCATCCAGATTCAGCATTCAATAAGGTAAATCTTTGCTGCAATTATGAGGATGTCTTTTGTGTTTGGAGACAAGATCTATGCATGCCATTCTAGATCAGAAATCTACTTGCAATTAAAGCCAGCATACTTACAGCCTTTCTGTTTGCATGAAAACTTTCAGTGGTTTAAACACACACCAAGACACAAGAGCAACTTGTCCGTGAACTACTCTTTGCAGACCATGCTGCTTTAGTTGCCCATTCAGAGCCAGCTCTTCAGCGCTTGACGTCCTGTTTTGCGGAAACTGCCAAAATGTTTGGCCTGGAAGTCAGCCTGAAGAAGACTGAGGTCCTCCATTAGCCAGCTCCCCACCATGACTACCAGCCCCCCCATGTCTCCATCGGGCACACAAAACTCAAAACGGTCAACCAGTTTACCTATCTCGGCTGCACCATTTCATCGGATGCAAGGATCGACAACGAGATAGACAACAGACTCGCCAAGGCAAATAGCGCCTTTGGAAGACTACACAAAAGAGTCTGGAAAAACAACCAACTGAAAAACCCTGAAAAACCTCACAAAGATTAGCATATAGAGCCATTGTCATATCCACACTCCTGTTCGGCTCCGAATCATGGGTCCTCTACCGCCATCACCTACGGCTCCTAGAACGCTTCCACCAGCGTTATCTCCGCTCCATCCTCAACATTCATTGGAACGACTTCATCACCTACATCGAAGTACTCGAGATGGTAGAGGCCGACAGCATCGAATCCACGCTGCTGAAGATCCAACTGTGCTGGGTAGGTCACGTCTCCAGAATGGAGGACCATCGCCTTCCCAAGATCGTGTTATATGGCAAGCTCTCCACTAGCCACCGTGACAGACGTGCACCAAAGAAGAGGTACAAGGACTGCCTAAAGAAATCTCTTGGTGCCTGCCACATTGACCACCGCCAGTGGGCTGATATCGCCTCAAACCGTGCATTTTGGCACCTCACAGTTCGGCGGGCAGCAACCTCCTTTGAAGAAGACCGCAGAGCCCACCTCACTGACAAAAGACAAAGGAAGAAAAACCCAACACCCAACCCCAACCCACCAATTTTCCCTTGCAACCGCTGCAACCATGTCTGCCTGTTCCACATCGGAATTGTCAGCCACAAACGAGCCTGCAGCTGACCCCTCCATTAATCTTCGTCTGCGAAGCCAAGCCAAAGAAGAAAAAAAAGAACACCACCACTATTCAATGACTCTTCATTTAAAAAAAGACTGGTTTTCTATCAAAGCAGATGGCCTTCCTATTTTTTTCCTTATTATGTTCCATGTCATTTCCTCCCCCATTCATTTAATCTCACTGAAGCGTCTCTTCATCCCCTTCACAGCTCCTTACTACCTCCCAGTTTTATATTATCAGTAAAGATAAATAGATTTGTCTTTTTTTCTCCTCATTCAAATCATTGGTCTGAACAGCTGGGATGACAGTTTAGACTATCAACATATAGACAGATGAAGCAGATAAATAGTGGAATATCTTTTAACTCATTTTGTCCCTCTCACCTTTTCTCCCCCACCATCATTCCAGCCACAATGTCTGCGACTATCCAGAAAAAGAAAAGATAGTGAAAATAGCAGAATTATCAGTGGCTAACCTTCCTTCATGTCAAATCAAGTTTATTGTCATCTGATTGCATAAGCCAACAAAACAACATTCTTTGATTCTGAGAGCAAAACACACAGACACAACCAGGCATAGCACATGTGCAGTCAAAAAAATACACATGCAGGACAAGTATTCAGATGCACAGATAAATAAATAAATATTGTTTTGTGAATAGGAGAATCTCAGATGGTTAATCTGAGCAGTTTCTTTGAGCGTTCTCATTGCTTGTGGGAAGAAGCTGTTCATCAGCTTGGTGGTACTGGCTTTAACACTCCTGTATCTCTTCTTCAACGGAAGTAGCTGAAAGATGCTGTGTGATGGGTGGTTGGGGTCCTCAATGATTTTGTGTGCCTTATTCAGACAATGATCCAGGAAGATCATGTCGATGGTGGGAGAGGCAGTCTCCAGTCATCCTCTCTGCTACTCTTATGGCTTGTGGACTGATCTCAAATTCATTTCTTTGCAACAACCATACCACACTGTGAGGCAGCCAGGATCACAGAGCTCCGATAGAAGGCTGACATAACAGTGCCCGATAGCCTTACCCACTTCAATCTTCTCAGGAAGTGCAGTCGCTGTTGTGCCTTCCTGACAAGTGAGGAGATATTGTGCATCCACTACACTTCACTAGATAAATGAACTCCAAGAAATTTGGTGTTCTTCACTCTCTCTACTACAGAGACATTGATGTGCAGTGAAGTCTGGTCGTTCCTGGCCTTCTTTAATCCCATGATCATCTCCTTTGTCTTGTCCATGTTGAGCTTTCCTTAATCCCACGATCATCTCCTTTGTCTTGTCCATGTTGAGTCTCATTTGTTATTCTCATCTATATTATGAGATTTTCCACCTCTTCTCTCTAGTGGGACTCATTGTGTTGCCGATGAGGCCAACTACTGTTTTGTCATCTGCAAACTTGATGACACTGTTGAAGCTGGGTCTGGTGATGCAGTCACAGTTGAACTGGAGCGGACTGAGCACACAGTCTTCTGGTGTGCCAGTGGCACTCGATGTTCTGCTACTGACCCCAACAGACTAGTGATTTCATTCCGGTGATCTGATTTAAATTGGTAGTACTACACATATCACTCATTTCACTCAAGCCCTTCTACCAAAAAATTCTGCCTCTTCATGGTTCTGACTGGATTTGAGCAATATTCCTTTCTATAGATTAGAAGTGAGGTGGGATTATTCCAGATAAGTAATTTCTACACTGTCATTCCCAGATAAATCAGCATGAATGTTCTTGCCCAGGACATTAACTTCAACCTCATATCCATTCAGTTCTTGCATTGCTGGCTGATATTTAATTTATTCCAAGTCCCCTCTCATTTTACTGTCTCGGTACTTTGCTATAAGTGGACATGAAATGCTCTAAGGCGCACATGTCAAACTCTGGCCCGTGGGCCAAACTGTTGCCCACTCCCCCTCGCTGCCGCAGTCCGACCCGCGACTCATGGTGACGGGGCCGCTGATCAGCCGAGATGCTGCCCTGCAGCAAGGGCCGATGCCCCCGCACTGTCGTGTCCCCCCGCCTGCCCGCCCCACCGCAGTGCGGCCTGGCCGGTGTCAGGGGAAGCCAAGGCCGCTTCCCAGCGCCCAGAACCGGAGGCCTCGGGCCTGACCTCGCCAGGACCGTTGCCCACTCCCCCTCCCTGCCGCAGGCCGACCCACGACTCACGGTGACGGGGCCGCTGATCCGCCGAGATGCCGCCCTGCAGCGAGAGCCGATGCCCCTGCACTGTTGTTGTCCAACCCGATCGCCCGCAAACCCGCCCTCCCGCACACAGGCCTGAGTAAGTATTATGAACTTTAATCTCAGGATAAAACGATCTTCCAATAGTTTCATGTCACAGTGGTAAATATATTCCTGGTTAAAAATGGTCCTGCACCTGGATACAAGCTCATTAGGCATAAAACTTGAAAAGTGTGTAAATCAAAGGATATCTGTACCAATGGAAAAAGGGCATGGCAAATAACCCTGCTCGAATTCATGCCCACAATCAGTCACCCATTTGATTGTTTCAGGAATCATGTTATTCTCCCACATTCTCAATAGCCCTCAGATTTTACTATTTGACAGCACACTAGCAACATTTGACAAATCCTCTATAGAGAAATATTATTTATTGAATATTTTATTTCTCATTTGTTAATGCTTCTGGAAAGAGTTTATCCAAAACTATTATTAAACATTTATTTTAATAAGAAAAAGTTTAACATTACATATGTTGAAAGAAGAGAAAACATGCAGATGTTGTTGAAAATTTTCAATAAATATTTAGTTCGGCCCTCGACTTAGTCCAAGTTTTTAATTTTGGCCCTCCGTGAATTTGAGTTTGACACCCCTGCTCTAAGGCATTGTACTCCTTGATGAACTAGTAAGAAAACAAAAGATCCAGGAACCTGAGGAAACGACTGTTAATCTTCTGAACAAAATGCCAAATTGCCATTTGAGTTACTTCAATGGTAGAATAAATAACATTCCTGAAATCAATTGTACTGAGTTAATGAACCATTGAATGGCCTTACTCAGTTAAACATATTCAATCTTCACTAAGAACTTAAGAAATAGTGATCAGTGCAGTTTGGATGACCATGGTTCACCATTCAGTAAGATCAAGTGCTTGATGTGGTTTGGGATCATCTCCACTCAGCTTCCATAAATAATTGGGGTGGAGAATTTCTAAAACATACATCCCTCTGAACAAAACAAAAACCATTTCAACTCATGCATTACCCCTTATTGTATAATCCACCACAAGGTGAAATGCCTCCTTATATGAACCCAAATAAGCTACCACAAAATGTTACAGATTTCATTTCTGTAAACAAAAGAAGAAACTCCATCTGTCGAAACATAATTGATCGCTGAAAATGCTCTTAAATAACTTTTGCTGGAGTGTACTGGGAGGCCTTAGGAATCTAGTGGCCATGAATTCAGAAATATTTTATTCCATAGAACAGTTTTATATTTGAATTTTTTTGAGCTACCTGAACATTTTTAAACTGCAGAACTTCCTAATGACAGTGACACACAAACATTGTTGAAGACAGACCTGGTATTCCATTATTTGAGAATTCTGTCATTGAGTTGTTCACATTCAGAAGATTCAGACTAAACATAATGAAGGTAACACCACTAATCAAAGCCACTATATAAACTCTCCATTGATGTACAGGTACACAATCCTTTATCCAGAACCCTTGATGGATAGTGTGTTCCAAATTTTGGATGTTTCCAGATTTTGGAAAGCCAGATTTAAGCCCACCTGAATCGTGCTGCACCCCCACCCCCACCCCCTTCCAGTCGCGCTGCCATCTCCCTCCCCCCTCGCCCACCTGACTCGCGCTGCCAGTCTCTCGCCCGCCTGACTCACTCTACCGGTCTCTCCCCCTTGCCCGCCCAACTCATGCTACCTTCTCTCTACCCACTTGCTGGATTTTGGAACTTTCTGGATTTTAGATGTCTGGATAAAGGATTGTGTACCAGTACTGTATGTTCAGGAGAGGTTGGACTCCACGCATAGCTTTAATGAATAGAGTGTGGCATGGTTAGCATAGCAATTAGTCCATCACTATTACAGTGCCAGCAATCCAGGTTCAAATCCAACACTGTCTGCAAGAAGATTGTACATTCTCTCCATGTCTGCATGGGTTTTCTCCTCCAAAACATATGGTGTTTGTAGGTTAATTTGGGTGTAATATGGTGGTACAGATTTAAATGTCTGGAATTGGCTTTTATTGTACTGTAAATAAAATTTCAAATATTATATTAAATAATCACATTCAATCAAGTTTCCATCAATGATGCATGTAAGCAATGTTTGACCAAAATATATTTTTTGATTAGGGAATAATGCTTAGGGTTGATTAAGCAGTTAACAATACTGACAGTCATTGCAGTGGCCATAAAGTTACCAGAAACTCTCCAAATGGTACAATTTTCAAAACAGTACTTTGCAACTTTTTGTCTTTTTTGTGTTCTTTACAGAAGGAAGATCCTTTATTTTAATCTCCTATAAAAATGCTGTCAAATCTGAGCCTCATATTATCCTAATACTCAATTTATTTTCAAGCAAATGATTTTACTTTGGTATGAGAGGGTGTACAGGGGTTAGAATTTTGGTTCTAATGCACCAGTTTTCTATTATACATCCTATTTTATATGTAGTTCTGTAGAGCCATCAATGCAATTGAATATTGTATGTGGGTGTAACAGTCTGCCTGTGTTCCAGTGTTTGTTCAGTGCAATCAATCAAGAATAATTTGTACTGTATGAGTTACGACAGCAAAAGGACGACTTTTATTCTTTTCTTTCGTAATGTTGCCATATATCTAGGTATTATTCAAGGCCTTGTCAAATAATGGCATATTAATTAGTCATCAATATCACCCAGCTGTAGAACAGTGTCAAAATAAAGGCCACACCTTCTCATCAGTCCTTACACAGAACAAGTATAATCAGAGAAGCTGTAATCAAAATATGCTCAAATCAGTATTATGATTTATGATGCTCTCTTGTTTCTGAAATGTTTTGTTTCCACAAAGTCTGTCCAACTACCTCTGTTGACTGTTATAGTACCCACTGCCTCTTTATCTGGATGTTAATTTGTAAAGCTGCTTACCTGTCTTTTTGATTATTAGTTTTTTTGTTATAATTTAGGAAGTATTGATCCACTTATTTCTCTTTATCCCTTTCTCTGGTTGCACAGATGTACCTTGTTCTGCTTCTTCGGGTATCAAAATATTTTTTTATTCACTCATCTGTTTTATTTCCCCACCCAAGTCTCTGCAACCATAGTGGCAAGTGAAATCTCATGATTCTTCTTCATTTCATTCACTGCCTCCAGTTCTCGGGCATTCTAAAATGGCAGTTCCCCAGAAAGATGGGTGCAGTCGAAGTTATTCATATTGACGTCAGTCAACAGAATAGAACTATAAGGCAATGATTTAATTGAACCTGGATCACTGGGATAAACTTCCACTCTACCCAATTGTTTGCCTCCTCAAAATCACATAGGAGCATCAAAATACTTACTTAGAATACTTTTTAAATAAAATATCTATGTTTAACAAGCTTATGTTTTTGGTGCGTTAATTCAAAAATATACCAAGAAAAGCACAATTACAGTGCACAATTATGTAGCAATTAAGTAAATCTTATTTATAAGATTGCAATCAAAGCCATGAAGGCAATTGTGACATGGAAAACAGCAGGCAGTGGGGCAGAATATTGTAGTGGGGCCACCCTGAGCTCAAAATTCTCTAAAGAAATCTTAAAATTACCTCAGAGACCCACGTTCCTAACTGATTTTTTTTTCATTTTTTTGTTCATGTTATATGAAAGTTGTGATTATCTGTTCCTAATTCTCCCCTGAACAGAGAATGCCATTTCACAGGGCCATATCAAAGAATTATGAGGACTACCACATTGCTGTGGAATGATGCAGAAGCCCGACTGGGTAAAGACAGCAGACTTTCTTTCCTTAAGCAAGGACTTTTACAACAATCTGCTATGTTTGCAACTGCCATTAATGATACCAGGTGTTTAAGACAGAATTAATTAATTTTATATTCCTCTGATGCTGTGGTGGAATTAAAACTGATTGTTTTGGAGCAGCGGTCAACAATTTAACTACTACATTTCCACAGACGTGATTAATTAAGGTTCATGATTTTGTACATGTTCTCCAGCTCTGAAGTTGGGATCAGCTACAGCAATTTACTGGCAAGTGTAATTTACAGAACAGAATAAATAATTTACATTTGAATGCATATTGTCCAACAACTGATGCCTGGATTAACCTGCCATGCAGGCAATGCTTTGTCGGTTTTACCTGTGCCTCACTGCTTCGTATTATTTGTGTTAACTGAGAATGAGAGGGTGATGGATGATTCAAACAACCACCTACTAATGTTCAAGCTATCCATACACAAAACAAATGGATTAGGTTATTATTGTTAGACCTGATTTGAACTGTCATTATTCTCCTAAGATTACAAATTAAGTCTTTTGCTCAAACAAAATTCGGCCCATCTATTGGAGCAATTCTCCTAATATGTTCCAGCTAAAAGGACTGGGAGAGCAGAAGCACAGGAACACCACCATCTGAAAGTTGTCCTCTTAGCCATACACCATCCTGATGGAAGTATATTGTCTCTCTTTCACTGTTGCTGGTCAAAATCCTGGAATCCTTTTCTAGGATTCAAGAAGGAATTAGGGATGGGCAATTAAATACTGGCTGAGCATCCAAAGCCCACCTCCCATGAATGAATTTTTTTAAAAATCACATCAACGGAGCAATTGCTCTTAGTCTTAAATGATCTGATGGAGGACATATTATTTAAATATTATTACTGTTTCAGATTTCCCAGATTTGTTTTATATTGTTAATTGTATTTCATTTTTTTTAAAATAGGGTTTAACAAATTCCCTTAAGGCATGTAGCTCACACAATTTACTTAATGATCAAATACCTGCCCTGTAATTGTGAGCAGAGAAGTCAAATTCATCCCATGACATTAAAAGTCAGGGTCAATGTGTTCTAAATTAAAATTAATGTTTTAACAATTTTATGAAGAATATTATACGGCACATGGAACACTGGGTGGATATTTTCCCCAGGATGTAGAAAGTAATACATTGTGAGGTTAAAAATAAATTTGTCTTGAATTTTAATGCTGGCTGGTAGTGCTATACAAATGAAAGCATACAAAATGCATCGACCTCAATTGATTCGAACCAGTGGGCAACCTATGATCGACTGATAATAAATTGCTATTACAAGTTATTTGGAATCTTTCTTTTCACAGAAATTTGTTTATTGTTCACTCTAATTGATGCGGAATTTGCCAGCTCAATAATTAAGAGTGCCAAACCTAGTTTCCATCATAATCAATTGATGAGCTCATTGCGATATCGATAATATTTACATTTCTGATTATATGGAAAATGCCGAAAATCTTCAGGTCCGTTAATGCCTTTGAATATGGTGAATACTTTTTGATGTTCTAATCATGTTAAAGCTCCCAGTGATCATAATACATTGGTTGTGAAGGCCTGATGTAAACACTAGTTCTTCAATTTCCTGTGTAATCATTGGATACACATGACACAGTTGCCAATCCCCTGAATTCCTGTTCATTAACGCTTCAAAGATACTTCAGAAATGCGAGGGTGAAATTATAGCTGAGGCCAGACACAAGGACTAAGATACACTTCAATAGTTTCAGTCAATTCTGTTAAAAAGTTGCAATAATTCAAGAATATTTACTGTGATTAAAGCTATCTCGTCAGCAATTTGATACCTTGATGAAGAGCTCAAGCCTGAAACGTTGGTTTATTTGCTTTATAAAGGACACTGGCCTGCTAAGTTTCTCAAGCATTGTGTTTTTACTTCAACCACGGTGTCTGCCGACTTTTGTGTTTTACCTCATCAGTAATTTATTGTTTTTGCGTTCAGTTCTTGAATAAACATGATAATGAGTTTATTGTCAAACACATTGTACAATGTACATATGCCTGGAATTCTTCCTTGCTGCAGCCAACAGGTACTAAAGAAGAAAAAAAAATAGCAAATTAATTGAATTAAATTAAAAGAGACAATAAATGGGTTTGATAGATAATGAATATACACAGTGATCATAGTGCAAAGAAGTGACTTGTGATGGTGCAGACAATCCATAATTAGTGCTCCAAGGGGACTTTCAAAGGACTGATAGCTATTGGAAACAAAATGTTCTTGCATCTAGAGGTGCTGGTTTTCAGGCTTCTACATAGCAGTGGGAAGAGGTTGTGACCAGGGTGATTGAGATCCTTTATGATGACTGGCTTCTTGATGCTGTGCCTCACATTCTGTATATATCGGCTTTGGATGGGAAGTCAGAGACCGCGATGGATCTGGCTATGTTTACTACCTTCTGAAGACTTCAGCGTTCTTGGGCATTGTATTGCCAAACAAGGCTATGATGCAACCTATTTTCCACCATGAATCTGTAGAAGTTTGATTGAGCATTTGATAACATATCAATCTCTTCAGATTCTATAGAAAGTAAAGGGGCTGGTGTGCCTTCTTCACAGTTGCCTCAAAGTGCTGGTTCCATGAAAGGTTTATGGAGCTATGGACTCCCAGGAACTTTAAGATTCTGATATGCTCCATCTTCTTCCCTTCAATGCAGACAGGTGCATGATCCCATGGCCACTCCCTCTTAAAATTAACAATATACTCCTCGGCTTTGGTGATATTGATGGCTGGTGTCACCCAAACAGATCCTTGATCTCCATCCTGTATTCTGACTCAATTCCAGTTATTTCGACAACAATGGTGATGTGATCAGCAATTTGTATATTGAGTTGGAGATTAACTTGGCTACACTGTCATGTGTACAGGGAAATATGGCAGGGGAATATGCATGCTGCCTTGGGGTGCCCCTACTTTGATGGTCAGCATGCTGTAGCTGATCAGCTCTGATTGGAGTCTATCAATGAAGTCAAGGATCTAGTCACAGAGAGATGGACAGAGTTTCTGGTCATTTAGTTTGATCATGGGGTTTGCTGGTGTGATGGTTTTGAAAGCCAAGTCGCAGTCAATGAAAATTAGAATTACATAGATGTTCCTGTGGTCCACATAATCTGATGCAGAGCAGAGAACAGAAAGGAGGCATCTGTCATTTACCTGCTGTGATGATAGGTGAACTGGAATGAGTCTAGGTACTTCTTTACTGCAGTAATCAAATTAGAACAGATCCATGTCATTGCTCAGACAGGAGCTGATAAGTTTCAAGACAAGCCTCTTAAAACACTTCATCATGGTAGGTGTACATATGTACCACTGGTCAGCTGCCATTTAGTCACTTTGAAAATATCCACAAAATCTCTGGAAAGTTGGTTCATGCAGTTCTTATGGATCGAGCCAGTACACCATCCAGGTCAGACACATTCTGAGGATTGACCCCCCTGAAGGTTCTGGTCACAGCCTTAGAGACTGGGAGCACAGAATCACTAGAGCCATGAGCTTCCAAGGGATCTTGATTGTTTTCTTTTTCAAAGTGAGCCTAGAAGGCACTGCACTCCACCTAAAAGATATGTGTTACAGTGAATGATATTACTTCTATTCTCCTTAAAGGAGAATTTGTGGCATTTGAGAATGAATACAAAAATTGATTTAAAATAAATCTATTCTGAGTGCATAAAAACACAAAATTTGTGTGCTCCTTCAAACTTTCAGTTGGATAACCCTGCAGACAAGTAGCAGAGGGATTACAGCGGCTAGCACAACACTCTTACAGACCCAGTGACCCAGTTCGAATCTGGCGTTGTCTGTAAGGTGTTTGTAGTTCTCCCTGTGTCTGCGTGGGTTTTTCCAGGTGCTTCAGTTTCATCCCACCCTCCAAAGGCTACAGGGCTTTGTAGCTTAATTGGGGTATTAAGGGCAGGGACTTGTAGACTAGAAGGGCATGTGACACACTAATACTTCTAACAAACAGAAATTTCTGAGAATACTCAGCAGGTAATGCAGCATTGGTGGAAAGATAAATGAGTTCATGCTTCAGAGCAGAGATTGTCACAAATGAGTAAGGGTCTTTTGACGGTGGATTTCCAGGATCTGCAGTTTTCCTCTTGATTTTCATGAGCTGCCACAACACCATTATGCCTTTATAAAGATATTAAGTTGAAGAGACAGCCAATTTACAAAAGAGTTACAATGTTCGTTGTTCAATATAATGCAATTGATTACCTAATAAAATAATTCTGAGAGAAGAAAATCATGGGGGAAGTGAATGATCACACAAGAAAAGCAAGGCAGCGAGCTAAAGAAAGAGGCATGATATGTTAAACAGTTTCAAAGGTCAAGAAAAACCGGTTGTGAGACCATGAATTATACTCACATGAAGTGCCTCAAACCATTTTACTCTGCAATGGGCCCAATGTAAATCTGTTGATAATGCACTTGAGAACAAATGTATGTGGCTGGTAATTAAAAATACAAGCTCCTTCTTTTTTTTTTCTCCAGCTTTTTGTGTTTTCACTACCACCCCCCCCCCCCCCCCCACCCCACCACCACCCCGTGTCCACAGAATTTGGTGTTTTACCTAAGGTGAATGTAGATGTATGAAATTTTATATGAAGGCATAAAGTGAAGAAGGCAGAGGGTAGGCAGCGGTGGCCCCGATCCGGGCAAGAGCGAAGGGGAGGCGGCGGCCCCGGCCTCGGTCGAGTGAGGCAGGCGGAGGCCCCGGTCCGGGCAGAAAGTAGGAGGCGGTGGCCCCAGTCCGGGCAAGAGCGAAGGGGAGGCGGCGGCCCCGGCCTCGGTCGAGTGAGGCAGGCGGAGGCCCCGGTCCGGGCAGAAAGTAGGAGGCGGCGGTCCCAGTCCGGGCACAGGGAAAGCAGCGGCGGCCTTGGCCCCGGTCCGGGCAGTATGGTCTGACCTAGGAGGGGAGGCAGGCCCCTCCAGCCCAGGTAAGAAACCTGCATAGGAGAAGGCCACTCCGATATAAAACCTACGACCCAAGGACCTCGCTGCCACGTCCCAGCTTGCTTGGCCACGGCACACGAACCATGGGTGTAAAGGGTGGGGCCAGTACTGCGCGCACTGCACTCCACCTAAAAGCTCCTTTGCGCAGACCCGAGGACAGGTCCATGTCCTCCCCCTCCACGTCCTCCCCCTCCACGTCCTCCTCCTCCACGTCCTCCTCCTCCACGTCCTCCTCCTCCACGTCCTCCCCCTCCACGTCCTCCCCTCCACGTCCTCCCCCTCCACGTCCTCCCCCTCCACGTCCTCCCCCTCCACGTCCTCCCCCTCCACGTCCTCCCCCTCCACGTCCTCCCCCTCCACGTCCTCCCCCTCCACGTCCTCCCCTCCACGTCCTCCCCCTCAACGTCCTCCCCCTCCACGTCCTCCCCCTCCACGTCCTCCCCCTCCACGTCCTCCCCCTCCACATCGTCTTCCTCCACGTCCTCCCCCTCCACGTCCTCCCCCTCAAAAGATGCTCACAAACTCAAGCTAGCATGCTGGAACATCAGAACCATGCTAGACAAGGCCGACAGACCTGAACGTCGGTCTGCCCTCATTGCACATGAACTCCTCAGACTTGACACTGACATAGCTGCTCTCAGTGAAGTCCGCCTTGCGGACGTAGGCAGCCTCCAAGAACGCGGCGCGGGCTACACACTCTACTGGTCTGGCAAGCCTATGGATGAACGACGCCTATCTGGTGTAGGCTTCATGGTCAAGAACTCCATTGCCTCCAAACTCGAAAACCTCCCTACAGGCCACTCGGACCGGATCATGTCCATGCGACTCCCCCTTCAAAACAAGCGTTGCATCACCCTCATCAATGTCTATGCTCCAACCCTCCAGGCGGAACAAGCAGAAAAGGACAAGTTCTACATTGACCTGTGCAACCTCATTCAACGCACCCCTACAGCCGACAAGGTTGTCATCCTTGGCGACTTCAACGCTCGCGTCGGCAAAGACTCAGAAACCTGGCCAGGAATCATGGGCAAGCATGGTGTCGGCAAGTGCAATGACAATGGGCGCCTCCTGTTGGAGCTCTGCGCAGAACAGCGGCTTGTCATTACAAACACCCTTTTTCAGCAGAGGGACAGCCTGAAGACTACCTGGATGCATCCCCGATCCAAACACTGGCACCTCCTGGACTACGTCTTGGTGCGAGAAAGAGACAAACGAGATGTGCTCCACACCAGGGTCATGCCCAGTGCAGAATGCCACACTGACCACCGGCTGGTTCGCTGCAAGCTCAACCTTCACTTCAAGCCAAAGCCCAGGAACAGTAAAGCCCCCAGAAAGAGGTTCAATGTTGGAAACCTGCAGTCAGACGAAGTGAGAGGAAACTTCCAGGCAAACCTCAAAGCAAAGCTCGAGGATGCAATCCACCTCACGGACTCGTCCCCTGAAACCCTCTGGGATCAGCTGAAGACTACCATACTGCAATCCACTGAAGAGGTACTGGGCTTCTCCTCCAGGAAAAACAAGGACTGGTTCGACGAAAACAGCCAGGAAAACAAGCCTTCCATCGCGCATGCAGCCATCTTCAGCGCAAACTCTGGGAGATCCAAAATGAGTGGTGGAGTAGCCTCGCCAAATGAACCCAGCTCAGCGCGGACATTGGCGACTTCAGGGGTTTTTACGAGGCTCTAATGGCTGTGTACGGCCCCTCACCCCAAGTCCAAAGCCCGCTGTGCAGCTCAGATGGCAAAGTCCTCCTCAGCGACAAGATCTCCATCATCAACCGATGGTCAGAACACTTCCCATCTCTTTTCAGTGCCAACCGCTCAGTCCAAGATTCCGCCCTGCTCCAGCTCCCTCAACAGTCCCTAAGGCTAGAGCTGGATGAGGTCCTCACTCGGGAAGAGACATATAAGGCAATTGAACAACTGAAAAGTGGCAAAGCAGCAGGTATGGATAGAATCCCCCCAGAGGTCTGGAAGGCTGGCGGCAAAACTCTGCATGCCAAACTGCATGAGTTTTTCAAGCTTTGTTGGGACCAAGGAAAACTGCCTCAGGACCTTCGTGATGCCATCATCATCACCCTGTACAAAAACAAAGGCGAGAAATCAGACTGCTCAAACTACAGGGGAATCACACTGCTCACCATTGCAGGCAAAATCTTTGCTTGGATTCTCCTAAATAGAATAATACCTAGTGACGCCGAGAATGTTCTCCCAGAATCACAGTGCGGCTTTCGCGCAAACAGAGGAACTACTGACATGGTCTTTGCCCTCAGACAGCTCCAAGAAAAGTGCAGAGAACAAAACAAAGGACTACATCACCTTTGTTGACCTCACCAAAGCCTTCAACAACGTGAGCAGGAATGGGCGTTGGCAAATACTAGAGCGCATCGGATGCCCCCCAAAGTTCCTCAACATGGGTATCCAACTGCACGAAAACCAACAAGGTCGGGTCAGATACAGCAATGAGCTCTCTGAACCCTTCTCCATTAACAATGGCGTGAAGCAAGGCTGCGTTCTCGCACCAACCCTCTTTTCAATCTTCTTCAGCATGATGCTGAACCAAGCCATGAAAGACCTCAACAATGAAGACGCTGTTTACATCCGGTACCGCACGGATGGCAGTCTCTTCAATCTGAGGTGCCTGCAAGCTCACACCAAGCTCAAGAGCAACTTGTCCGTGAACTACTCTTTGCAGACGATGCCGCTTTAGTTGCCCATTCAGAGCCAGCTCTTCAGTGCTTGACGTCCTGTTGTGCGGAAACTGCCAAAATGTTTGGCCTGGAAGTCAGCCTGAAGAAAACTGAGGTCCTCCATCAGCCAGCTCCCCACCATGACTACCAGCCCCCCCACATCTCCATCGGGCACACAAAACTCAAAACGGTCAACCAGTTTACCTATCTCGGCTGCACCATTTCATCGACAACGAGATAGACAAGAGACTCGCCAAGGCAAATAGCACCTTTGGAAGACTACACAAAAGAGTCTGGAAAAACAACCAACTGAAAAACCTCACAAAGATAAGCGTATACAGAACCGTTGTCATACCCACACTCCTGTTCGGCTTCGAATCATGGGTCCTCTACCGGCATCACTTACGTCTCCTAGAACGCTTCCATCAGCGTTGTCTCCGCTCCATCCTCAAAATTCATTGGAGCGACTTTTTCCCTAACATCGAAGTACTCGAGATGGCAGAGGCCGACAGCATCGAATCCACGCTGTTGAAGATCCAACTGCGCTGGGTAGGTCACATCTTCAGAATGGAGGACCATCGCCTTCCCAAGATCGTGTTATATGGCGAGCTCTCCACTGGCCATCGTGTCAGAGGTGCACCAAAGAAGAGGTACAAGGACTGCCTAAAGAAATCTCTTGGTGCCTGCCACATTGACCACCGCTAGTGGGCTGATATCGCCTCAAACCGTGCATCTTGGCGCCTCACAGTTTGGCGGGCAGCAACCTCCTTTGAAGAAGACCGCAGAGCCCACCTCACTGACAAAAGACAAAGGAGGAAAAACCCAACACCCAACCCCAACCAACAAATTTTCCCCTGCAACCGTGTCTGCCTGTCCCGCATCGTACTTGTCAGCCACAAACGAGCTTGCAGCTGACGTGGACATTTACCCCCTCCATAAATCATTGTCCGCGAAGCCAAGCCAAAGAAAAGAAGTTATATGATAGAGTCTTCCAGTGAGAATTCATTGATCTTGTTGTTTGATCTGTGGAAGTTTCAAAGATCGGTAGGTAGATTGCATTTCATATTTTGTAGTTCAATGCTGAATAGGTTTTCTGCATCAAGTAGACAAAATTCCAGTTTGGTATTTGAGGACCTTCTCTGAACAGCTGCAACTCAGGCACCAGCCAAAGTGAAAGAGTAAATGACAAATGTAAATGTATGAAAATGATGGAGATGGCAAGACCTGAAATGTAATTTTGTCAAAGCAGATGAAATAGTTGGCTGTGTATTTGAGTTAAAATAGGATAACCTAATATTCCCATACAGAACTACTAAAAATCAAACAAAAATGAGAAACATGAAATCAAGCTTACCTGACCACGTGGGTGCCCTAAAATCACTGGCAGACCTGGGTATCGACAGATTTGGCAGACTCCGTCGGCCATGGGAACTTTAAACAGCTCATGCAAGTACAACAGCCAGACTACAGGAGTTTTAAACAGCCAGAGATCGGGCCAATTAATCTTCATGGGAGTTGAAGACAGCACTCAACACATTTAATCAACACAGAGGATTTAAAGGGGCAGCGCATGAATCATTTAAACATCATGAGAACTACGACCAGTGGATCCACGGACCAGGTAAAGAAGACCTGACCATATGGATGCAGAGTGGGAGCAGCAGGTCAAGCTGAGATGCTGGGACCTGATGCACCTTCACTTAAGAACAATGGCACATCCATACTGTTCAACTGTCCTGCACTGAGGAGGGGACTGTGGAACAGCCACTTTTATACAGGAGCCTGTGGGGAGGAGCCACAGGTACAATCGGCCAATAGATGTAACTGACCAGCCAGTCAGTTTACCACACTGAGGCCTCGGCTCCCTACCATCCTCCTAGCCAATGTACAGTCCTTGATGAACTCCAAGCCAGACTTTAATATCAAAGAGACATCGGAGAGGGCTGTGTGATGTGCTTTGCAGAAACATGGGTAAACTCAGACATTCCAGAGTGCTGCAGCCTCAGGGCTACATTCTCCATTGAGCTGAATGAACAATGGCATTTGGAAAAACCAGGGGAGGAAGTGTTTGTGTCATTATCAATTCATCGTGTTGCACAGATGTGACAATCATGTCCCAGTCCTGCTCCCCTGACTTGGAACATCTGGTGATCAAGTGTCATCCATTCTACCTGCTGAGGGAGTTCACCGCCATCATCCTGGTTGCAGTGTACATTCTGCCTCAGGCTAACATCAGGCTGGCACTGGAGGGACTGAGCACTGTGCTGAACAGCCATGAGACAACACATCTTGATGCCTTCCCGATCATTGTGAAGAACTTCAATCAGGCCAACCTGAAAAAGTCTCTGACAAACTACCACCAACACGTCACTTACGAGACCAGGGGAACCAACATACTTGACCACTACTGTACCACCATGAAAAACACATACCAAGTCATGCCAAAACCACACTTCAGCAAGTTTGATCACCTGGCTGTACTTCTACTCCTGGTGTACAAGCAGAGACGGAAGACCAGTGGTGAAGACGGTGAAGGTGTGGTCAAGTGGGGGCGGAGGTGCGTCTACAGGACTGCTTTGAATCGATGGATCAGAACATATTCAAGAACTCATCCATAGACTTGAATGAATATGAAACAGATGCCACCGACTTCATCAAGACCTGTGAGAATGAGTGTGTGCCTACGCACAAACACCAGGTGTTCCTCGATCGGAAGCACTGAATGAATCAGAGAATTTGCAACCTGCTGAGGGTGAGGACAAGGGCATTTAAGCCTGAGGATCAGGATCTTTACAAGAAGCTCAGGTACAACCTGCAGAATGCCATCTCTGAAGCAGCTAGAGATAAGCTAAGTGCAGGCCATTACAGCCTACAAAGTGAGGGTGAACACAAAACAATGGCAGTGATGCTTCACTACCTGATGAGCTGAACACCTTCTATGCCTACTTTGAGAAGAAGAACCAAACAGTGCCTACCAGAAACTCTGAAAAGGCTCAAGACCCTGTGATCTCTGTCTCTAATGATGATGTCAGAACATCATTCAAGAGAGTGAACCCCCACAAGGTGACAGGCCCTGATGGCATTGCTGGCAGCTACTGAAAATCTGTGCCAACCAACTAGCCAGAGTGCTCACGGACATTTTCAACCTCTCATTGCTGCAGTCAAAGGTTCCTACCAGCTTTAAAAGTGCATCAGTCATCCTGGTACCCAAGAAGACGTGTGAGCTGACTCAATGTCTACTGCCCAGTAAGTAGCATTAACTTCTACTCTGGTAAAATGCTTTGAGAGACAGGTCATGATCAGAATTAACATGTACCTAAGCAAAGATCTGGACCTCACTGCAATTTGCCTATCGTTAAAATTGCTCCACAGCAGATACAATATCATTGTTTCTCCACTCTGCTATGGATCACTTTAAAAACAGAAATTCATACATATGGCTGTTCTTCATCGACTATAGCTCAGCCTTCAATACCATCTTTCCCTCAATGCTGGTCAAGAAACTACAAATTCTTAGTCTCTGTACCAGCTCTGCAACTGGATCCTTGACTTTCTCATCAGAAAACCACAGTCAATATGAATTGGAAACAACGTCTCCTCCTCACAAGGATGTGTGCTTAGCCCACTGCTCTACTCAATCTACACCCATGACTGTGTGGCCAGGCACAATTCCAAAGCCATCTGCAAGTTTGCTGATGACACCAGAGTTGTTGGCAGAATCACAAATGACAATGAGGACGCATATAGAAGGGAGATATATCATCTTATTAAATGGTGTAATGACAACAACCTTGCACTCAATGTCAGCAAAACCAAAAAGGTGATTATGGACTTCAGACACACAACCCAGTCCTCATCGAGTGCTCAGTGCTGGAGAGGGTCAAGAACTTCAGGTGTCAACATCTCCGAGGATCTGTTCTGGAGCCCCCAAGTTGATGCAATCACAAAGCAGGCTTGCCAGTGGATATACTTTGTTAGGTGTCTGAAGCAGTTTATTATGGTCTGAAGACTCTCAAACTTCTACAGGTGTTCCATGGAGTGCATTCTGGCTGGTTTCATCACTGCCTGGTATGGAGGCACCAACTCTCAGGACAAGAATAAAGTCCAGAGGGTTGTTAACTCAACCTGCGACATCACAGGTACCAGACTTCACTCCGTCGAGGACATCTAAATGCGATGGTGCCTTAAAAAAGCAGCATCTATCCTCAAAGACCCCCAGCACCCAAGCTATGCTCTCTTTGCTATGCTACCATCGGAAAAAAGGTGCAGGAGCCTAAAGACGAGCATCCAGTGGCACAATGACAACTTCTTCCCCACTGCCATCAGATTCCTGAATGATCAATGAACCAAAGGCACTGCCTTACTTTGCGTGTACTTTTTTTTACATAAATAGTAATGTCAGAAGTGGTCATAATATGAAGATTTGCACTAAGATGCTGCTGCAAAACACCAAATTTCAGGACTTGTCCATGACAATAAATTCTGATGTGCTAGATTGGATTAAATCATTCTGAGGTGAGCAGACATTGGTGAACGATTAGCAAATGGAGCAACAAAAGTTCATGGAAGTGCTTCCATTCATGTAATTAAGAAAGGCCATATTCTGGAAGCAGACACTTGCATCTGAATATAAAATAACAGAGCTGTAAAGGCATTTTTGGTAAATTTTATGACAATTTTGATTTTTTTTTAACCAAAATGGAAGTAAAATAACACAGGTAAATTGTTTTTAGTTTAGTCCAGTGGTTCTCAACCATTTCATTTCCACTCACATACACTTTAAGAAATCCCTATGCTATAGGTGCTCTGTGATTAGTAAGTGATTACTTGAAAGACCTGAACAATGAAGACGCTGTTTACATCCGGTACCGCACGGATGGCAGTCTCTTCAATCTGAGGTGCCTGCAAGCTCACACCAAGACATAAGAGCAACTTGTCCGTGAACTACTCTTTGCAGACGATGCCGCTTTAGTTGTCCATTCAGAGCCAGCTCTCCAGCGCATGACATCCTGTTTTGCGGAAACTGCCAAAATGTTTGACCTGGAAGTCAGCCTGAAGAAAACTGACGTCCTCCATCAGCCAGCTCCGCACTATGACTACCAGCCCCCCCACATCTCCATCGGGCACACAGAACTCAAAACAGTCAACCAGTTTACCTACCTTGGCTGCATTATTTCATCTGATGCAAGGATCAACAAAGAGATAGACAACAGACTCGCCAAGGCAAATAGCACCTTTGGAAGACTACACAAAAGAGTCTGGAAAAACAATCACCTGAAGAAATACACAAAGATCAGCGTGTACAGAGTCTTTGTCATACCCACGCTCCTGTTCGGCTCCGAATCATGGGTCCTCTACCGGCATCACCTACGGCTCCTAGAGCGCTTCCATCAGCGCTGTCTCCGCTCCATCCTCAACATTCATTGGAATGGCTTCATCACCAACATCGAAGTACTCGAGTTGGCAGAATCCACAAGCATCGAATCCACGCTGCTGAAGACCCAACTGCGCTGGGTGGATCACGTCTCCAGAATGGAGGACCATCGCCTTCCCAAGATCATGATATATGGCAAGCTCTCCACTGACCACTGAGACAGAGGTGCACCAAAGAAGAGTTACAAGGACTGCTTAAAGAAATCTCTTGGTGCTTGCCACATTGACCACCGCCAATGGGCTGATATCGCCTCCAATCGTACATCTTGGCGCCTCACAGTTCGGCGGGCAGCAACCTCCTTTGAAGAAGACCGCAGGGCCCACAAAAGACAAAGGAGGAAAAACCCAACACCCAACCCCAACCAACCAATTTTCCTTGCAACCACTGCAACCGTGCCTGCCTGTCCCACATCGGACTTGTCAGTCACCAACGAGCCTGCAGCAGACATGGACATACCCCTCCATAAATCTTCGTCCGCGAAGCCAAGCCAAAGAAAAAGAAAGACTTAAGGTGGTATGTGAGTATGAAGGGAAGATTGAAAATCACTGCTCTGGACCCAATTTTTACTGAAATATTTTGCTTAGAAAAATTGTCATGGCCCATTTCCTTTGGAGTTATTAAACTGTGATCATAACAAGTTAATTAGGTATGATTAAAACGGTGGTTTTCAAACTTTTTCTTTCTACCCACATACCACCTTAAGCAATCCCTTACTAATCACAGAGCACCGTATGGAATAGGGAATACTTAAAGTTGTATGTAAGTGGAAAGAAAAAGGTGGAGAACCACTGGTTTAGTCAAAGAAAATACAGCAAAAATTATTGGTTAAAATTGTAAACTTTCAAAATATAATTATTCTAGGGTTTCTATGATGTTTGCAATTGACAGGACAGATAAATTGGCATTGGGGTTGATGCAACACAGACATATCGGATCATCACTATTGTCTGGATATTTAATTGCATAACACTGGCTTTTTTCAGGGATCTGCGATAAAAAAAATGTTTCATTAAGTGAAGCAAAATAATGACTGCTATCTTCTGCTGTGACCTCAAAAAAAAAATACTTTCACCACCATTCTGGGCTCCAAATAATCCTTCTAAGTAAAGCAACACTTCACCTGAATTTGCACGGTCATCTAGTGCATCCAGTGCTTCTGTAGTGGCCTTTGGCGAGACTGGACACAGACAGGGAGATCATTTTGTTGAGCACCTTTGTTCTCTAAGCTGCAAGTGGCCAATCATTTTAATTTCCTGTCTCATTTCCAAGCACTGCCAAAATGAGTCCACTCACAAATTAAAGGAACAATTCCTAATATTCTGTATGGACATTCTCCAACCAGATTACATTAACTTCGACTTCTCTGGTCTGTTAGGCCTCTCTTCTGTCACTCTCTCTCTTTTCCTATCACTGTCTCCTTTTCTCGATCTCTCCACCATTCCCTCTCCATTCAGAAAGCTACCTCCTCCCCCATTAGTTCCCATTTATTTTTTTCTGTGTCCTTCCACCCATATCCACCTAAACTCCCTTGTGTGTGGGTCTGTGTTCCTTCCACCGACCTTATGCCGCACTGTTTTCTTCAGTTTGAAATATTGTTTACATACATTTGCGACATAAAGAATGCTGAGTGACCTATTGATTTTCACCAGCTATTTTGTGTATTAAAATGACCATGTCTGAGATGTGCTGCGTGACTTAGAAAATTAGACCACGCACTTTTTTTGTCAAATTTCAATCTTAATTTAATTCCCTGGTTCGGGTTGTACAGAATAATGTAATTGCCTATTCAAGTTTCTTTTGAAGCATTGCTTAGAAACTCTGTAAAGGCTTTGTTTTGAGGTATCCATATTATCAAGGTTTTCCAGGGCAACTTAAAATTATGCATGCAGTGAGAGCCAAGAGTCAAAATAAATGGTACTTTGCAAGTTAAGGAAAAATACTGAAAGTTGATGAAATTGATGGTGAGACAAATGAAATGGTATCAGTTCATTTCACCAAATACTTCAAGAGTTTAAGGTGCATTTTAAAATTGAGAAAGAGACAGTGATATAAATGGATAGATTTAGAAATGGCCTTCCAATGTTTTGAGCCTTGGTAGCTGAAGGCACCAAAAGCAGAATGATCAAATATGTGGATAATCAAAATGCTAGCAGTAAAGGACATGTGTCCTTGAGAGTGAAGTCCATGTTGAGATTATAGTGTTTGGAAGAAGATACGTCCAAGGAGAATTTGAAAACAAGTGTGGTAATTTTAAAGTCAAGGTATCAATATAGATCCACAGGAATTTAAGAATAATAGATAACTTAGATTTTGCATATGTGAGATACATCAGAGACAGCAAAGTTTTGAATAATCTCTTATGGACGGAAAGTAAAATGAGGCAGGCTGGAGAGAATAGTGCCAAAAAGGTAAAACATGTAAAGAAGAGTTGTGAGAGATTTATGTCAAAGGCGTATCAGGAACCTATAGCAGCAGATGATCTGATGCAAGCAAGAGATCAATTTTGTTATCGAGGCAGAAATAGAGGATCTCAGTTGTTGAACAGAATTTTCTAAAATACAATTCCAATTCTAATACTGTATAAACTCTGGAGATCATCACTCCTTGAATTTGCATAGCACAGGCAATTAGGCATGAAGTCCTATGATGAAATTGAAAAGCCATTGCCTGCTCACATTCACATGGGTACATATTTACTACATGTGAAATTGAAAAGCCATTGCCTGCTCACATTCACATGGGTACATATTTACTACATGTGAAAAAAAATTGGAAACAGACATCTCTGAACCCAATTACACTCCTCAGGATTGGTAACAATAGCTTAGATCATTTGAGAATGGGAATAAGAACTAATCAAAATTGTCACTATTGGAACATCATTATTGTCGGGATAATAATTTGCTATTTCTGCAGAGGTTAGTTATAGGATCACAGAAATGTATGCCACAGAAACAAGCCCATTTGGTACATAATGGCTCATTATGTTGTAATAGATAATTATTGGGAGGAATTTGGTAAGATTAGAGTGGGTAACATTTTAAAACAGATTTTATTTGAAAGACTGAAGAATTCATATTCAGTGAACTTTACAGAAACAATGGAGAATACATTTCACAAGTAGGTGCTAATCGAAATGACATCATGAAATGAAAATACTATTGTCTTGGAGGAGACAAACTGGCTGTTTGCAAGTACCTACAGAGTGCTCACAGAAAGGTCACTCCTGGGTTTTGTTTACCTAAGACAACAGTTTGACCAAGAGGGAGTACTCCTGTGGTTTGCTGAAGAGGGTGGGAGTTTTTGCAAGTGAGAGAGTCACATGGGCTTTCTAGCAGTTGGTAAGAGAGAGAGTCACATGGGCTTTCTAGCGCAAGGGAGAGAGAGAGTCACATGGGCTTTCTAGCAGTTGGTGAGAGTGAGTCATATGGGCTTTCTAGCAGTTGGCGAGAGAGAGAGAGAGAGTCACTTGGGCTTTCTAGCAGTTGGTGAGAGAGAGAGAGAGTCACATGGGCTTTCTCGCGTAAGGGAGAGAGAGAGTCACATGGACTTTCTAGCAGTTGGTGAGAGTGTATCATATGGGCTTTCTAGCAGTTGGCAAGAGAGAGAGAGAGAGAGTCACATGGGCTTTCTAGCAGTTGGCGAGAGAGAAAGCAACTGAACAATGCAAGTCAGGAGAAACTGGTTGGAAACTGAAAGCTCAATAGTGGTGGATGGCTGAAAGTGCTATCTGTCTGATGTTTCTCTTGGAAACAGAGAAACAGAAAGGAACTCTGTGATAGCCTGAAAGAAAGAAGTTACCATCTGGAGAACCCTGATGGGGCAAATTTCATCAGCAAGACATTGAGGTGACTAATGGTGGTACCTCATTTGTGGAAATCCTGGAACAACAAATATCTCTCTGCAACCTTCCAAAGAACCTTCCTGAGCAGTAAACATTTACTTTTCAAGCACCAAAGCCTGGTGAACTTTAGACATGTTAAATTCTGTGCACAGTATAAGAATTGCCTGCAACCAGAGAACTTGGAAGAAGAAGTAATATTGAACTGTGAACCAAAGAACTTTCTTAAATGTACACACACTTCATACACGTGCACTTACAATTAGAAGGGGGTTAATTTGGGTTAGTTAAGTATAGAGATAAGTTAAAGTTTGATTCTGTTTTCATGTTTAAAGATAATTAAAAACAACTTTTGTTTAAGTAACTACTTGTCTTGGTAAATGTCTATTGCTGCTGGGTTTTGGGGTCCTTTGGGCTCATAACAATGTTCAGACCAATGATAATGTTTGACCATCTTATTAAATATTTATTACAATATTATTATTAGAAACATCTATGTTTTTAGCATCACCAGACACAGGTTTTATTAAAGAAGTCACATTTGAATAGAACATAAATAATGGAAGTGCAACATTGAAGATATGATATGGTCTCTGAAGTGTGAACATTTACAATAAATTGCAGGGGTTCAGAGAGAACTTGAAAACAGTTGGATATTACTGGCATCTTCAAAACTAGTAATTTAAATACATTGCAATAAGTGCCTGGCTTTTAGAATCAGAACCAATTCCTAACTACATGCTTTCAAATTCAAATATATCTTCCATGATTTGCGTTAAGGGAGCTATTATATGTGAGGAATTTAAGTATATAAAAAAAAATAACAGCACTGTTAGGAATTCCCTTGACCAAACTTATTTTGCTTTCCATGATGTGTACAACTCTGATTCTTTCTTTTTCTTTGGCTTGGCTTCACGGACGAAGATTTATGGAGGGGGTAAAAAGTCCACGTCAGCTGCAGGCTCGTTTGTGGCTGACAAGTCCGATGCGGGACAGGCAGACACGATTGCAGCGGTTGCAGGAGAAAATTGGTTGGTTGGGGTTGGGTGTTGGGTTTTTCCTCCTTTGCCTTTTGTCAGTGAGGTAGGCTCTGCGGTCTTCTTCAAAGGAGGTTGCTGCCCGCCAAACTGTGAGGCGCCAAGATGCACGGTTTGAGGCGATATCAGCCCACTGGCGGTGGTCAATGTGGCAGGCACCAAGAGATTTCTTTAGGCAGTCCTTGTACCTTTTCTTTGGTGCACCTCTGTCACGGTGGCCAGTGGAGAGCTCACCATATAACACGATCTTGGGAAGGCGATGGTCCTCCATTCTGGAGACGTGACCCATCCAGCGCAGCTGGATCTTCAGCAGCGTGGACTCGATGCTGTCGACCTCTGCCATCTCCAGTACTTCGACGTTAGGGATGTAAGCGCTCCAATGGATGTTGAGGATGGAGCGGAGACAACGCTGGTGGAAGCGTTCTAGGAGCCGTAGGTGGTGCCGGTAGAGGACCCATGATTCGGAGCCGAACAGGAGTGTGGGTATGACAACGGCTCTGTATACGCTTATCTTTGTGAGGTAATCAGGTACAACTCTGATTACCCAAAATCGAATTCTCTGAAATCCTCAGTTATCCAAATTTTTAAAAAAAAATTGGATAAATGAGGATATCCAAAACAAATCAGAAATCCTAATTTATCCAAGATTATATTGGAGCCGAAATGACCGGGGACATCCAGCTCCCGGCGCCGGCAGCAGCAGACCTCGGGCTCCTGGGCAGGAGTGGGACACGGGCTCCCAGCACAAGTGCGGCGTCAGTGGGGAGGTGTCAGTGATCGGCAGTGGCCAACATGTTTTTTTTTGGTGAGAATTAAACATTATTTTAATGCTTTAAAAGCCTTCCCTGGTTGTTTGTTGTTGTTTAAACATGACACAAGGAATTTGCTGTTGCCAATGGGGTGTTTTTTTTTTAAATGACCAGTTCTCTGAAAAAATATCCAAAATGGACCCTGTCCCAACCAATCCAAGTTGTACTGTTCTATTTTATTGCATTGGAAAACTCTTATTGTCATAATTTTGATGTGCTTAGTAATGTTAAAATTTACAATGTTTTGTTTTCAATTTACTGAATAGTAAAATTCTAGCCTTTGATGTTTCAGAGTTCAGTACAGTAAGTGTTTTAAATGGATCCTCATGCAAGAAGCACTCTCTGCTCCATCCTATATGCATAGGTAATAAAAAAAATGAGTCCAGCAGAAATATTTCCCACTTCACATTCCCTTGAGCTCTCTCTACACTTACAGGTGATGATCTGACCACAATAAAATACATAAAAGATGAGGAATGCAAACAAGATCAAGGTGCATATTGCCTATCTTTTACATGCTAGGGTTTGCATGATATGATGTCAACAGATTTTCTGATTCTAATCATGGTCATACATATCTATCAAATAGTGCACAACAAACACAGACATAAATCCTCAGTGGTGGAATAGCAAAGAGGATTAGTACCAAGAAATTATTCTGGATCAGTAGCAGTAGGTTAGGTGATTGCAATGGCTGTGCATTGTACTCTGGTTCTAAAATAGAGAAGAAGAGTAGTCAGTGGATTTGAATTTCAGAAATGGAATGCAATGTACATAAGTTTAGTGTTTCCAACCAGAGGTCAAAAATGAACTGAACCTTCCACCTCTGTTAAAGCCACAATAATGTGCAGAGGTAAAAGAGGGATGAATGGGCTATTTAAATCAGGATTAAGGCATTAAATACCTTCAGACCAATCTTTACGATTGTTTAAGCATTAGATTTATTATAACTGAGGCACCTGTATTGTGGAGAATATTCGTGCGAACCCCGTTACTACTTCACATTATACCTACCACCCTGTTTGGGAACTCGCATATAGCTGGCTATGGGTGGGTGAGTGTCTTTCACAATCATGGAAATCTGGGTGAATCCATCATGTGTCCAAATTCTTGGTGGGAATAAATCAGTAATGGAATGAGATTCCTGCATCATGTTCTACCTTTGGGACCTGAAAATATCTTAGATAAATAAAAAGAAATAAAGAGGAGCACTCATCCTTCTGAATATTATGTCTGGTCTTTCCATAGTCCACATACAGCATAAAATATCTCAATATTTAATTACTATATGTTACATTATAAGTAAATATTCATCAAGATAATACATTGATGGTTTTCAGACAATTAATCTGCAAATATGGGATCAACCAGTTCACTCAATGTACACAGGACTGCAGTTAAAGAATGCAGCAATGATTTAAGCAGAAGCTTACCAACATCTGACATTTCTGGGACAGAGGCAGAATAAGGACCTTCCAAGAAAGCTGGTGCATTATCATTTATATCCTGCACCTTGATGATAAACTCGGACTCAGGCTCAAGTGGCTTGTTTGTTTTCCTGTCCAATGCTTGAGCGTGCAGAATGTAATGTACTCTCTGCTCACGATCCAGACTTTTGGTTGCATGAATGTCCCCTGTGCTGTCATCAATAACAAATATAGAGCCAGCTCCTTCCCCTGAAAGGATGTATTTGACTGATCCATCACCTTTATCAGCATTTGAGTGAAGCTGCAAAAAAAAAGATAGAAGTATAAGTACATACATAAGCATATATGTGTTTAAATTAAATCTAGCCATCTCATTTGACTGAATTTATCTTTTCTTCTTCATGTATTCTCTGAGTTTCAAGGACATTATTTTTTATACCTTATTCTTCATGCAGTTGTGTGCTGAGATGACTCATTCATGAGTAGATTCCAGATGAACCCATTCTTGTCAAAACATTATGCACCATATATCCCTTCATTTTCAAGTATCAATCCATTGAGAAGGGAAAGGCTATTTAATGCCCGATCTCAAGTCAAATTTCACAATGTAAACCCAGCACAAACTATATCAGTAACACTTGCTTTCATAGCATAATATTGTAAAATATTCTATTTTTTGAGTCATCCAGGAGCATTAATATTAAGAAAATAATGTCTTTATTAAGGCTTATTTCAAAAGAGACACAAGCTTTGCATATTAAGAACAAGACATGGGACTTATAGTCGACCAAAAAATTAGCATTTAAATTAACTATTCAAAGCCATTTCCTAAATGAATTGTTCAACAAGTACTGACAGAACTGTTCCCATTTGATTAATGGCTGACTGATAGCGATCTGGCAAGTATACTACAGATGACATAGACTTCTCATCTTAATATCAAGCTATATCGCTTCCTTTAAACTTGAGCAAAAGTTCCTTTTTCTTTTTGAATCCTAAGAACTCAATTAATTGCTGTGACATCTGATTTAGGTGTTAATTAAATCTTGAAACTCATATGGATGTCAAAGCACACTGAAGGCAACAGTTTTTTTCAGGTGCATTCTCTGCTAAGAACGTGCCTGAAGAAGCAGAAGCGGCCATTTAAATTGCATTTCAGGTGGCAGCATTGAAAGCGCAGCGCTGGCCACCTGAAAGGATTCCGAGTGCATCTCAGCTCCTGTCCCTTGGGCTGTCAATTCAGGATAGCTGGCAGTCAGCTGGGACAGCCAGCGCGGGCTATCAGCGCGGGGACGTCCCCACACTGATCCTGCTGCCCAGCTCTCTCCCCACTCACGGGGACTGGAGCGGCCGGCGGGGGAGGATGGGGACTGGAGCGGCCAGCGGGTAGGACGGGGGCTGGAGCGGCCAGCGGGGGAGAAAGAGGCTGGAGCGGCTAGCGGGGGAGAAAGAGGCTGGAGCAGCCGGCGGGGGAGAAAGAGGCTGGAGCAGCCGGCGGGGGAGAAAGAGGCTGGAGCAGCCGGCGGGGGAGAAGGAGGCACTCGAGTCAGGTACCGGCATTGTTTCAGCCAGCCTCCTTCTCCCGCGCTGGCCGCTCCAGCCCCCTTCTCCCCATTCCTGAAATCAGTCCCAACAGTGTGGGGACTGATTTCGTGAGTGGGGCGAGAGCGGGGCAGCGGGGTCAGTGTGGGGATGTCCCCGCACAGACAGCCCGCGCCGGTCACCCGAAAGTGTGAGGAGTGGGAGAGGAGTTGTCAGGTGCTGGCCAGCTGACTGTCATCCGAATGCAGCCGCTTTTAGCCAGCTGCATTCAGATGGCTGGGGAGGCCACTGTGCTGCGGGGATTATCCCTCTCGGAGGAGGGTTACCAAACTCGCCTTGCAGGCGCCTCCTGCATTTTCATGTGGCCTTCCCACAGCCATATTTTGCCAAAATATGCAGCTTTACAAGTAGGTCAATTGGCCACCTGAAAGTGCCAACAGACAGGATTTCATCTGTTTGTAAGTTATGAAGGCTCAACAATATTGACTGTAAATGTGAATGCCAGATTGATGACAATCATTTACATTTCTTAAGAAAGGACATAACAGGACCTTTCAGGTGGCAGAACACCACTTTCAGCGCTGCCACCTGAACATCCTTCGCAGACACCAGCAGCTGGCTCTGGAGATGCATTCTCCTGGCGATTCCACCTGAAAGCAGCTAGAGATATGGACCCAGAAAATGCCTTAAATATGGCACTGTTTCTAGATTTGATATTGACAAGGGTGACATTGTCAACCTGACATCAATATTCCTCATTTCCACTAGCATGACATAATAAATGTGCTTTATATGCTCTATAGTTCTGTGTATATTTTTTCTGTTTTTGACTTCAGGGTCTGACTATCACAGCATCTATTCTAATACTTTATCCAAAGAACACTGGAAAGCTTTAAATTAAGTCTTAAATCCCAAGTTTTTGCATTATAACAAAGCAATATATTATTTAACAAAAATGTCAATGTATTATCAGTAGAAACATAAAACATTACAACATAGAAACAGGCAACTTCATTCTACTGCACTCCAGGGAACAAAGTTCTTGCCTGTTTAACCCAGTTCCTGAAGTCTGGGCAACATCCTAGTAAACCTTCTCTGCACTCTTTCTATCTTATTGATATCTTTCCTATTGCGAGGTGACCAAAACTGTACACAATACACCAAATTTGGCCTCACCAATGTCTTATACAACTTTACCATAAAATGCCAACCACTGTACTCAATACTTTGATGTACGAAGCCCAATATGCCAAAAGCTCTCTTTACAACCCTACCCACCTATAATGCCACTTTCAGGTAATTATGTATCTGTATTCCTATATCCCTCTGGTTTATGGCACTCCTCAATGCCCTACCATTTACAATGTATGTCCTTTCTTGGTTTGTCCTTCCAAAATGCAAAACCTCACGCTTGTCTGCATTAAATTCCACCTGCCATTTTTCAGTCCATTGTTCCAGCTGATCCAGATCCCTCTGCAAGCTTTGAAAACCTTTTTTCACAGTCTACAATGCCTCCAATCTTAGTGTCATTTGCAAACTTGCTGATCCAATTTACCACATTATCATTCAGATCATTGATATAGATCACAAACAACAATGATCCCAGCACCGATACTTGAGGAACATTACAAGTCACAGGCCTCCAGTCTGAGAAGCAGTCATCCACCACCACTACTCTTTGGCTTATCCCATTCAGCCATTGTCGAATTAAGTTCACAACTTCATTATGAAAACCTGGCGTCTGATCTTCCCTTACTAAATGGGACCTCATCAAAGACATTACTGAAGTCCATGTAGTCAACATCCACAGTTTTTCCTTCATCAACTTTCATGGTAACTGTCTGAAAAAACTCTAAAAAATTGGTTTACTATAACCTTCCCATGCACAAAGTCATGTTAACCATCCTTAATCATTTTCTAGTTATCCAATTAATTGTATATCAAATCTCTTGGAACACCTTCCAATAATTTACCTACTTCTGACATCAAGCTCACCAGTTTATAATTTCCAGGGAAACTTTGAAGCATTTTTTAAACAATAAAACAGGTGACCTACCCTCCAATCCTCAGAAACCATACCCATGACTAAAGGTGTGACAGTGTCCTTGTAACTTCTCTCTATCACCCCCTCTGTAGCTCAAAGCAATTTCGCTCTCCACATTATTGAGATTTGGTTGCTCATTGGCTTGAATTAGGATATATTTGTCCTTTTTACTTCAGTGTTTTTTCTACCTTTAAGTGAGGAAAACAATGACAAACTGGCAAAAGAGCAACATTCAACTTGTGAAACTGGTAGATTGAGATAGCATCTTCATTTCAACATTTTGTTGACATGATTTATAAAATTAAGCTTTGAACATTTTTCAGTGATTTTCAAAAAGATCCATCCAATATCACTCCTCTACTAATGTGCAGAGATGTTAAATTAGAAATAGTGGAGAAGGAATCTTCAAACATCACCCATGGTCTTCTTTCATCATAACTGAGAATATAGCAGAGGAAATGCACAGTATGCTTGCCCTATTCAGTTTCCAAGGACACCTTATACAATGGGTGGCTAATAGTTTCCCAAGATTTGTAGGAGTTAGGAGAGAGAGAGAAAACACTAGAGTTATCAAAACATTAAAATTATAGTCACATGCCTGATGTAAATCTAATGATTAAACGAGTGCATAGTTCATTTCCAAGTTGGAGAAGGGGAGTGGTTGCTTGAGTTGATTAAATATGCTAAAGGGCCATGGGACACATAGTGATCTTTATTTCACAATCTAAAGAATTCATCCTCAACTGCCCACTCATCAATCGATTGCCCAGATACCAATCATTTTTTACCCTGTACCAACTTTTGGTGTAACCACACCTCACCCAATTTTTGGTGGACAATACCAGATGATGTTATGCTTATTTGAGTTCTAGTTGAAGTATCAACCTTCTCTCCCTACCCTTATTGAATTGGGTCATTAGTGCATATCTTTATGATTGAGTCAAAAGTTTAACAGACTGATTATCAACTATTTTCTTTCCACTGACATCTCACTTTAAGTAATCCCTATGCCATTGGTGCTCTGTGATTAATAAGGGATTTCTTAAGGTGGAGTGAGAAGGGAAGGTTGAGAATCATTGCTCTAAACCCAATTGTTCCTGAAATATTTTGCTTGAGAAAAATTGCCATTGGCCCATTTCCTTATGAGTCACGAAACTGTGCACATAACGAGTCAATTAGGTACGATAAAACAGTGATTTTCAAACTTTTTCTTTCCACTCACACACCCTTACTAATCACAAAGCACCGATGGCATAGGAATTATTTAAAGTGGTATATGAGTAGAAAGATAAATGTTTAGAACCATTGGTTTAACAATTGCTATATTGAAGAAGAAATGTTTTAAAAATTTGCTTTGTCATCTGTCAAAAGTTTTCAGTGCTAAATTCACACTCTGTTAGTGATGCAATACTTTAGAGCAGAAAGTCACTTTATTTCATATCTCATCAGATATTGAGCACAAATCACAAAGCTGGGTGTATGATGCACCATCAATAACTGCAAAAGACTAGAAGTTATGTAAAACTGATAGGCTTTTATTAGCAATAGAATGCTGGTTGACCATCCTGAACTAGAGAGTTGGGACAGTCACATTTATTCAGGACCCAGTGGGAGGGGCCACAGGTACAGTCAGCCAAAGGGGCATATCTAGACAGCTAAATATACTTAGTGGTTTACCACATTCGCCTCTTGTTTTAGAACAAGTCTAGTGGTGTGAAGTGAATTAGATGTTATAACAAATTAAGTCTTTCAGATGGTCTGATCCGCTGCTGCGACCATTGTAGTACCAGCTTCCACTGCAGTGCTATTGAGTCCTGGAAAGTCTAGCATGCCATCTGCTGAGGCTGGGGTAATATGCCATGATGCATCATGGGTAACGATAGGTGAAGGGGGTGCGAGGTGATCGGTAATGGTCTCTGAACCCCTGAGGGCACCAGATCCCTAACAGAGACAGTGTCCTCGTGCCCATCAAGCTACGTCAGATAGGCATATTGGGAGTTGGCATGGAGGAGATGGACCCTTTCGAACACAGGGGCAGTCTTATGGCTCTTCACATGCTTCTGGAGCTAGGCCAGCCAGCAGCGTGTTCCCTGAAGCATAATTCCGGGAAGGAAAACATTCTTTCACATGGAGTGGCACTGATAGGAGCAATCTGATTAAGTGGAGTACCTCTGGGAAGACCTCTAGATCACAGGGCTAGGAGGGTGGCCTTCCAGATGGTAGCATTTTCCCTTTCCACCTGCCTGTTCCATTGGGGGTTGTAATTGGTGGACCTGCCAGTGGCGATGCATCTGGAGAGCAGGTACTAGCGCAGCTCACTCATAAAAAGGTTCTCCGGTCACTATGGATATAGCAGGGGTACCCAAACAGGGTGAAAAGATTGTGTAGAGCCTTAATGACAGTGGCAGTTGTCATGACTGAGCAGGGGATGTCGAACGGGAAACGTGAGTACTCATCAATGATGTTAAGGAAGTATATGTGGAGGCCATAGGAGGAAGAGGCTCCTTGAAATCAATGCTTAGGCATTCAAAGGGGTGGGTAGGCTTTATCATATGTGTTCTGTCTGGTCTATCTATATGCAGTTTGCACTTCGCACAAAATTGGCAATTTCTGGTCATGATCCTGATCTCCTCAATGGAGTAAGGTAGATTGCGGGCTTTGATAAAGTGGAAGAACCTGGTGACTCCAGGGTGGCAAAAGTAATTATGGAGGGCTTGTAATGGTCTATTTGTGTGCTGGCACAGGTTCCACAGGATAGGGCATCTGGGGGCTCATTGAGTTTCCAGGCCGATATATATCATAATTGTAGGTGGAAGTTCAATTCTCCACCTCAATATCATCAATATCATGTCATTAAAAAAAAAAATTATCTCACTGCTGATTGTTGAACATGAAAGCAAATGCAGTCAACAGGGTAAATTGTTTGCCAGCAAAGTAATGTCTCCAGTAACGTACCATCTCGATAATTGCCTGGGCCTCCTTCTTGACAGAGGAGTGTTGAATTTCGGTATGGGAAAAAAGGCTATGGGTCTGCCTGCCTGATTAAGGGTGGCTGCCAGAGCGAAGTCAGGCACATCACTCTCCACTTGGAATAGGGTGGATTCTTTCACAGCATGCATCGTGGCCTTGCCTATGTCTGCCTTGCCTATGTCTGCCTTGATGCAGCTGAAGTCAGAATAATGTGAACTATTTTGTAACTGCGTAAGAATACACCTTCTTTCTGTAGTAACTGTAGTGCACCACTGTGGAGCATATGTATATACGAGTGTGTAAACAGTTTCCTGAGATGGTGGAAGGCATCAGTAAGTAAAGTCTCTTTTGTTATCTGAATCTTGCAACTCTAAGTTATTTAAGAAGCTACTCAAGTAACACAGAGAAATAACATGGTGGCCCTGGTATAAGAGAACAAGAATAAAGCCATACAATTGATTGTAAGTCACTGAAATATGAAGAGAAAGAAGAGATAAAAACATTACTAAACAAAAATGGCTGGAGCAACAGCAGTTCACACAATGATGGACTGGGAGGCTGAAGACATTGTTGAATTGTTTAAAATGTTTCAGCAGAAGTGCAATTTAGCATTCAAAAGCCATTTTAAAAATGCAACAGGAGAGGAGAAGGTCAGTTATATACTTTTTTTGGACAGGGGAGCGAGGCTTTGACTTATTTAATATCTGGGAGCTTACAGAGGTGGAGAGAAATGATTCAGAGCAGATATTTATAAAGTTTGCCTTTCACCTTGAACCCAGATCTAATCATAGAATTAAAACACTATGAATTTCAAGACTTAATGCAAGAGACTGATGAAACTGTTGATAACTTCCTCACTGGACTAAAAATTGTTGCTGAAAAATGCAGATTTAAGGATGTAGAGGAAAGTTTAGTTGATCAACCAACCGGGGAGTGTCCATCCCGAAGTGCAAAAGTCTCTTATAGGGAAGTATAGCTTGAAGCTGGCCGAAGCTATAGACACAGCCAGAGCTTTCAAAGCCATGAGGATGCAAATGAAATCCCTATCTATGCAGACCCACCCACAGCAAAGAAAAGGAAGGGTTAATGTCATAAAGAACACAATTAGAAAAGTGCAAACCCCCAAGATCTGCAAGAAGTGTGGCAGACAACATCCCTTCAATAACCGAAACAACTGTCCCACATATGGTTCTGAAGGTAGAGCCTGTGGTAAAGCAAATCACTAGGCAAAGATGTTGAAGTCTGATATGAAGAGAACATTTATAGCAGTGAAGAAAAAAGACAAGGAGAAGATCCACCACATAAAAGTAATGAGGATTCCAACACCCCAACACTGGGCATAGAATCCATACATCTTCATGTGATGCTGGGTAAAATGAAAGAAGGAAACAAGTTGCACACAAGGATCCAAATTCAGAAGACAATCCAGAACAAGCCTACGATATTTAACTTTTTAATTTTTATTTTTTATTTTTCACACTATGAACCATACTGACCAAAATACACACAGACATTTCCCTCTTGAATATTATACACAGTGTCATTTTCTCCCCTTTTACCCCCCTCCCTCACCCCCCCTCCCTCACCCCCCCTCCCTCACCCCCCCTCCCCACTTATTCAACGTTCAACCTATATGATACATTAAACCCATTAAACAACGTCGTCACACAATGAAAATAAACAAGAAATTTGCATCTTCTACTTTTACATACTGGGTCAGTTCATTTCGTTTTCTTCTCCTTCTGTCATTTTAGGCAGTGGAGGTATGCGGTAGGACTTCTCTATTGTGTTCCATGTACGGTTCCCAAATTTGTTCGAATACTGTGATGTTATTTCTTCAATTATATGTTATTTTTTCCAATGGAATAAATTTACTCATTTCCATGTACCATTGCTGTATTCTCAGGCTATCTTCTAATTTCCAGGTTGACATAATACATTTTTTTTGCTACAGCTAAGGCTATCAAAATAAATCTTTTTTGTGCTCCATCCAAATTGAGTCCAAGTTCTTTACTTCTTATATTACTTAGAAGAAAGATCTCTGGATTTTTTGGTATGTTGCTATTTGTGATTTTATTTAATACCTGGTTTAGATCTTCCCAAAATTTTTCCACTTTCTCACATGGCCAAATTGCATGTACTGTTGTTCCTGTTTCCTTCTTACAGCAAAAACATCTGTCTGATACTGTTGGGTCCCATTTATTTAACTTTTGGGGCCTGATGTATAGCCTGTGTAACCAATTATATTGTATCATGAGTAACCTCTATGATATTTAACTTAAAGGTGAAGCTGGATACTGGATCACAAAGCAACATCCTTCTACTCAGACTCTACCACCAGATATTTCCAGAGAACCTAACAAAAGGGTATCCAAAAGACAGTGCATTGGAAACAGCAAATGTCACATCAACTGCCTATGGTGGACGCATGATCAAGCAGCTATGGAGAGCTAAGATCAATGGCTACCATAAGGGAAAGAACATCCTCTGTTCGTTCTACATGGTAGATGCAGACGGACCAGCAACTCTAGGTCTGGATAGCTGCCGGGAGTTGCAGTTGATCTCTGTCAATTATGAGATGCAGATGAAGAAGATATCCAAAAGGATCAACGGAAACACACAACAAAAAGAGGAAATGATTTCCACCAAAGTACCTGCCAGGCCATGGCACACAGTTGGAGCAGACTTGTTGACCGAGAATCAAGAGTGGCATTTAATAGTAGCCTGTTACCACTCTAAGTTTCCATTTATCAAAAGGGTGAAAGACCTGAAAGCATCAACTATCACCTCAGAAATGAGAGCACTCCTTTCTGAACAAGGAATATCTGAGCAAGTAATATGTGACAATGGAACACAGTTCGTGTCACACAAATTCAGAAAGCTGGCTGCAGAGTATGGGTTTGTTATCACTACATCATCTCCTTACTACTCTAAAGGTCATTGGTTAATTGAAAGACAATTTCACCTGATTAATTCATTTAGGTCCTTCAAACAGCTCAGTATTGATTTTAAGGGACCTCTCCCCTTCACGAACAGGAACACTTTCTTCCTCTCTATCACTGATGAGTACTCCCACATCCGTAAGCCATTCAGTGTCCAGACACGTCAACTTCATCAGTCATAAAGGCCCTAGATCCCATTTTCACCATGCTTGGGTATCCCGGCTATATTCATAGCGACTGAGGCTCATCGTTTATGAGAGATCAGCTACGTCAGTACCTGCTGGTGAGGGGCATCATATCCAGCAGGACTACAGGCTACAAATCCTGGGGGAACAGGAAGGTTGAAAAGGAAAATACCACGGCTTGGAAGGCTATCAAACTAACCCTGCAGTCAAGAGGCCTTTCAGATTCACGCTGGCAGGAAATCCTTTCTATGGTGCTCCATTCCATCTGGTTGTTACTATGTACCACAAACTACACTACTCCTCATGAACTCCAATTCAATTTTGAAAGAAGGTCAGTATCAGGAACTACACTCCCAGTCTGTCTCACCACTCCTAGTCCAGTCCTTCTTAGAAAGCATGTGAGGAGAAACAAGACCAACCCTCTAGTGGAAAAGGTGAAACTGCTTCATGCCAATTCCACGTACACCTATGTGGAGAATCCAGATGGCAGGGAGGACACCATCTCTATCAGGGACCTGGCACCCACCAGAAAAGGTCTGTTGCCTCAAGTGCCCTGCAAGCCACAGAGTTCATTCCCACCACCCCCAGTCAGGGCCTCAGGGAATCCGGTTCAGGAGGAAAGTGCATCCCCCTCTACCATAGAGCTGGAGACCCCACCTACCACTTCTCTCCCACAAGGGGACCAGGAGACCCAAGGAGTAGGTCCATCCATGCTTAGGTGCTCCACCAGGATCTCCAGACCCCCCAGATTGCTCAAATTTGTAAATAACTATATTTTTTGAATTTTTTTTCTGAATCAATGTTCTCTGTCTTCATCCACAGACCCTAAATTCTGCAGGAATGGATGAATGCAGTGAATAGTGGTGTGTTATACTGATGGCTGGCCCTGCCTCCTGGCTCTGCCCTCATCTACCCAAACTACATGGATTCCCACCTAAACCCAAAACCCATCTGAAAACAACTGTGAGACCCTACCCTTAGCTAATAAAAGCACATGTTCTCTCTCTAGTCATGAGAGCTTTTATTCATGCTAGAATGGGAAACAGAATGATGGGACAGAGAATAGAGCAGATGTTGGAAAAGTTGATACATTGTGTAGTGAGATGGTAATGAAGGACAGGCAGTGGAAGGAGCATAAATGCAATCAGTTGTTTGGATTGACATATTTATTTCAATGTTAGAAGTATGAGGAATAAAGGAGATGAACTTAGAGCATGGATTAGTATGTGGAATTACGATATAATGGCTGTCACAGAGACTTGGCTGACACAAGGACAGGATTAGTTCATACAAGTACCCGGGTTTAATTGTTTCAAAATGGATAGGAAGAGAGGTAAAAGAGGGGGTGAATATCACTGCTAATCAGGGATAGTATTACTCCTGCAGAGAGGGAGGATATTGTGGAGGGATTGTCGACTGAATCAATGTGACTGGAAATCAGAAGCAGGAAGGGAGCGATAACTCTATTGGGAGTAGTCTATAGGTTCCCGAATAGCCCTCGGGACATTGTGGAGCAGATAAGTAGGCAGATTGTGGACTGATGCAAAACAATTGGGCCTGTTGTTATGGGAGACTTCTACTTCCCCGATATAGACTGGGACCTCCTTACTGCAAGAGGGACAGCTGGGGCAGAATTTGTCAGGGGTGTCCAAGAAGTATGTGGTCAAGCAATTAGAGGAGACACCATACTAGATCCAGCACTGGGTAATGAATCTGGTTAGGTGACACACCTCTTGGTGGGGGACCATTTCGGTGACAGTGATTGCAATGCCCCAACCTTTAGCATAGCTATGGAAAAGGATAGGTGTAGACAAAATGGTCAAGAGTTTTTATTGGGCAAGACATGATGAGTCAGCATTCAGGAGAGAGATTGAAAACTTGGCTTAATTGTGCACCAATAACCTTGCACTCAATATAACAAAATCCAAGGAGCTGATAAAGGCCTTCAGAAAGGAAAAAAAAACAAAGGTGTATGATCCAGTAATCATTGGGGAATCAGAGTCAAAGAGGGTGAGCTAATTTAAATTCTTGGGAGTTACAATCTCAGAGAGTTATTCCTGGACCCAACACACAAATGGAATTGTGAAGAAAGCATGTCAGCACCTCTACTTCTTCAGGAATTAGTGGAGGTTTGGAATGTCATTGGAAACCCTGGTAAATTTTTACAGCTGTATAATGGAAAGTATGCTGACCAGCTGCATCACAGACTGTTATGGGGACAACAGTACCCCTTAGTATAAAGCCGTGCAAATATATCACAAGGAAAACAATCTCAACCATTGAGAACATCTACAAGCAGCAGAAATCATCAAGGATCTGCACCACCCAGCACACGCTCTGTCATCAGGAAAAAGGCATAGGTGCCTCAAGACTCACACCACCAAGTTCACGAACAGCTGCTATCCTTCCACCATCAGACTCCTCAACAACAAACTCAATCAGGGACTCATTTAAGGATACTTACTTTTGCACTTTATAGATTTTCTCTCTCTCTCTCTCTCTCTCTCTCTCTCTATTGCACAGCCAGTTTGTTTACAAAGTTACATTGAGTCCATTTTTTTGCACTGCTAAAAATTCTGCCTCACCCACAGGGAAAAGAATCACAGTGTTGTATGTAATGCCATGTCTATACTCTGACAACAAATCTGAAATCTGTAAGATGAGATAAGTTTAAGGGAGATGTCCGGGGTAAGTTTTTTTTTTAAACACAGAGTAGTGGGTGCCTAGAATACATAGCCAGGGGTTGTTGTGGATTCTGGTAGAATAGGGATATTTAAAAGACTCTTAGACAGGCACATGGATGCAAGAAAAATAGAGGTTTACGGGTGTGAGGTAGGGAAGGTAGATTGTTGGGTAGGTTTATATAGGTCAGCACAACCTCATGGTCTGATGGGCCTGTACTGTGCTGTAATGTTCAATGTTCTATGTTCAACATTCTCTGTTCTAGGTCACTGTTATCCAAAGCTTCGGGCCTGAGCACTGCCTGCTTTTTACTTATACTTTGAAGAGGGCTCAAGCCCAAAATGTCAGTTATATATGTATACCCCCCATGAATGCTGCCAGATGTACTTAGTTCCTCCAGCATTTCAGTGGCTCTATCACTGGCCCAGGTTTGGTCATCTTATTGCTTATATTTGGATCTTGAGTATTTTCATACCATGCTTCAAAGTTCACACATAGGTTGAGTGACTTTTTGAGACCCTCTTCCCTGATTGTGATCATCCTCTTCAACAAACTGGAACTACTTAATGTGTCTTATATTCAATGCTTCATTTCCATCTTTACAACTGTTTTTAAGATTATCCAATCCAATTATGATGCGAAGGATCAGAGAGGGAATAGAATGCAAGCACGTCCAAATCAGAACAAAAGCCACTCATCTTCCTTAATCAGCAATGAAACAAAACTAAATCCACGTTTAATTTCTGAGATATAGTCAAGGCTCTGCATTTCTGTCCACGTTCTTTGTCCGTGTAATGACGACAGGTTGTAACTGTTCTATCCATGTCTATATTCTTAAATAAGGAAGGATGAACTCTTCTGTGAAAATGAGCACAATGTAAATTAAAGAATAATGTGAAAATCTGTGCATAAAATTTTATTAATGCCACATGATGAAATTCCAAAATATGCAATTAGGAATTTAGAAACACATTTGTTGCAATGAACTAAAAATGTAAATATCACATAATTTTAGATCATTTTCTTTGTGCCCACATTGTTATTACTATAATTATTCCTTTCATTGTGTATTTTAATGCAAATTTTGAAATTATACCTTTCAAGACAACTGCATCCAAGAACAATATTATATTACATGTGCAATATGGTGAATAACATGGAAATTAATAGATATTAATGGATACTCTAGAGTGATTACAAGCGTAATCTAATCAGAAGGCTAGAGAACTTCATAAAATTCAACCTAAAAGAATGAGGCTTAAACATGACAAGATTATTGCCTTTAAATAATTCCCTTGAAAGCAGAGCCTATCACTCATTCTACAGCACATTTTGCAATCACATCATTTGATAATGTGCTTGCTAACTGTTAAAATGATTCATTTCATGATAAGAAAATACAGTTTAATTGTATCTTGAAAGAGAATCGACAATTTAAAATGTTTGAAAAAAAAACAACCATCATTAAGTAAAGTTCTAAACTAAAGATTAAATTTGTCATGTTACTTTGAGCTAAACAATTAATATGAAGGTATATTTAAGGGTAATTCCAGTTATTGAAATCTGGTATATAAATCATTTGTTCAAAACAGTGAAAGTGTTAAATTATAAGTTTCTGGAAGAGTCAGATACCAGATTGAGTTACTCTAGATTTATTGTCAAAGTACATATATGACATCACAGACAACCCTGAGATTCCTTTGTCCTGTGGCTATGGCAGAATAACCACTAATTGGTTGTGCAAAAAATAAACTGTACACATGTAAACAAATAACTGTAAACAAACTCTGCGATACAGAGATAACAAAAAAAATCAAAAAAAAATGCACAAGTAAGAGTCCTTAAATGAGTCTCTGAGTGTGTTTGTCATTGAAGAGTCTGAGGTGGAGGGGTAGCAGTTGTTCCTAAACCTGGTGGTTTGAGACTTGTGGCATCTATACCTCTTTTCTGATGGCAGCAATAAGAACTGAGCATGTATTGGGTGGTGAGGATCTTTGATGATTACTGCTGTTCTCCGACAGCAGTGCTCCTTTTAGATGTGCTGAATAGTGGGGAGGGCTTTGCCTGTGATGTCCTGGAGTGTGTCCACTACCTTTTGGAGATCTTTACACTAAGGCGTATTGGTGTTTCTATACCAAACTGTGATGCAGCCGGTTAGCGTATTTTCCTTCACACATCTGTAGAAATTTGCCAGGGTTTCTGATGTCATACCAAACTCCTGAGGAAGTAGAGGTGCTGATGTGCTTTCTTTGCGATGTCATTGGTACAAGAACATTGAGGTGAAGCTGGGAGACCAGATATCAGATGTATATAATAGAAGTCATGAGTTCAGAGAAAGCAAGGACATGATTTAAATCCAATCATAATTGTCTTGTCAAATAAATTCCAGAGAATGATGCTTCATTAATATTCAAAAATAATTGTTATAGATTTGTCAGTGCATTAAAAGTTTTTGAATATTGTGCCCATAATTTTTATATCATATATTTGGATAATTTAACTGCTAGTCCTCAAATTATGAGTTGTTCAAATTCAGAATTTTCCATATCGTCCTTTTGTATTTGATCTGATACAAGCAAAGGAAGTTGGATGAGCTCAATCAATGTCCTCACATTTGTCTCACTATTCAGAAATAGGCCTTTGATCACTTCTGAGACCTGCTCCAACAGAGCAAGTCATGGTAACACAGAGGAAAGCTATTTAAAATAGAACCCTTATAATAACCCTTATTATAAGAACCCTTATAATAATTTTCTACCTGTCTCTCCCTTTGGATCTACCAGTCTCTCCCTAACCCTAACCCTAGGGTTAGGGTTACATCAGTAACATCAGTGACATCAGTAACAATCTACTCTTATGTTTCCAATCCCTTCCTCCCCACAATCTTCTCTCCAGTGACCAATCAACTGACAAGTACCTCCAACCTCATGCTCCCAAATATTTTTCAGAGTTGATGATTTTTCATCAACAGTTAACATTAATGAACCATCGACAGATAGAGAGCCTTCTCTTATGTAACTCATCAGGGTGCCAACTTGCCAGAAAACAATACATCCTTTTCTGGACCACTTTAGCCAATCCACAATCTAAGAGGAGATGGATAATTTTCTCATCCTCACTGCATTCCTTTTGAGTGCAGTGTGCAGTGGGAGTGACATTTTGGCTATACAGGAAGGATCTGATGGGAAAGGGTACCTGATGCTGGTGATCCAACAAGGCTTTGGTGCTTGTCTATCAGCTTTGGTCATGAGGCAATCCACCAACTGATGTTGTGTGACCACTGAACTATCCCACAAAATTCATTCTGTCTCCCAAAAGGCCTGCAGTACATTGCATGCTGACTACTGCTTGATGAGTTTGTTGCTAAAGATGTATCATTATAAAAGCTGTTCAGAGAATGGCATATTCTGTAGCAAGGGCCTACTGAATAGAGCATTTCATTGAACAGGTCCAAGACGATCCTTTACAACACCATGGCAGGTAGAACCTCAGCATGTAGTGGAACCTAGATTTTGTGTACTCTTGCTGCATGCACATCTTAATGGCATCGCACACAAAGATGTCCATTAGAATGAAGGCAATGTCAAGTATATATTCCCCCTTTGTCTGGAGACATGAATGACACAATCTGAGGCATGTGATCCTTTCTCGATATCCAGATGAAATGGAAGATACCTCAGGTGACTGATACAGAGCAGGATATGGTCCAGATCCATGTCAGGTACAGCCAACCCTGAGAACAAATTACAGAATTCCACAGACAACACTAATGATAAGCACAGGATTAAAGTTAGCATGGATGTGCTTCTCTTGTCAATTTAAAATAAAAACAAACTCCACTTTTCCAGCTGATATTTGATTCTTGGTCCAATCTGGGATGAGATATCTTCTTCAAAGGATTATTTTCATCTGACAGCAAATCAGGATACAGTGTAACCCTTCTGATTTGCACCCATGGCTCCTTGAGGCTAACAGTTCCCATCCCTTCTGTTTGACAGCAAAGGAAAATAACAGTGAAAACTCAATCTAGTTCCTCAAGAAATTTACTTGACTTATACTATTTTTCATGTCAGGTAGCTGATTTTTTATTTTCTGGCACCTTTCCACCTCTAATATAACTACTGCACCAGGCCCAGTGCCTTTGTAAAGACAATAAAAATACTTTGCTAAAGGTTTTCATAAAAAAGTGCAAATAGAAGAACCCGAGCTCAAGAGGCTTCACAAGTAGGTGTTAATTAGAAATGATGTGGAGTAATGGATTATTGTTTTGAAAGCAACAGATGAACAGGCTCAGAGGTTTGGGCCCAGTGTCGCAATCTGGGTGCAGTTTGCTGTTCTAAGAAGGACATGTGGGCACTCTTGCAAGGGTGCAGAGAGAGAGAAGAGACCAAACAGGCCTTCTCTAAGAGAGAGGGAGACAATCAATTTTCAGCAGTGGGTTTTGAAGGATGCAGCATGACAAGCTGGCAGCAGGTTGAAACCCCATTTTGAAGGTGAGTTTTGAGTTCTGAGTTCAGCCGATTGAAAACCCTTGTGGTCCATATGAGAGGAAATGACTGGCTGGAGTGTTTCATCTGAAATAAGGGGAACAAAAGAAACTCTGTGGTGACATGCAGAAGAGGTTATCATTTGGAAAACCCTGATGGGGCAAGTTTCTTTCGAAAAACACTGATGTGGCTGATCAGAGGGAATCAGTTTGTGTGTGTCCAATGAGTAACAAATCTCTTTCTGAAACCAACAAGAACCTTCCTGAGCAGTAACCAATTACCTTTAAGCACCAGAGCTTGGTGAAAATTCATAAAGTTAAATTATGTGCACTATATAGGAACTGCCTGATACTGGTGAACTTGGAGGAGTGAGAAGTGAGATTGGACTGTGTATCAAATAACTTTTCTGAATTTATATACATTATCTATACGTGCACTTAGAATTAGAAGGGGGTTAAGTTAAGTTAATAGTAATAAGTTGAAGTTTGATCCTGTTTTATTTTTAAAGAAAATTGAAAGTAACTTTTGTTTAAGTAACCATTTGTCTTGGTGAATTTCTATTGCAGCTGGGTTTTGGAGTCCTCTGGGCCCATAACAATTTACTTATACTTATCTTCTACCTATTCTACAATGAACAGACACACCCCTTACCATGTTATTTCTTATACTTTGTGCATTCATATAATACTTTTAATCCATTACTCCCCTTTCACATCGATTCCTATTGCACTTGGCCATACTCTCCAATCCCTTCCTGAGTTTTCTGCCCTGTTAATTCTGTTGTCTTCATTAATTTTTTTTTATTCTCTCTTTGCCTTTAACTCCATAGTTATATTTCCAGTTAATCTTCTTCCCCCCACTACTTAGTTTGAAGACACCCATGTAACAGTGCAAACCTACCTGCCACAATATTGGTCCCCCACCCATTAAGGTGCAATCCCTCTCCAAGAGAGATCCCAATGATCTAAGAATTGAAATCCCTGCTACACATTCAGAACCCCTTTCTTCCTGTTCCTTCCCTCGCTAGCACGAGGAACTGGAAGTAAACCAGAGATAACCACCCTGGAGGTCCTGCTTTTCAGCCTTCTTCCAAGTTCTCTGAAGTCATGCTGCAGAATTTATTTCCGACATCATTTGTGCTACCACTTCCAGCTGTTCACCTTCACCCTTGATAATGCCTTGCAATCAGTCCATGACATCCTGGATCCTGGCTCTTTAAATTAATTAATTTAAAGATACAAATTATTTATTTATATTGGAGATATCATACTCCATCGAAATGAATGCATTGAAATCCACACATACTATATCCTTTCTCATTTCCCCAAAATTGGATTTTTCCAATTTAGAATATCAACCAGAGGCCCAGATCTATCTATCCCCATAAGTAATTTTAAACAAATGGCATTATGATCACTGAACCCAAAATGTTTCACTACACATACATCTGCCTTCTGTCTTGCCTCATTCCTTAATAGGAGATCAAATATTGCATTCTCTCTAGTTGGTACCTTTATATTTTGATAGCATTCCTATAACTCCTGACTATCACCTCATCTGCCTCCCAAATGATCCGTAGTTCATCCAACTCCAGTTCCAATTCCTTAACTCAGCTTGGCAGGAGCTGCAGCTGGATGCAGTTCTTGCGAATGAAGTCATCAGGAATACTGCTGGCTTTGCTGATGACCCACATTCTGCAAGAGGAGCATTCCCCTGCCTTGGCTGCCATTCCCATTGTTTATAACTAAGGAAAAATATATGATATCTAAACTCTGCTCTTACCTGGGGCTACCTACTGAATTCTTTTTGTTTAGGGTGGCCCTTTTTTTCACTTCAACTCCTACTATTTTTCGCCTGTGATATGTTTTGGGAGATAAAATGGGAAAGATTTGTTAGAGTAGGTCACATACAAACACTTTAAAACAAATCTTATTTGAAATAATGGAGCTCTGCTAATGCTGGACATATCGGTCCCATAGCCCTTGCAAGAGTGCCCAAGAGACTTCACTAATGGATTGTTGTTTACAAAAAGGCAACAGATGAAAGATCTTGTCAGAGCCGCAGATTGTTTGGAGTTGTTCTAAGAGGGTCATGTAGTAGAGAGTCAAATATGCTTTTACTCTCAGAGGGACAGAGAGAGAGAAAGAGAGAGAGAGAGAGATCAGTTTTACAGTCAGCAACAGCAGCTGGGACTGGAACAGGACAAGCTGGCAAGCTTGTGGAAAACCCCATTTGGAAGATGGGTTCTTATTTCAGCCTGGTCAAAGCCCTTGTGGTTCATGCAAGAGGAGAGGACTGGTTTCACTTGGAATAAGTGAAGCAAAAAGGAACTCTGGGTGACCTGAAAGAAAGAGGTTATCATCTGGAAAACCCTGATGGGGTAAGTTTCTTTGACAAGACACTGAAGTGGCTAATTAAAAATAAATCAGTTGTGGAGGTCCTGGAACAACTAATCTCCCTCTGAAAACTGACAAGAACCTTCCTGAGCGGTAACCATTTACCTTTCAGGCACCAAAGCATGGTGAACTTTATAAATGTTAAATTCTGTGCACAGTATAAGAATTGCCTGCAACCAGTGAACTTGGAGGAATGAGAAGTGAGATTCGACTGTGAATCAAAGAACTTTTCTGAACTTACACACATATTACCTACATGTGCGCTTATAATTAGAAGGGAGTTAAGTTAATAATAGATGAATGAAAGGTTGATTCTGTTTTCATGTTTAAAGAAAATTAAAAACAACTTTTAAGTAACCATTTGTCTTGGTGAATATCTATTGCTGCTGGGTTTTGAGGTCCTCTGGGCTCATAACAGGCCTCTTGCCTGTTCTCACCCAAGCTTGTTGAGACAAAGCCTTACCACTATGACTCAGCCTACCCTGACAATTACCACTTTCTCAAAAACCATGGAATAAAGTACTTTGAAAGAGAAGATAAATGATTAAAAAAAAATTACAGCAGAGTTTAAGCCGATTCCTGACATTTGAACCCGTGCCACCCAATTACACACAAATTAACCTACAACCCTATACGTTTTAGAGTGTGGGAGGAAACCGGAGCACCCAGGAAAACCAATGCAGACATGGGGAGAAAATACAAACTCTTTTAAGACAGCATCAGATTGGAATCCATGTCATTGGCACTGTAATCAATAAACAGGGTTGAAAAGTCATATTGTCTTTATGCAGTCCTATATCTTATTTACATTGCATTGAACAGAAACAATCTAATTCTCTAATTTTTTTTTCCAAAAACTATTCGATGTTCATGATTTTGTTTATGATAAATCTTCCATCATTATTTTTAGATAGAAATGGAGAAATTAATTAAGATGATATTAATATTATTGTACCTGCAGTAAGCTAACGTTTAATTAAATTGGGACATTTGGACTAAGAGTCAAATAATGACTAGTTACCTTTAAAACAGTTGTTACAGGCAGAATGACTCAAATGTCAATGTGGGCATTAAAAAAAGGCAAATTTTCCATTTTGTGTGTCTGAAGTGAAGTAGATTCAAGTTCAGAGATCAGTCAACCTCCAAAAGACTTACAGTCCATTAAAATGTACAGACATCAAATCTTACTGGGCGTAACAGTAATTCTTGTGCATTGAGCTTCACGCTTGGAATAATTAATTAGTACAAACTACCTTCAGATCTAATATCTAGGGTAGAAGTCTAATGCTACTGCATTCTTCTTTATAAAATTATTATCTCTGCCAAGGTAGTACGTTGTTTTTCTGTCTGTGCAATGAATGCTAAGGGGTTCATTAGAATTATAGATAAATTATACCCATCCAAAATATTTGGCAGGTAAAATAATCCTTTAACATTCTTCTGTTGCATTGCTCTTTCAAAGCATTAGTAAATTAACTGCATGTAATTTGCCATGATTTTGTGGATTAGAGGCAAATCAGAGTAGGAAAGAAGCCAATGTGGAATGATAGTTGTACTGATGGGAAAGTTGACAGTAATTCAGTGATGATTTGGTGTTTTAGAATCAATGAACAACTGACAACCATTTGTTCAGTAATCTCACCCACACAGGACATGTTTACATCCGAGAATAATCAATACTGTAGTTGGGTTTCCCATCTTGTCTGAGGGCCAGAGTGTGCTGACAAATGAGTGTTTTGTATATTGCAAGATTATGCTGAGAGAAAATGTGTGAATATAATTCAAGAATAAAGTCTTTAGATTTAAATAGAATTGGGAATAATACTCCTTATCACCTCTGTTCCTTTCCCTTCATCAAAGACGACAGCAAAGGAGTAAACTTCATTGACATTATATTGATCTTTTAATTACACTGGGCAACATTTTTTTTTTCTAAAGGTTTGCTTACTGAAAAAAAATATAGATTATGATAGACATCTTCAAGATGAACATAAAGATAATTTCAGGTTTGCTGTATCAGTGAGGAAGATTACTGTAGCAAGAGTTTCAGGGAAACGTGTTTCAGTAAGAGTGAAAGGGTAAAGATGGCCAGCTGAGAACCTTGGATAATAAAGGATATTGAAGCTTTGTTCAGAAAAAAAATGTATGAATCATAAAGGAAATTACAATCAAGCAGTCCTCTCAAGTAATATAGAGGATGTAGGACAGTATTTATGAAATAAATTAGGAGGGCAAAAAGAGGCAATGAAATATCCTTGCCAAGTAATATTAAAGAAAATCCTATGTTATTCAATTAGTATTTGAAGAGCAAGGAAATAGCTCAGGAAATGTTGGGTCCCCTCAAGAAATATGGAGGTAATTTAAGTGTGGAGTAATAGGAAGTGGTCGAGCTCCAAAATGATCATTTGTTCCCTGTATTCACCTAGGAAAAGCACGTGGAGGATAGTGAATTGGGAAGAATACATTGGTCGTCTGGAGATGTCAGTATTCAGAACATGTTAGATGTCATGAAATGCATTGGAGTGGATAGATCAGTAAGGCTGGATTAGATCTATTCCAGTATATTACAGGAAACATGGGAGGATATAGTTGGGCCATTGATGGAGACTTTTGCACCTTCATTAGCCATACGCAAAGTACTAAAAGACTGGGGGAGGAAAAAAAACAGTATGGAGAAGCCAGATAACTGGGATCACATTGTCTTAAGTCAATGGTAAGCATGGTATTGGAGAAAATTCTAATGGGAAGGACTTACATATTTTTCAAAAGGCAGGAATTGGCTTAGGGATAGTCATTAGGGTTTTGTGCAGGGCAAATTTTGCCATACAAATCAGATTGAATTGTTTGAGGAGGAAATTGAAGAAGAAAGGGCAGTCATTCTGGACTGTAGTAAGGCTATTAACAAGCTTCCACATGCGGGACTGGTCCGGGGATCCAGAATGAGCTGGGTAATTGGCTCTCAAACTGGTCTTGGATAGCAAGTAGAGGGCAATGTTTGAAGAATGGTTTTCTAATTAAAAGTCTGTGACTTTTTTGTGATATATATTAATGACTTGGATGTCAATGGAAGAGGTATGATTATTAAGTTGCAGTGCTGTGTATTGTGAATAAGGTTGTCTAAGGTGACAGCAAGATCAGTTTTAAAAAAAAACTAGCTAGAATTTAGGCAGATGGAATCTAATCACAACAATTATAAGATTATGCATTTTGGGAATTTAAATAGGGGTAGGACAAAAATGGTCGAGAGCCAAGGAATGATGATGAACAGAGAGACGAAGGGGCCCAAGTTGTTCTCTGAAAATGACAAAAAAAGGCATAAGGGTAAGTGTGTTAAGAGGAGGGATAGAAAAGGAAAAGTATTACCTGAATGCATGAAGATTCATGAATGAATTCATGACTTGATGAACTTCAGTGGTCTTATATGGAAGAACAACATTTTAATACAATGAAAGTCTTGCATGCTGCAGCTTCCACTGTACATAGAATACACAATATGCATATAGGAAGAGAAAAAATATATAATATACCTCCATCAGTAAATGAGGGTGAGATAAATATATAACAATAAATAAATACAGTTGATTGTGGTGCAAAAATATTCTGATACCCAGTGGTCAAATTTGATGGACTTGAAGTAATTTTGTGGTAAGGGCAAAAACTGAAGGTTCAAGAGCCTGAGAGCTGCTGGAAAAAAAATGTCTGTTCTTGAACCTGGAACTGCCGGAGTTCAAGCTTCTGTACCTTCTGCCTGAATGTAGCAGGGAGATCTGAACGTAGCCAGGGGAAATGTGGGTCATTGACCACCACAGCGTCATCTTCCTCAAGATGATTTTCAGAGATGACAAGAAGATCATGTGTGAGAAGCAGAATTACCAGTGGTCAACAGTACCTCTTCTCTGGGAGTCTGAGTAAGGATATATGTACCTTTCTTGCTTCATGTAATTTGCTTCTCATTATGTGGCATCTCTTCCCATCTGAGAGACAAGTATTTCAGTTAGTTTCTACAATATGTACGAGTGATGGACCAGTCACATCAAACAGATGGCAACAAGTGGAAGCTATGTGTTATAGTTACATAACTTGAATTAGTGTGAGAATGACTGAGCTGAAGCCCATTATGTAGGACTCTGAACTGATAGGGATTATTCGTCGATAATAGTATGGTTTTCATGCTATAAGGAGTAACATTATTAGCGGGTGGAGCACGATATGCATTATTGTTCACTCCTGTGATATCATTGAATTTCTAATGTTGCTGGATTCAGATCCATAGATCCAGAGTCAGGGCATAGTCTCCTTGACTTTGCAGGTTGAGGTCAATTCTCTTGCTTTCTACCTCTTCCAGCTGGGTCAGAAAATATGACTTCCCACTTTCTCTTACATGTCCAATCCTGCACTTTTCTTTCCTTGTTCAGATTCCCAGCAGTTAATTTTGTCTTAATACATCAAACCATTGAGCAATATTGATTTGCTTCAAGGTGGTGTGCCCAAGTAAATGATTTGGGGCCCGCTGTTAATGTGTGCAGCCAATTGCACTACAGTTAGCTTTGGTTATGCGTATTTGGTCGAGTAGAAAGGCTGCTTCGTCACTCTGCATTAATAGGAGCAGGACAATTGTTCATTTCCCTCTCCTTGTCCACTTTTGGCAGCAATCCAATGTATCCTTCCCAATCTTCCCAGTGCAGTATTTCCAATCTTTTATCAAAATAGCATTTTGAGTTAAAAGCAAATAAGTGTCAGTCTCAGAAAGAATGTTGGCTTTTTAGCACCCAAAGTATTCCAGGAAAATTGCCCTCCTCTCCTTAACCTAATGCCATAAATGTTGGAATGATATGCTTGATTGGCAATGGTTAACACACTATTTAGTAGATTCTGTGCAGCTCTCTGCCTTAGAAATTCATTCTTTAGATCAATGAACAGCAGGAATAAATATCAGGAGCACCACATAATGTGAAGCTATTAAGTGAACTATTTAACAATGCTGACTGGAAAAAAAATTTCAGGCAGATGTCACTAAAAATTAACAAGTGAAGCAATGAAGTAATGGTAAGAGAACGAGATTAGTGGAGTTATTTTATCCACTGTTTTCACAGAAAAACTTAATATCAAAGTTGAGCCAACATCATTTAAGTTGGTAATTAACGTGAAAGTTGAAACCAAAAGTTTCGAACCACTGTGGAATTTATACAAATCATTCCTCAGAATAATCTACGATACATCAAGAATCATAATATACAAAAAAAATGTCATTCTAAAAGGTCACTTTTTCCCATAGGTTTATTCATGTCCAATCTAAAATTGAGGTACCTTCTAGACCAATAGGAATGTAGTTATTTGAAGTACTGAGTTTAAATATACTGAAGATTTTTTTATAGAGCACAAGTGATGAGAATAGCCCAGAAATTTTATTTGTATCCATCTAGAGCAGGGGTCACCAACACGGTGCCCCCAAGCACCAGGTCGCCTGCAGGGACCATGAGGCCTGTCCTAAAAATAGCACTAGTCACCAATGAGCTCCATCTAAAATTTGATTTAATTGTATTGCTATTCTTTTTGAATCACACTTGCATTGATGTAGGTTTGAAAATGAAAATACAGGTACCGGCAGCACGAGTCAGGCTGACAAGGTTGGTGGGGGGAAAGAGTCCGGCAGCACGAGTTGGGATGGTTGGGGGAGCGGGGGAAGAGAGTGGCAGCGCGAGTCGAGCTGGTGGGATGGGGGTGGTGCAGGAGAGAGGCTGGCAGCATGAGTCGGGCAGGTGGGAGACCAGCAGTGTGAGTCAGGTCGCGAGGGAGGAAGACCCGCAGTCCGAGTCAGGCTGGCGAGGGGGGGGTGGGGGGAGATGGCAGCGCAATTCGGGTGGGTTCTAATCTGGCTTTCCAAAATCTGGAAAAATCCGAAATTCGGAACACACTGTCCCCCAAGGGTTGCAGATAAAGGATTGCGTACCTGAATAAAAAAACATTTTTAAAAATAAAAATGTTTAGTATGCATGAACTCTGATCTAGTCTGGTTCAAAGGTCAGTATTGTGCACGACAACACTCAGCATTTGCTGAATAAGCTAGCGGGTGCTGCGAAGATGACAAACTAAATGTTTAAACTCCCAAAAACATGGCAAAAAAAAAGAAAACTTATCATTTTCACAGTGAATGGGAGGAAGAGTTCTTTTTTACTATGGCGAAAGAAAACAGTGTGTGTCTAATTTGTGGGGCAGCACAATGTAGAGAGACACTTTAGTACGTGTCACAAAACCTACCATGCTAACTACCCACTGGGCAGCGCACTATGGGCAGAAAAAGCCTGTGACTTGCAGGCAGCGTTGGGCAAACAGCAGTCTTTTTTTCACGAGGCCGGTGAAAAATTCCCGAAAAACAACCAAAGCCTCATTCAGAGCTACACATTTTTTGATAAAGATGAAGGTGGCATTTTCAGACGGGGAGATTTTCAAAGAAACAATGATAATAATTGCAAACACTGTGTTTAAAGAGGAGAAGAATGGAGCCGACGTCATATCCACTCTCTGATGTCCAACTGGGGGCCAGTAAGATGGTTAGAAGAGTTTCGACTTGTCCGGAAACTTGGTATATGCACAACAGCTATGAAGGTTACCAGCCTGTTTCGTTCAACCTATCTCTGTGAATCAGTCTTTTCTGACATGAACTTCATCAAGAACGATGCACATCTGCAAGACTCACTCAAGTTGCAGTGTCAAGTTACACCCCAGATTACAGTACCCTGGTGAGCAGCATGCAATGCCAGGCTTCCCACTGACAGACAAAAAAAAATACCAGATTTTGTCAGTGGCAACATGGCAGTGCCACAGCAAAGTTAAATTCTGTTGGAGATGATGTTTTTATTTAAATTACCCATCTTTTAATGTTTATTTTACTAACTCCAACAAATTCAAATATTAAAAAATTGTGACAAATGTGTTCGTAAAGTGTGACAGATTTGATGATTTTGTTAAAAATGCTGCAGATTTGATTACTACAAAATCTGAAAGTTGATTTTGTTAAATCTTACGTAATTGATAACTTGTACAAACGTGGTACATAGTTCATGATTTGTTAAAAGTTGTTGTTAGTGGTGAGTAAAAGTGGGATGATGATTTCCTATGAAATGTTGCAAAAGTAATCATTTGAAAATGAAACAGTTGCAGAGATTAATAGTGTTGCATGTTGAAACATATCGGTTTCCAACCTTGTTAAATCATTGTTAATAATTATTGTGAGGAATCATTAACATGATCAGTGTCTTCACATAGATGAATATCATTAATTAATAATAATAATATATAAATAAAGGTCAACCGTGCAACTTTGTTATTTCAGAAATGTTTATTAAGCTGGTAGCCCTTCGTATTCCCTAGTACCCTTGAAGTAGCTTGCAGTTTCAAAAAGGTTGGTGACTCCTGATCTAGAGTATAAGAAAATCAATCTTTCTTGCTGAAACATTTAACTCCTTTTTTTTTGCCTATGTATCTACCACAAAGAATGTGTTACATACAAGCTACCCATTTATAACACTACACTTATACTCACTGCTAAGGCTGCTTCTGCTCCTGTCAAAATAATATATAGTCACTATCTCCTTCTATTTCAGGGGAATCCCGTAGTGATACTAAATTTAATGATCTGATTTCCACTATGCAGCAGATTTCCAATTAAATTGTAATAGAAATCCAAAGCATTGCATAAACGGAAAGAGCAGAAAAGATAAATAATCACGCACAGAGATTTTATTTAAATAGTCCCCAGTTTTAACAAAAGATCACCCTTCCCCTTTAATTCCCATATGCATCATGGGAATGTGCAAATCATACATGTCAGGCATTTATCAGCATTTTATTTTCTTACAGATTATTCAGAGATGAAAATATATCCATCAGGAATCTAACATAAATGAACAGAGTGATATTACCAATGTAATTGTAACCAGTTTCAATTTTTAAAAAAAAAAGGATCCAACTGGATATTTGTGCTGAATTCAGTATTGATTACTTCACTGAATAAAGTTGTTAACTCCAATAATTCATAAATACTCACTACTAATGAATAAACCAAGAGAAATCTACACTTTTCTTTTTTAATTTCTTGGAAATTGATGGGTAGAGCATTAGAACATGCTTCAGACACTCGTTTGAATTACACATTTCTCTCCATTGTCCTTTTGTTTTGGTTATTTGAATTCGAGCACACTGACACCAATGGAAAAATTCCACTCATGCCAAAACGTTAACATAACTTTTATTTTACAAACAAGTAGTACACAGTGAAAACCTACAATATGAGCTACTGGTACTTTGATAAACTGTTCTCTACAATCAGAAGGGAGAATTTGTAAACAAAAATAATTATTCTGGGCAGTATTCCTCCAGCGGCCAAACATTCAATAACAGACAAATGCTAATCAGCTTTGTTTTGTTTTGATCTGATTTCCCACAACTGTAGTATTTGGCTTTGTGGCTGCTTGCCTTTTTGGAAAGGGAAAAACCTATTAACTATTTCTGTTAATTGTAGTTAATGTCTCATTAAAGATTAATGGCAAGAATTATTTGAATGATGGTGGATATTGAAAGAACATCTTAACCAAGCATCTGTTTCAACTGCAACTGGATGCTACTCGTTTGCCAATAACAATTCTTGGATCAAATGTTAATCCAAGAATGACAAATTTAAGTAACCTGGGTGAAAAGCTTCTTTTTAAAAAAAGATGTCTATCAGACACTTAGCAAGTTTAAAAAAAAACAACAAACCAAAAGTGCCAAAGCTGGTAATATGAAAGAATACAGCAAATTTGCTGGAAAAACTCAACGTCAAGTAGCATCTGAGGAGATTGATGAGATCATATTAGATTATGGAAACACAAATGTTAGTGATATACAGAATACAAATATTAGAAATTAAACAGAGGAGCAGGAGGATGAAACAACACAAATAGTAGTTGTGCCTCCCGCTGATGGATGGTGGCAACATTTAATCAATGGCAGTTAACATGCAACCCTTTTACTTTGTCACTATAAGGAGGAGCAAAACCTTTTTCCAGGAGATGCAGCAGTTCACTTGAATATCTTCCAACTGACTTAACTGAATCCAGTGATTTCAATGTGTCAAGGTTCGTTAGGTAAACCACATGTAACTTGGACGATGACTTTGCAGAACACCTCTGCTTTAGTCTTCAAGGACAACCTTGTTCCCACTACTTCAATTAATTGTTTTTCTTTGGGGTTTTCTACTATTTCAGTTACCAGCTTCAATGACAGCTCTGCAACTTGCAAACCATGACACAGCCCAGAAGAAATTGAACAATTTCATATAGTGTTGTGAGTGAGGAAACAGATTTGGTAGGTCCCAAAGGCAAGGATTTTGGACATAGTTTTGATAGTATTTTATTTACAGAAGACAAGTGTGGGAAATGGTAACAGATGCAGCATACACACACACAAACTTTACAGCAGCTGTGGGAAAATAATGGCAGACAATAATGAACGTGGGGAAAATAGCTTGGGAACAAAATATGCACACAATGAACTGGTGCATACAATGATCAGGGGGGAAAAAAATCACTATGATGCCCCACCACCCCTTGACTCAGCTCGATGCTACAAGGGTCACTAATTAAATGCTCCCAACCCTTTCAGCAGTGCACATCTTACCAACAGTTTCTCCAGTGCTCTTTCACATTTCTAGACCTTGAGTGAAGCAGGGTGGTCCCAAGCTGGCAAAGAGAGAACAAAGAACACATGGCATCTTTATAGTGTTGGAGGGTCCAGCCCAGCTCATTAACAAGGTGCCATGACTCAGTGCCAGGAGGGTTAATCCAATTACAACAGCCAATGGCCCAAGGCTAAATACAAGCTGGCTGAATAGTCCAGACCAGGAAATTTACATGGAACCAACAGTAAGGTGTGCACTAATGAGTGGGGCAGAACCAGACCTTGATTGGCAGCTGGTTCTTGATTGGCACTACCTCTGACTAGGTAGTGCTGTCACATGACAGCCACAATCCTTCCCAATACAGATAACCAATTTTTCCAGTTTACATTTGAACTAATCAGCTCTGATTATTATGCCATTAACTGGAACATTAACTGTTTTATATTTCACTGAGACTGCCTGACATTTCCAGCATTCCCTTTTATGTCATTTTACCAGGCACTGAAATGTTTGGGTTTCACTATTCTGGCACTTTACTCTTTCCTCTGGCTAATTTCATCTCTTCTATTTCCTCTCTTCCAGGCAGATCAGCTGTGACTAAAGCCTTTACCACCTACTATCAACTGGTACCAGAACCATTTGACCTCACCTGACCTCACGTTCTCTACTGGCTTCCTCCTACTCTCCAACCAAAATAAAAAGTTTGTAAATTGTCTTAGTTCAGATAAAAGGTCACAATCCTAAATTGTGAACTCAGTTTCACTCTCCACAGATGTCTGATCTTTCCAGCATTTTAATTATGGAAGTTAAGTAAAAACAGAAAAAATTCAACTTATATCTCTGATATTTAGTGACAGGAGTGAATACGAGGAAACTGGATTCAGTGGTATAGTTCAGTTTAAAAAAAATTCAAACATTGAATACAAACCTCCAGTTGGAGATGCAATTACAATGTGATAGAACCTCATAGAGTAGAAAAGCAAGCCCAAAAATAATGAATTTCTTTTCTGATTTTATCACACTGAAAGACGTATATATTTTAAATGTAATTGCAGGTCTTTGGAAAACATTTTGTGGATTAATCTTGTTTGATTCATTTGAATATTTCAGTACAATTCTGTTTTATGCCTTAATCATTCATATTTAGTATCTATTCAATTTTGTTTTAGCCACCATGCACTTAAATGATTCACATTGCTGGAGAAACACAGTAGATCAATCAGTGTACTTTATGTTTGACCTGCTGAATTTCTCCAGCATTATGTTTTTACTTCATCATAGTGTCTGCAGACTTCTGTGTTTTACTTAAATAATTCAGCCACCTCAAACATGTTAGGGGTCTCAAGTAGAAAGTTGATGCTGATGTTATGCATATTAGTTAAAACCAGATGCAGAATAACTCAAAATCAACTCAAATAATTTAGTGATTGTCTCTGGAGAGGTAAAATAAACATCAAATTCTCAATGTTATGGTGTTTTACAAGGCAATTATTGAGGTGTCTTGCCGTTTGGCATGGGCGATTATGTCTCTCCATCCATCACAATCTCTGACCCTCCGAATTGTAGTTGTTGCCTCCCCTGTTCTCCTTCAGTGAAGGCTCCATCTTTGAGCTGAGACTGTCGTCGATGTTGCAATTACACATGTGAAAAATAATGAAGTGGTTTCCGTTTGCCTTCTTCAGATGGGTAACCCTGGTCGTTGATCAGCAGATTCATCTGCCCAGTGTTTTTAGTTTTACAACCATAAATTCCAATTTGTAGAATCTGCTTGTAAAAACTAACCACCATCTGCAATTCATGGTTTTTTGTGACCCTAACTGGGAGGCTAAAAGGGTACTGCCCCTTGACATGGGTGACCTGTAGGCTGTCGGATAGAAGGAACGCCTTAGACTTCCTTTTGCTGAGCAATTGCGCAGAACTGACACCAGGAAATACTGGTTCCATCGTTCCATTTCTCAATTGAAAACTACTTTAATTTGTTGACTAAAACATTCAATTTTTTGTACACAATCTACCAAATAATATAAGTATATGACCTAAAGCATACATTGAGCATATTTGAAAAAAGAAAATCTCAGAAACTCACATGGATGTTAACATAATAAGAGTACATCGGCTTTTTGAGAACTGGCTATGTGTCCAATTTGAGTAAATTCCAATATTCCTTTGCTTTGGACAAAGATTTGGGTAATGCGTTCTACATGATATTTCACTGGTATATCAAAAATGGGGTTGAAGCTAGAAAATGGCAATATTATTCCAAAGAATCCAAGTATAATAGATGGTAAAATCTAACATAGGCCATTATATTAATTAATATCAAAACCAGATAATAACATACCTGTTTAATATGAGCAATGTAAATAATTGCATTTATTATCATAAATTAACTTTGGAATTGTGAAAATTAAAAAAATAGTTCCTGCTACCTAGATCAATAAACAAAAACAATAGTTGGAAATAGTTATGGTTTTTCATATCAATGAAGTATTTTTCTATCAATCATTGAAGATATCACTTGATATCGATGCTAGTTTGGATTCCATTGCATTAGAACTTATGTAAAGTAGATATAATCACATTTAAAAATTTACTGAAAGATAATTTCTGGGTATTGTTTGATAGGATTAAACAATCATTATCAGGTTGGTCTCCCTTATCTTTCCAATGAGGTGATGTATTAATTTGATTAAAATAAATATTTTACCTAAATTCTTGTATCTTTTTCAAGTGTTTCAAATTTTTATCCCCAAATCCTTTTTCAGCTTGCTAGATTTGGCTATTTCTGCATATATTTGGCAAGGAAGAAACAAGATTTTAGATTATACTATTGGGCAATTAATATATCTATTTTTTTAATATATTATTAGATTTGATGAATTAGTGAATCACCCTTCCTGGGTAGAAATGGAATTACATTTTACTAAAAAAAAACCTCTAGGTTGGCAACTTTAGGATCCTTTTTTACCATTTTCCATTTCCAAATTAGCAAATAATCTGTTGATGAAAAATAGGCTGAGAGTTTGGGCTTAATTTAGAAATTCTTTGAAATCAAGGGTTTTCACTGGCTAGTCCATTTATAGATAACCATCTATTTCAGCAGTGTTTGTGAGATGCAGGTTTCAAGGAATGGCATAGAAAAGGTATTCAAAGTTTCAAGGATCTTTTTATTCAAAATAATTTTGCTTCTTTCAAACAATTATGAGCCAAATTTAATCTTTCAGATAGGTAAATTTTTTTTAGATATTTACAACATATTTGTATGTAATCCAGGGTGGATTAATAACATGCATTTATATAATTTACTGGACTTAAATTCAGTCCCAATGGCAGGGATCAAAAGAGATTGGGAAAGAGACTTGAATGTAACATTTTTAGATGAAGATTAGTCTCTATTCTCAGCTTGATTAATGATTCCTCATTTTGTGCAAGACTCTTATTACAATTTAAGGAGGTGCCCAGAACTCATACGCCTAAACTTAAGTTATTCTATTTCTATGCAGATATTGATATTTTTTGTGAGAAGTGTAAAATATTTGAAGCCTCTCTGATTCATATGTTCTGGGAATGCCCAAATGTAGAAAGATTCTGGGAAGAGATTTTTCAAACTCTATCAACAATTTTCAAGAATAACTTAGATCCCTGTCCGTTAATTGTTCTGTTTGGATTATAGAGTAATTACAAATAAGTATTAAGGTAGATATGCACATTTTATTACTTACTTATTTTTTCTCTCCCTTTGGTATGTATTTGCTTGTATACAAATGATTCATTTTGTAATCGTTATTTATTATGTATGATTATTATGTCAAACTCAGTAAAAAAAATTAAAAAGAAAGAAAATGGTGTTGCATCAAAGAAACAATATATGATAATAATTTAAAATTTATAACTACCTTTACCCAAACATTATTAATCAGGGATGGCCAAACTTGCTTAAAATAAGAGCCACAAACGAAAAACTTCAGATGTTTGAGAGACACAAGATATGAAAAAAAATTACATTCGCATTTTTATTCATTTGTGCATATTTTGCTGCAAACAAATAATATAAGTATTAAGAAATATATGAATGTATTGATATTTATTCATGTACATATTATTTAAACTGCTAATTTGTATTATTTTCAATATTAAAAAAGTACATATATACATACCAAATATTTTCAAAATGCTGACTGATTGTCTGTGGAAATCTGTGCGCAAGGAAGCAGTAGATATACAGTAAGGTTTTTGAATCATAGGAGAATTAAGGGTACAGGGGAAAAGCGGATTTGGATCTATGGCAGATCAGCTGTGATCTCACAGAATGTGGGAGCAGGCTCGACGGGTTGAATGGGTGACTCCTGCTCTTGTGTCTGATGTGTTCTCTTCAGGAACACTGCTGCCACTAGTCTCTGCAGATACCTGCACCATTGCAGCATCCATAGCCAAGCACACAATGCAGTAAGTGACTTAATGCAAAGCCTCTTCCTGCGGCAGACCGAGGTTAAGGGTACACAGCTATGCTCTTCCCTGTCTCCCACTCTTCCCAGTCATTGATGAGATGGGAAGAATGGCTACTGGGAGCATAGGCTGGGATATGGAGTGCTCTAACCCTCTGCACTGCCTGGTGCTGACACTGAATCTGGTGGGGCTACGGTTTGCCAGTGGCCATTGATTAGATCTTCACTGTTGCTGCCAGCTCCAGCTCTATTCTGGTTTGACTCCTGGATAAGATCTTCATTAGGGACACACCTGGAGCCTCTCCTCCCCATCTGTCACCCTGCTTTCCCACTGACAGAGTGCCTGGACAGACGCTGTCCAGGTAGGACATGCCTCATCAGAGCTCTCCTGGCCCAGACTCAGCTTTCTGACCTCTGCAGCTGCTTCTCCAGAGCACGCTCAGCTTTACCCAACCCTCCTATCGCACACCTCACACTGGCATAACTCAGCTGTGGTGTGGCCTGGTCTGAGCGAGGAGAAACTGACTCCAGCATGCACTGATTACTCCGCTCTTCTCCAGTGCCCACTCCCTCTTCCCTCTTCTTGTCATGCAGCCCAGGCTGTGAGCATTGCAGGACCATCTGGTCTGGCTGCAGGGATTTGAATTTCTCAATTAGAATCAAGGAAGGGAAAATTAAAGATGTATGATCCAGTGATTATTGGGGGATCAGAGGTGGAGAAGGTGAACAAATATGAGTTCTTTGGAGTCAATATCTTGGAGTATCTTTCCTGGACCCAACACACAAATAGCATTGGGGAAAAAAAGCACATCAGCACCTCTATTTCCTCTGGAGTTTGTGAAGGTTTGGTATGAGAGCTGAAATCTGCACAAATTTCTACAAAGCTGAGGTGAAAAGTGTGCTGACTGGCTGCATTACAGTCTGGAATGGGGACACCAATACACCTGACCATAAAGTCCTGAGAAAGGTGGTGGATATGGCCCATGACATCACAGGTAAGACCCTCCCTACCATCGAGAGCATCTATAGGCAATTGGAGAGCAGCCACAATCATCAAGGCTTCACGATACCTAGCACAGGTTCTGTTCTCGCTGCTACCATCAGCAAAGAGGTGTAGGTGCCAAAGACTCGCACCACCAGGTTCAGGAACAGCTGTTGCCCTCCACCATCAAACTCCTCAACAACATAGAACATAGAACACAACAGCACAGTACAGGCACTTAAGGCCTCTATGTCGGACAACCCATATATTCCTTAAAAAAGTACTACACCCACTCCACCCTGAACCCCTCTGTTTTTTTCTTTCCTCCATATGCCTTGTCTAAATGTCCCTAATGTTTCAGCCTCCATCACCATCCCTGACAAGGCATTCCAGGCACCCACAACTCCTTGTGTTAAAAAAACTTACTCCTGTTGTCTCCCCTAAACTTCCCTCACATCACTTTGTACATATTACCTCTGGCATTTGCTATTCCTGTCCTGGGAAGCAGGTGCTGGTTGTCCACCCTATCTATGCCTCACATAATCTTGTAAACCTCTATCAAGTCTTCTCTCAACCTTCTATGCTTTAAAGGGAAAAGTCCCAGCTCTGCTAACCTTGCCTCATACGACTTGTTTCCCCAATCCAGGCAACATCCTGGTAAATCTCCTCTGCACCCTCTCCATAGCCTCCACATCCTTCCTATAATGATTTGACCAGAACTGAACACAATTCTCTAAATGTGGTCCTACCAAATATATGTATAATTGCAACATGACCTCTCTACTCCTGAACTCCATCCACCTATTAATGAGGCCCAGCATCCCATAGGCCTTTTAACTATCCTATTAACCTGTGCAGCAACCTTGAGGGATGTATGGATTTGAACTCTTTTCATCCTACCATTAATCCTGCACTCATCCTTTTGGTTTGTTCTAAAATGCACCACCTCACACTTATTCGGATATAACTCCATCTGCCACTTTTCTTCCCAATTCTGCATCCTGTCTATAACCTCTTGCAACCTTCAGTTCCATCCACAACTTCTCCAACCTTCGTGTCATCCACAAACCTATTCACCCATCCTTTCGCTTCTTCATCCAAGTCATTTATAAAAATCACAAAGCGCAGAGTTCCCACAACAGATCCTTTCAGCACTGCACTAGTCATTGACCTCCAGGCAGAATACCCTCTGCTTTCTTCCTACGAGCTATATATTTTTTTATCCATACAGCCCAAGTTCCATTGATCCCGTGCCTCTAAACTTTCTGGATGAGTCTCTCGTGGGTGACCTTGACAAATGTCTTGCTAAAATCCATGTAGACCACATCTCCAACCTACCCACGTCAATTTATTTTGTACTTCCTTAAAAAACTCAATTAGGCCTGTGAGGCATGACCTTTTCTTCACAAAGCCAGTCTGACTAACATCAAATAGAAGTACTTCTCCAAAAGCTCAAAGATCCTATCCTTAAGAAACCTCTCCAATATTTTGGACACCACTGACATAAGACCCACTGGTCTATTATTCCCAGAATTCTCCCTATTATCTTCTTTAAACAAAGGGGCCACATTTGTTATTCTCCAATCGTCCAGCAGTCAAAGAGGATTCAAAATTCATAGCTACTGCCCCAGCTATCTCTTCTCTCACTTCCCAGAGTAACCTGGTGTATATCAGATCCGGCACCGGGAGCTTATCAATCTTGATGTTTTCAAGAAGATCCAAAACTTTATCTTCTTTAATCTCCACATTATTCAGCACACAGGGCTGTACTACTTCGACCTCACTTTGATCACGGTCCTTTGCTCTGTGTCTACTGAAGAAAAGTATTCATTTAGGACCTCCCTAATCTCCTCTGCCTCCACGTTTCCTCCCTTATCCTTTAGCAGCTCCACCTTCATTCTCATTATCCTTCTGTTCTTCACATACATATAGAACACTTTGGAGATTTTCCTTAATCCTACTTGCCAAGGGCTTCTCATGCCCCATTCAAGCTCTCCCAATCCTTTCTTAAGCTCCTTCCTGCCCATCATATATTTTTCATGAACCCTTCCTGTATTGTGCTTCCTATATTTAACATATGCTCTTGACAAGTTTCCTCAGCCATGGTTCCCTTTTTCTACCATATTTTTCTTGTCCCAATGGGGAAAACCTATCCTGAACCCACCACAAGTGGCCCTTAAACTTCCTCAATGTTACTTCTGTGCTTTCAGCCTTGAACATCTGTTTCCAATGTACTTTCATTAGTTCCTTCCTCATCCTTTCATAATTAGCCCTCCCCCAGTTAAACACTTACCCATTTTGTCTGTTTTTTAAAAATCCTTTACCATAGCTACGTTGAATCTAAGGGAGCTGTGGTCACTCTTACCAAAATGCACCCACAATGAGAGGTCCACCAGCTGACCAGGTTCATTAGCCAGAACTAGATCCAGTATGGCCTCTCCTCTCATCAGTCGGTCCACATACTGTGTCAAGAATCCTTCCTGAACACACCTGACAAATTCAGCCCTATGCATCCCTCTTGCAGCCAGTCAATATTAGGGAAGTTGAAGTAATCCATAACAACAACCTTGTATTCCAAAATCTGCCTGCTCATTTGCTCCTTGAACATAATCAGGGACTCATTTAAGAATTCTTACTTTTGGACTTTATTGATTCATTTTTCTATCTTTGTATTGCACAGTTTGTTTACATTTCTTTATTTGTTTACATGTGTATGATGAGTCATTTTTTTTGCACAGCCAATAAGTGGTAATTCTGCCTTGCCCATAGGAAAAAGAATCTCATGGAAATTTGATCTTAATTTTCACAGATGATATAATTTCAAAAGAATAATTGTTTTCTCAATTTGACAGTCAGAGTTGAGTACTTTACCTTGCCCACATATTGAGCTTCTGGTCCTATGTGTTCTTCTAAAACAAAGAATTGGTTCCAGACCCAACCACGCTTAGGTCGATGATGCACTTGTTTCTCTCCTTCTAAGTTCTTATTTTGATTCCTTTTCACCTTAATGGAGGTCTGGAGGGTGGAGGTAAAGCAAAAAATCCAAAGGCAGAGCAGCATCGGACAGAAAGGAAGAACGGGTGAAATTTTCATGATGAGACCAAGTCTAGTTTGGTGGAAATTCTTTTGCTGTTTGTCAGATTTATTTTTTAACATGCAACTTTGGCACAGTTAAATCCAGTATCAGAAGGCAACTTGAGCAGATCTGAACATTTCTGTAGTTTGACCATCCACTGGGGAAAACATTGGTACTTATTCACATCATGGAAAAAGAATCCTTTAATTAGGATGTCGATCGACCTTTGATAACTTAATAAATCTTCTTGTGACTTAACACGTTTGACCTATGGAAAGATAAACAGAAACAATCATTAAACATTGTAATCAAAAAAGTAAATTCATCTGTTATCTCATTCACAGAAGCATTTGAAAAGCATCCGCACAACCAATATTCTTAGACAATAGAACGTAGCTTGCAAGACACAGTGGTGGGTTGTTTGAAAATTTAAGAATAAACGAGGGAAGTATGAAGAGAGCAGTCTTTGCAGAAACCAGGGAGAGGAGAGGAAGTGACTGATGATGGAGTACACTTGAGCTAGTGAAGGATGAGATGTTGGATGTGTAGTCTAGAGGGGTAAAAGATGAGGACCAATGAACTCCATCAGCTTTCTGACTAGGGAGAGGGGCTTTGAAAGACATGCATGAAATCTTGAGTTGCTGGGAAAGGTTAAACAGGTTAGGACTTTATATGCCCTGGAGCACAAAATAATGAGGGGAGATTTTATAGAAGTATATAAAATGATGATGGGTGTAGATGGGGTAAATGAGTTGGCTTTTTCCACTAAGTTTAGATGAGATACAAACTAGAGGATATGGGTTAATGGAGAACGAGGAGAAGTTTAGGGGGAATACTTGGTGGATTTTAAATCACAGACAGTGGTGGGAGTATGGAACAAACTGTTAGGCAAAGTGCTGGATGCAGGCTCACTTTTAACATTCAAGAAAAATTTGGACATATACATGGACGGGAGGGGTATAGAGGGATATGGACTGGATTTAGGTCAGTGAGACAAGGCAGAATAATAGTTCAGCAGAGGCTAGAAGGGCCAAAGGGCCAGTTTTCTGTGCTGTAATGTTTCTATGGTACCTCTAATTTCTATGGTCCTATTATCCAAATTATTGATAGATTCTGAATAGCTTCTGTCCCAGTAATGGTGCGTTTGCAGAATCTGGAACTCTGAGCCATTGAGTTCATACTTTTTCTTGCAAACTACTACATTCTTAGTCCTTCCTAGTATATTACCCACCAATCCCATCTCATCTAAATTTGTGTATTAACCTCTTGTCAATGCCCTTCTGAAAATATAAATGTGCACTTACCATTTGACTCTCTTCATCTGTTTTGCTCATTACAGCCTCCAAACACTAAACAAATTGTCATGCATCATTTGAAGTTATAAATCTATATGGACTTGTCCTATACTAGTATTCCATTATTGATTTCTTGGTGTCCTATCATCACTTTCTTAATCATAGCATTTTCTCTACTACTGGTGTCAAGCTGTTTGTCTGCATTTCCCCATTCCTCTGGGTTTTTTTTTCCTATTTACTGCCTCCTGCCTTCCAATCGAACCATGACTTGAGGGGTATAGTGTGAAATGCATTTTTATCAATGTCTTTGGCTCTGAATTTCTGAAGCACAATTCATTGCACAAACTATTGCAATATTCCATATTCCCAAAAGAAGATAGATTTTATTTGCTTTGTCCTCCCTCCTTTCTTTTCACTTCTCTATCCTGTTTCATTTTTAACAACAGGTCAATCACTTGGGATGTTAACATTGTTCCACTTCCATCTGGCTGATCTGCTATATTTTAAATTAAATTTAAACATACCACATGATAACAGTCCACAAGTCTGTGTCGTCCGACTTAAACCCCATTAACCTACACCCACAGTACATTTTGAACGGTGGGAGGAAACCCATGCAGACATGGGGAGAAGGTACAAACTCCTTAGAGCCAGCGTGGGATTTGAACCCAAATCCAGTATTAATTGCTGGAGCTGTAAAGGCGTTTCACTAAACAGTATGCCAGATTTTTAAAATATATTCCAGACTTCTAGTATCTCCTAAACTTTGGTTTGTAGCATTGATTTCAGATTGCCACTGAACTTTAAAAATTGAGCCAATCTCCACTCTGAGATTTATGAGCACCTGTGTGCTCAGCTTGTTAAATCATGCTGAATCTATATCTGCCACGACTATCCTTGTTTTAACACTCCAAACATACAGCAAGATCAACAAGCAAGTTTCTTTTATTCAAGCATTCAGTTTTAAAACATTTTATTTAAAATAAAGTTGATCAAGTAGGCTGCTGTCATAGAACAAAATATTTACACATGAGCAACACTATGATATTTCCAATCATGTGTTGTCCTGGAAATTGAATTGTAAAGCTCAAATGTTTCAAAAGATTTGGCTGGGGACTAGGCAGAAAGGGTTAGAAGTTGATTATTCACTTCTGGGATCTGAAATCTGGGATCAAATTTATCCAGGCTGAGAGGATTTAAGTTTCATCCAGCTGCTATCTATTTTGGACCAATGTGAAATGGGTTTAGACAGCTAAATTCAATTCCCAATAGATTTAGGGCGTCAAAACAAAACTGCCACTAAGCTGGTAATCTCATGCAAAGAGAGGTGGAAAGTAGAAAACATTTCACATTGACAAATTGAGTAACATTTTGGAAGTTGGGCAGGAAAATTGTGTAGAAATCGATCTGCTGCACTAAATAAGCAATAGTGTCAAACTGAGGTGAACTTTAACTTGTAGAGCATTGGTTCACAACAGATTGGAAAATGAAATTCTACCACAAAAGATTTTATTCTTTATGCTACCATAGTACCTCGAAAAGGACCCAAAAGTCTAACTTTATTTACTATCTCAATGTTTATGCATTCTGTGCAGAATGCACAGTGGGGCCATAATAATATGATAACCTGACCATAATTTGGGGTAAAACACAAGATTCTGTTGACACCGTGGTTAAGTGAAAAAAAAACACACAAATGCTTGACCAACTGAGTTTCTCCAGCATGTGTGTTTTTTTCACCTGACCACAATTTGCAGTTTTCTGTATAAGTCTTTGGTTGGATCTCACCCCTGCTAACACTGATGACAATTCAAATACCATGGATGGTACATTAGATCCTTATAATTAAATATATGCTATGTACTGGGATGTTATCGGTAGTAGAGAAAACAAAGACCAACTTGTTTGAGTGCAGTGAATTGCAAGATCATCATAATTAACAGGTGACTATCAGCAGTTGAAAATGAACACATTTTAATAAGTTCACCCTCATATTAAATCAGAAGAATATACAAATTGAGTTATTTATGTTAAACAGTTAATATTGTAGATTATTATTTTCAGGGTAGGTGGAAGTCAGGATAAATTATGAATCATTATCTGCTTTTTATAATTATAACAAGACTTTGATACACAGAATGATAGGATTGATATCACTGTAATTTTTTTGTGGAAGACAGAAATATTTTCATTCGTAATTATCTTCAATCAGTTTATCAACATTTTCAATTACTACAAGATTATTAGAGAGCATTGTAAATAAATGTTGATATAGAATAGAAACATTATATTGTGGAACAAAGTAGATGATTCTGAATTCAAATCCTTTGAAAATCTGTCACAGATGGTAACACATGACAAATGTTCAGCCTTTTTTCAATTTCCTTCAATTATCACCTCGGGTCCTGTATACTTTCTTAGCTCTAAAGCATTTTGATTATATTTTTAATGGATAATACTTTATGTTGATTATTTATTGACAAATAATCTGGTATAAAATAACAAATAATTTAGCTCCACTTAGGTGTTCAACTATTTTCGGGCAAGATAACCTCATGCAAACATTAGATCAAAGTCCTTTATATTGGACCCTATATAAAATACAGTGAAATGCCCATTATTACAATTTATTATCAATTCAGAATGGAGGCTTTCAAAGTGCATTTCTCATATTTCCTTTTGACGTCATGAGCAATATATAAACAAAATATTTAAAATCATTTCAATCTGCAGACTATATTCAGCTATTTATGTATTTGTTAATAAAAGATGTGCATCAAAAGTATCAGAATTGCAGTCAGAAATGGCCCACAGCTGTTGCATTCAGAAGGACTGTTTTTTTTCATTCTGGTTCAATCCTGCTTTGCATTCACAATTTTACCCAAAAGTGTATTGGTTGCGCTATACCCTGAGGGAGAAGGATTAATCTATTGCTTTAGTTTTATAGATACTTACTCAGCTAGAGTTGGCCTGACTTTTAAAACCCAAACCTACCACTTAACAAAAATAAATGATCTAATGTAAACTTCAATTTGTTCTCAAACCCCTCAAACAGTCTCAAGGGTTCTTTGGGGGCACACAGGAGAGTGTCGATTCTGGAATTTGGAGCAAAACTCTGTTGCAGGAACTCAATGGGCCAAGGAGCATATATGGGAGATAAATCAGAGTTCTTTGGGTCAGCTCATGGGAACTTGAATAACACTAAAAACTTGTATGTTGCACTTATAAGACATCCTATAGCTTATTGTTTTCATGACATATCTATCAATGATAATAGTATTCTTTGGATCCAATCCCTTCAAATATTAAATTTCTCAAGCAACCAAATGCCTACTGGATAACTTGGATAACATTTTATTTGGTTGTATTGGAATGTCTGCAAACAGGGCATTGTAATAATTTTGTTTCATTGTAGTTCATACAGTGTCTGTTCAGAAAGCAAAACAGAATATTACAGACTGATGAAGTTTGGAAACCACATTTAGAGAAAACAAGCTTTAAGATGCAGAGCGAGGGTGGCAGTGAACACAAGGTGAAAATTTGAGGGTACAGAGTTTGCATGTTCCTGTCAGGATTAAAGGAAAGGTTAGTAGACATAGGGAACCTTGGTTTTTGAGGGATATTGGGTATTTGATTTTGAAGGTGTAGCAGATACAGGCACTGTGAAGCAAATGAGGTACTTGAGGAGTATAAAAAATTCAAGAAAAACTTCAAGAAAGAAACCAGGAAGGCTAAAAGCAGACATGAGGTTGCTTTGGCCGACAATGTGAAAGAAAATCCTAAGGGTTTATACAGGTATATTAAGACCAAAAGGATTGTAAGGGACAAAATTGGTCCCATTGAAGATCAGAGTGGTTGGCTTTGTATGGAGTCAAAAGAGATGGGGGACATCTTAAATGCATTTTTTATTCATCAGTATTCACTCAGGCAACAGGCACAGAGATGTGGGAAGCAAAAAAAACAAGCAATGATGTCATAGAACATAAACATATCAAAGAGGAGGAAGTGATTACTCCCTTAATGCAAATAAGGGTAAATAAATCCCAAGGGCCTGACAAGATATTCCCTCAGATCTTGAGTGAGGCTAGAGTAGAAAAATGGCAGATGGAATTTAATACAGAAAAGTGTGAGGTGTTGTGTTTTGGAAGGACAAATCAAGAAAGGATATATGCGGGGAACGGTAGGGCCCTGACGAGTGCAGTAAATAGAGTGATCTGGGAATACAGATACATAATTCCCCGAAAGCGGCGTCACAGGTTGATAAGGTTTCAAAAAAGAACTTTTAGCATATTGGCCTTCATAAATCAAAGTATTGACTATAGAAGTTTGGATATTATGGTAAAGTTGTTTAAGATATTGATGAAGCCAAATTTGGAGTATTGTGTGTAGTTTTGGTCACCTAACTACAGGAAAGATATCAAAAAGATTGAAAGAGTGCAAAGAAGATTTACTAGGATGTTACCTGGACTTCAGGAAATGAGTTACAGGGAAAGATTAAACACATTAGGACTGTTTTATCTGGAGCGTAGAAGAATGAAGGGAGATTTGATAGAGATATTTAAAATTATAAGGGGGACAGAAGGCATTTTTCCACTTAGGGTAGGTGAGATACAAACCAGAGGACATGGGTTGAGGGTGGAAGGGGAAAAGTTTAGGGGGAACAAAAGGGAGAAATTCTTCATACAGAGAGTGGTGGGAGTATAGAACAAGCTGCCAGCTGAGGTAGTGAATCCAGGCTCAATTTTAAACATTTAAGAAAAATTTGGACCGTTGCATGGATGGGAGATGGCTATGGATTGGGTGCTGGTCAGTGGGACTAGGAAAAATAAAATGGTTCTTCACTGACTAGAAGGGCAGAATGGGCCTGTTTCTATACTGTAGTGTTCTATGGTTTTAGTCCCGCTTAAAAAAGGAACAGAACATATAAATCCACAAATAGTCAATAGTGCAAAATACACAAAATAGCTTGAGAAAATATTTACACTGAATAAAGGTCAAGGTAATGTGATGTTACTTCAGGAAAGCTGAAATAATACTTAAGGCTAGTTACTAAAGCTTGCATAAACCCTCCTCAGAAACATATACAAGGGCAAAGGCCAAAAGGACAGAGTGCAAGTAAAACAGGGAATTAAAATAGCCAGTGACTGAATCTTGTGACCTTGCTTGCAAACTAAATGGAGATGTTCCACAAAGTGGTTGGCCAATCTGCATTTAGTCTCCGCATTGTAGAAGAAACCATATTGTGGTTAAAGGTTGGAGTCTCAGTGAACTCAACTTGGAGTCAGTGATTGATTTTTTTAAGTGAGTATTTCCTCCAGCTGTTTTGGATCTTTTGCACATCTCAAAGATGGTTGGTCACTGTAAATTGTCCATGTGTACAGGAATTCTCTGGGTTAAAAATGGCTGAATTATGAACAACCCATAGTTACAAACTGACAAGCTGACCAGAAGTAAAATCCCATCAACTTTTGGTTTGAACATGGTTGTCATAATTCTAAAATTGTTAATTTGTATTAATATTGTGTCATCAACAGTCTCCATACTGGTCCCACTGCCTGGGACCACCTGCCCCCCGACAGCCTGCAACCAACTACCACACCAATCTTGGGCGAGGGAGGGTGGGAAGAGAAGAAGCAGAAGCGTGCACCATTGTGACGCCACTGTCAGGCTATGGGCAAAGCAACAGGCAGGTGAGGGAACAAGCAGCCCGGTGGAGGGGGAGGGTGGGAGGGGTAGAATAAGCAGCGTGCACCATCGCTCGGCTCCACAAAATGGCTGCCGCTTGACCTTAAAATGCAATTGAAAGTATTATTACCTGTAATATTATGTACTGTATTATAATGTTTAAGATGTTTTAGTGTATTGGAAAGTATTTTATATATATATCTCTCTCACACACACACACACACACACACACACACACACACACACACACACACACACACACACACACACACACACACACACACACGCACGCACATGCAACTAAGATAAACATTTGACTATCTGATGCTAAATAAGGACCGTATGTACTGGTTCCGCCTTAAATACAAATTAGGGTTAAAGACAGACCAAGGTAACGGAACTCATATTTAACCTGGGCACAGCCTGTAATGGATGGCAGGAGGATTTGGGGGAACTGGTGGGCATATGAAAAAAAAAATCATATCCATACTAAATTAATTTTGTAATGAAAACAACACATTTGACTCAATCTCCAAAATTAATTCCATTGACTTGAACTGAATTGAATACTACATAGCCCATTTAATAATATATACTTGGGCTGGATTTCAAAATGAACACTTTGAACCATTGTACATTGGAAATGCTCATTATTGTGAGAAATGCCTTTGCGAATAATTTCACACTTTAATTGAATTCTGCTGCCACTGCTGGTGCAATGCAATGGTTCTAAATGTCCCAGCTACTCAGTAAATATGCTGCGCCATCGGATTTTCTGCTCTGCTGTGCATTTTTTTTCAACAACAAAGTAAAATCAATGTATTATTTAAAAATCAGACTGAAATGTTTGACTTTGAGATTGGGACTGATTTGAGAATAAATATTGCAATCTAATTATCATCAGGCTTCAAAACGTGGTCTTTACATTGACTTAGTTTGTATAATACTTCTTTTTTTTATAATTTTTTTTATTTTTCACACCATAAATCACAATAGCCATGATATACACTTTTTCTTTTTCACACATTTACAGTGACTTTTTCTTCCCCCCCCCCCCCCCCCTCCCTCTTCTTGAAGAAGTATGTTTGTGTGCATACAGGCACATGTGTTGCTCTGTAGGTTTTGGCCTGCTGCACAATTCTTCCTGCATTCATGAAAATGTTTTAACCTCTCTCGAAAGTACAAATATCCCCAACTCCAATGCACTTTAATTTTGTTTGTGTTCACTGGGATTTGATTTGGAGTATCAATGCTGAGCTCAACATCCAATGAACCAATCTTTATTCTTTAACATGATATTTAATGTGGCATCAGCAGAAAGTCAAGGAACCAGAGAGTCACATCTTGGAAACAGGCTCTTCAACCCACTTAGTTATCCTAATCCTACATTAATCCCATTAATGTATTCATCTGGGAGCAGTCTCAGCAACTCCCCCCCAGTTTGTGCTTATTATTCAGACACAAGGGTAATTTTGCAGCAGCTAATTAACCGACAAGCCTGTGTGCCTTTGGGATATGGAAAGAAATCTTTCACTGTAGGAATGGTATGAATTCACAGGGAGAACATACACACTTGGCACAGACAACACCAGAGGTCAGGATTGATTTTGGATCTCTGACACTATGAGGCAGCGGTTCTAAGAAGTGTGCCACTGTGCCTCCCTCTTGTGATTTGCTCTGAATACACATTGACACCTACATGACAGAGTTCACTAATATTCAGTAAAACTGATAACATGGCATTCTCAGGATGAGGGTCGCGCTGGAGCAGCAATTTTCTGTTCCATAGGATGTGATCATATTAACCTCCCTGTCGACCATGGGTACTGCGCCTAAAGCAAAGCAGGAGTGCAAGCCAGGGCAGAATTGACATGGAGATCTGTCTATTGCCTGTACAGTGCAACACCCCCCCCCCCCCCCGCCCTCCCATGCTAATGATGTTCAAATGAATGGTTTTTCATTAGGGCTTTCTCCCAAAGCCTTTCCCATGAGTGGGTATAGCCACAAGGCAGCAGAGCTTTGAAATCAGTGTATTCCCTCTCCTAGCTGAGTTATCATCGATGGTTAATGAGTCCCATCTGGCTGGAGCAACTGGTTTCAAGCCGCCAGTGGCCCGCTTTTGCCCCTTCTCCTGTCAGTGAGGACAGCTCCACTGGGCATAACTATGCCACACATAAAGGCCAGGATTTGGACTTGGTTGCCAGAGGCTGTTTGAGACACATGCCTTGAAGAGAATTTGTGTAGTAGTGGGTGCTCATCCCCACTACAATGCTTCAGCTATAACACCTTTAGAGCAATATATTATTTAGAATTATGTTACAGAACATTATATGTTCACGGGGAACACAGGAAACAGAAACCTTGTCACTTAAATTAGAGGTTGGGAAATGAGTTGTATGGGATCGAGGGAACTGTGTGCCATGGCGAGTTGAAAAGTAGTGTGTCATTCCAGAATCTCTCTAAATTTGGGTATTCCCAAAACATATGGTTCAGAGAAGTTTCAAAAATGTTACATTTCTCACATAATGGATCAATATCTGCATAAAAACCAAGATAATTTAAGTTTGGTCATACAAGTTCTGTGTACCACCTTAAATTGTAATAAGGAAGGACTTGCACAGAATGAAGAGTCATTAATCAAGCTGAGAGTAGAGAACCAATCTTCATCCAAAAATGTTAAGTTCAAATTTCATTCCCATTGACTCTTCATCCCAGCCATAGGAACTGAATTTAAATCCAATTAATTATTATAAATACATGATGTCAATCCATCATGAAAATAAAACCATAGATTAAAAAAAGCAGATCAATAATATTAGTGTTGGAAATTCATGGAAAATCCAAAATCTTCAACTGAACAAAATGTCTAATTTGTAAATATCTAAAAAGGTGTCTATTGATAATTAAATTTGGCTGATAATTGTTTGAAAGAGGCAAAAATAATTCAAATAAAGAAATCATTAAAACTTTGTATACCTATTCTATGCTATTCCTTGAAACCTGTATCCAACAAAGACAGTTAAAAGAGATGGTTATCTATAATAGGATTAGCCAGTGAAAACCCGTTAATTCTGAAGAATTTCCTAAATTGAACCCAAACTCTCAACCTATTTCTCATAAACAGATTATGCATTAATTTGGAAAAAGAAAAGTTTGGAAAATATATCAACAATTCTTAGGATTAATTTGGAACCTTACCCATTAATTTCTTTGTTTTGTTTTTCTCACGATTCAGATAAATTTATATTGACATCTCAGGAATTTTTTTTTTAGCTTTTACCACGTTGATAGCCAGACAAGCAATTTTATTGAAATGGAAAGATGATTCATCCCGTACTTATACATAGTGGTTATATGATGTAATGTCCTATTTAAGTTTAGAGAAAAATAATATTAACAAAAGAAAGATTCAATTTATGAAATTCAAATTCTTAGAATTTTTTTAAATAATTGGAAGAATTAAATTATTGTAAGTTCTAGTTGTTCATTGCCTGTTCTCTGGGGGTCACCAGTGGTTCCACATTGCTGATTTTTAAAAATTAATTTAAAAGGTGATCTTGATTAGAGGGAAGGATAGATTAAATTTAGTTTTAGATTTTAGTTTTTTTTCTCCTTTATTTTATACAAGTTATTTAAAAAAAAACAGGTTTAACATGGTTGCATAGATAATTTCAATTAAATGTTTTTAAGGTATTATAAGCAATTACTGTTGTAGTTTTATCTACTTTTTTTCCATTGACTTTATTTTGTGTGTGCTTACTTGTATACAAATAAATTATTATGCAATTTTCAATTCTCTATTATGCTTATGCATTAAACTCAACAAAATTAGTTTAAGAAGGAAGATAGAGTGGGAATTGGATTCCAGAGTGGGGGAGTGTAATGGAAGATTCTAACCTGTTTTTTTAAACTTGCAGCTCTGGGTTCTGCAAGGCTGAGAACCTGCTTGTGTTTTAGAATCAGCAGACATAAGCTAAATTCCACCAAGGGGCCAGAGATGCTGTTATCTGACAAAAGGACATCTGTGTACCAAGAACATTTAATCTTCCTGCTTGTTTTGGTCACAGACTGTCAGAGGCCTAGCCTTGATGCAAAATAAACCATTGTATTAAAAATGATAAGCTGAAAATTATGTTATTCGTTAATAGCCTAGCATGCTAGCTTGCTTGCTTATCTTTCTTGCTATGCTGGGAATAGGTGCTTAGGTAAGCAGTTTTTGGGTAATATAAGCCATGGTCCCGCTGCTGAAGAGAGAGACTCTCCGAGAGGTGGCAACATCTCTCAGCAAGAAGAAGAACTTCTGGAGTCCAGCCAACGTCCTGGTCAGGGGAGGTGGAGAAGCTGCTACCGGCGCCCTGACAACCAACTACAAGTGTGCAGTCGTTGCCTCGCTTCGGCAGTTAGGACCAGTCCAAGCGTTGATAAGTATAGTTGGGAAGGGCTTGCATATTGTAGTGTGAAATCACCTTTTGAATTTGTAATCAACATTTGTATAAACTGAACTGCTCTCGATGTGTGTGTCTATTTTCTTTCGGTAGCTCAAACACTGTGACCAATCTAAAACAAACAAAATGAGGGGTATAAGTTTACCCAAGGCAGGGAATGTGGTGGGAGGAAGGTGGATGGAAGCGTGCAACAAATAACAGGCTTCAATGACAACCACCCATGGCACTGACTCTCATAATTGTGAAATGTGTTGAACATCAGTATACCAATGCATCAAAACACATCTCCCAAAGATACTGGATCCATTTCAATTCACCTGTAGAAGATGATGCTATAGCCTTGTCCTTTCACTCTGTCTGACCCATCTACCGAACGACAGCTCATATGCCAGGCTGCTGCTCACTGATTAGCTCAGCATTTAATACGATCACTCCCCAGAGGCTGGTGGACAAGCTGTCCTCGCTGTAACTGTAACTGGATTCTGGATTTACAAATGGAAAGTCTATGTTGGTAGCAGAAGATCGAGCACCATCACACTGAGCACAGGCAAAACCTCATGGCTGTGTGCTCAGCCTACTCCTGTACATGCTATTGACCCATGATTACATTGCCAGATCCAGCTCCAACAGTGTCATCAAGTTTGCAGATGATACAATAGTAATTGGACTCATCAACAACAATGTTGAGTCGCACTGCAGAGAAAAGATGGAAAAACTTGTGAAATGATGCAAGAGTAACAACCTGAGTCTTATCATGGACAAAACGAATGAGATGATCGGGGACTTCAGGAGGATCAGGAATGAGCACCCTCCACTACACATCAAGCAGGGAGAGAGGAGAGCTCCAAGTTCCTTGGAATTCAATTTACTCGTGGTCGATCATAGACATTCAACATCTCTAATTTATTAGAAAGGTTCAACAGCAACTGTACTTGCTGAGAAGACTGAAGGAGGCAAAGCTACCAGCCACCA